>NC_080641.1:31657501-31974424 GCF_027579445.1 Ammospiza nelsoni
ACCCCACTTTGAGGTCAGGGGGCTGATCCCCTTTCACATCCAAATGCTTGGCATTTCTTGATGGAGACCACAAAGGAGGGCTCCCAAACCCTGCAGCTGCCCATGCAGCAGGACCTGCACTGAGAGACCCATGTGCAGCTGCAGGTTCAACCCCAAAGGACACCATGAATGTTGCTTCATGTGAAGACGTAGGACAAATATTTCCACAGCCTGGGTTTGCTGACTGGATTAGGTAGGAGTGCCTGAGCCAGTATATCAACTAGCACGACCAATTAGGCATTTTAAGAAGATGCAAATTAAGGCAAAGATAAACAGCAGGAGGTTTCTCCTTTGCTTTCCACGTGCTGAATGCAGGAATCTCTCCCATCTGCACATCCTCATGGCTGTGTGCTGCAGCCCTTTATCAGCCTGGCAGGGATGCAGTCCTCCCAGTGTGCAGGGAAACACGAGGTGTGCCAGCCCCTGGGAATGGCTTCTCCATGGATCTGGACAGCAAGGACACCTTGTGCCTGCAGAGATGTGACCCTGAAGCCACATCAGTGGGTCTGTAGTGACCTTGTCACAGGGGGTGTGAGCAGAGGTGCTTGCTGGGGGCAGCTGGGCATGGGATGAGTGTCCTGTGTGCCAAATCACTGAAGGAATCACTGTGGCCTGGCCCAGGTGCCACAAATAAGGGTTCTGGCAGGGAGCCTGTGCTCTGGATTTGGTGAATTTGGTGCATTCAAATTCATTCTTGGCTTGGTGCTCTTGGTATCACCCACCCTGTCGTGACAGGGCAGAGAGTGCATGCATCTGCTCACTCACACCCCTAATGAAAAAGCTGGCTTGTTTATCTTGATGATACAGTGGAATGCACTATTTTACATGTGATTTGCTGCAGCAGCAAAATTAGGTGAACAATGAATCAAACAGCAGCATTTTTTTTTGTGCCAGCAGCGTTGCTCAGGCTCAGCATCCTTACCTGGGGGAGGCAATTACTGGAACAATCTCCTTCCCCTGTTCCTCCTTTGTTCTTGTTCTTGCAGGGGCTGTGACTGTCTTTTATATCTCCTTGTTTTCTCCACTGCAGTTTCACTGTGCATGGGATGTTTCACATGTTTTGCACAGATATTCTGTCTTTATTCTGGAGAAGCCTTTTCCCTGTTGCAGCACCTTGTCCACCTGCAGGAAAGTGCTCAGAGAGGGAAAACACATTTTGGCCAAGGTGCTGCTAAGCTGGTAGCACTCAGCACTTCCTTGTGGTGGAATATTTGTTCGTGGCTGCCTGCAGACCAGATCTGTGGGCAAGGCAGAATGTTGTGGATGGTTATGGGGCTGAAAAACTCCATGAAGGGCACAAAGCCATCTCCCTCTGCAGCCCTGGGCTGGGAATAGCATGGAGCCATGCACTGACACCACCTTGAAGTGCTTCAGATGCTGTTTGACAGTCAAATTTCAGTTAAATGCAATATCTGAGCAGAAAAAGTTGTCTTATTGTTCTTTAACAGGCAGACTGCTGATTCACAGTGCCCTCACATCACTGGGTGCTGGCCTTGGGGACTCCTGCCCCATTCTCCTCTTGGATGGAGACCCAACCTGCTGCAGGGCCACTCGTGTGTGAGCCAGCCCTCTGTGTGCCCCAGTTTGCCTTTTGTAAAACTCCACAGTGGCTGCAGGTAAATGGAGCTGTACACTCACAGGTTCTCAGCTGGGCTGAGTGTCTTTCAATCATGTATGAAGCAGATGTGAATTCCACAGCAGGGCTTTGCCTCAGTCCCTGCAGCACGTGCAGGCAAACCTGGAGCTGGTTTTGAGCTGGTTGTGAGCTGAGGAGCTCCAAGCAGTGCAGGAGCAGCAGCCCAGGGTATCCACAGGAATGGCTCTGCTGTCAGTGATGCTCAGCTGCAGCCCAAGGGCAGCGTGCTGCATCTGTGCATCTGTGGATGTGTGAGATGCACAGCCACAGCACAGCAGAGCAGCTCTTGCTCAAATCTCCCTCCAGCTCCGTGAGGAGGAATTGTGCCTGAATCCAGATGCTGTCATACCCACCATCCTGAAATTCAGATCACAGCACCCTCAGCTTGTTTAATATCCAGGGGTCCTGAGTGCTGCAGGGTAATGGTTTTAAACTAAAAAAGGGTTGATTTAGATTAGCTATAAAGGAAAAAAGTTGGGTTTTTTTACAGTGAAGTTGATGAAACACTGGCACGGAGAGGTGGTGAATGCCCTGCCCCATTCCCAGAGATATTCAAGGCCAGGTGAGACGGGGCTCTGAGCAGCCTGATCTAGCTGAAGATTTCCCTGCTGCTTGCAGGGAGGTTGGACTATATCGCCTTTAAAAAGTCCTTTCAAACCCAAACCGTTCTAATTCCATGGACCAGGAAAAGGGACAATATTAGCGTTAGACACAGAGCTGAGGAGAACCGAAGTGGTCACAAAGCAAGGCTGGGGCAGCGACCCACGTCGTGGGTGTCCCACGCATAGGACAGCAGGGCTGTCCCAGCCGCAGCGGGGGCTCTGCATCCCGAAATTCCGGGAGCGCCGCGCCCCGACGGGACGGAACGGGACGGGACGGCAGCGGGCTGCGAGGAGCCGGGCTGTGCCGTGCTGTGCCGTGCCGTGCCGAGCCGAGCCGAGCCGAGCCGGAGCTCCGGTCCCTGCCCGCCCCGAGGCGCCGCCGCCCCCCGCCCGCCCCCGGCCCCGCCCGCCCCGCGGAGCCGCCGCTCCGGAGCGGGGCTGCCGGCGGCGGTGAGTACACGGCGGGGACACGGGGGGGACAGCGAGGGGACACGGGCACCCCCCGACAGCGCCCGCGGTGCCTCGGGGACGGGCACAGCCGGGAGGGGACGCGGGGCTCAGGCGCGGCCCCAAAGGGGGACGCACACGGGCTCTCCTCTGTCCGCACCTGCCTCGGGAGGATGAGCGCGCCGGAGTTCTTGGAAGCTCTTCCAAGGCATCCTTGTTACTTTGCTTTGAATGGGGAGCAAACCCCCGCTGGTAATTTTCACTACAAAACAGCAAATTTGGGTAAAGCAGGAAGGGATCTCCCTCGAGACGCGCTCACGCTTTGTTTGGTGCATCTCTTCTGTGCATCTCCTCTGTTCCTCTTCTGTGGTTAAAGGTCTCCAGCCCCGTACGGAAGAAAAGGACGGTCCGTAAGTGCCGTGGAGGGACGGGTGTGGAGGTGGATTTCTGCTTGATGGCGGTGGGAGAGGTTCAAAACTCTTTTCTTTTCTCGTGTTGCTTGAAAAGAGCGTTTTTCTGAGTAATGCTTAGTAGACCCTATGAATCACCATCTGCATAACTTCATATGGGGGCTGCTATTCTCAGCGGCTCGCTGGAACTGTGTAAACTATCAACATTATCTGTTTGTACATGAAACGTGCAAATCTATTCCCCGGAAAACTATTCCAGAGCAGGTCAGAGGAGAAGACAGGGCAGAACAAAATGTCAGGGGGGCTCGGAGAGTGGAGAAGGGCGTTTGAGAGCCGGCAATTGCTGTGGCGCCGTGAAAACTTGTGCTGGGAATGCTCGCGGGGAGGGAGAGCCACATCTGGCTCTGTGCAGATGCTGAGTGCCCCGGGAGCGGAGCCGGGAGAGGCTGCGGGGGCCTGGAGTGCTGCCCAAGCCCCGCACCTCGCTCCCGGCACTTCTTCCAGCTCTTGGTGTGCTGAGAAAGCACCGCGGGGCTTCCAGAGAGGCTCGGGAGAGCTGTGGCAGCCCGAGAGGGGACGTGGCAAAGGCACTGTCACCCAGCGGTGGCAATGTCACCCAGCGGTGGCACTGTCGCCGTGCGGGGAGGCTGGGGGAGCTCCCTGCGCCGCGCTGGGCTCGTCGAGAGAGAGAAGAAGAGTTTATTCCCTGGAGCTGTCAATCCATCACCTCCCAGAGGCTCCTTCTCCTCCTTCCCTCCTCCTCCCCCTCGCTGCCAGCTCTCCCAGATGTGCTCGGTGCTGGAGGATGCAAAATTCCCCGTGCCCAGGCAGGGGAATCTCAGTATCTCCTAAAGCTCACCAGGGGATTCAGAGCTTCTCCTAAAGGTCACCAGGGGATTCAGAGCATATCCCAAACCTCACCAGGGGATTCAGAGCATCTCTCAGACCTCACCAGTCTGACCCCAGAATGAGGAGAGTGTTTGTAGCAGGAGGTGAACGTTCCAACTCTTGGTATAGGTTCAGTGCAGCGTCTCAGTTTGGAGTGACCTGACATTTCCACACAGGTGGATTGAGAGATTTGCTGTAGGACTTATTTTGGGTGATGTTTGTTTTTATTTTTCTCTAAACAACATGCTGAAATTTCTACATGAAAATGCATTGCTGTCCAAAGGAGCTGCATTCACAGGTCAGTGGGGTCCTTGTACTCTCCTGAGCATCTCCTGCTGCAAGGCAACCCAAGTCCAGCTCCTCTGCTGTGTCCTGCTCATATTCAGTGATGGTTTGGGGATGCTGACCCCTGACAGCATCTAACACCATCTCCAGCAGTCTCTTCTCCAGCTCAGCCCAGCCAAGCCCCTGCCTTTCAGGAGGGAGCATCCAAACGTGCCCCCATTACAGAGGAAGCTCTGCCTTTTCCCAGCCCAGGAACAGGATTTCCCTCCCAGCTGATGCCCACTGGCCACAGCCAGCCCAGCTGGCATTTTGGGCTTGTGACCCTGGGACAAAGCTGGAGCGAGCTGTTGGGGCTCCCACTCCTGCAGCTTTCCCAAATCTCACTTCTCATCAGATTCCTTCATTAAATGTTGATTAGATCAGTGCCTCTTTCACTACAGGGTAATTTGGCTTTCCATTTAGTGGGCCCATCTGATAAATAACACCTTGAAATAACATAATTCCCCCTGACCTTGATGGCACCAGGTCCTTGCTGGGCTTCTGCTCCCTGCCTGGCTCTGGCTCTGCCCTTTCAGACCTCAGGGTGCAATTTAGGACCCCTCTGTAGGAGTTGAGCCCTGCCTGGAGGAATGGGGACCAAAGCCACCACATTGTGGTCCTGCTGCTGGCACACAGGCAAGGTGATGAAGGCAAAGCTGGGTGTGGGTCACCCACCTGCCCACCAATCTCTGCCTGAGCTCTTCCTCTGTCTTGGCCATCCCTGATGTGCAGGCTCTGCACTGGCACTGCCACCATGGCAAACCTTCCCAGTGCAGCCACCCAGGACTGAATCTCTTTGGGGGTGTTGGTGCTTCATTCCCACATGGTCCAAAGCTTTTTGTCCATTGAGAAGTGGGAGCTGAGCCTGCATCTGCTGGCTGGGCAGTGAGCAGAGGGGATGGGGGGATCTCCCTGCCTCCCTGGCTAGTTGGTTATTTGGGAGCTGGGGATGCACAAGCTCAGATGCCTGCTGTTTGCTGGGGAAAGCAATGGGCACTGAGATCAGGAACCAGCTCCCCCTCCCCAAGTTTTCCAGCACCAGGGAAGCTCTCTGCATGTGACATTTAGCTGAGAAGAGCCACCCAGCAGGAACATGTGGCACTACTTCCCCTGTTTGGTTGTCAAACCAACCCCAAACCACCCTGATAGGGAGGGTGAAGGTGGTGGTAACACCTGCAGGATCAATCTTGACAGGAACTTGAGAAAGTTCGCTCTGGAGCTGACCCAGGCGAGCAAGGTTTTGTGTGCCAAACTTCATGTGGATGAAGATTGAGCAGATTTTTCCAATGTCATCAGTTCTGGAGGAGAAAACAGGCACACTGATAATTTGGAAGTGATGGCATCTTAAATTTATG
Organism: Ammospiza nelsoni; assembly: GCF_027579445.1. Lineage (NCBI taxonomy): Eukaryota > Metazoa > Chordata > Aves > Passeriformes > Passerellidae > Ammospiza > Ammospiza nelsoni. Next base: position 31,663,203 of record NC_080641.1, read on the forward strand.
TTCCTCTCTCCAACCTCTTCCATAAGCCATGCTTTGAAAGCCCAGGAAACCCAGCTGGCATTCCCCCAAGTCTGGGAGGAAATTTGGAATAAAACCCAAAGAGAAGAGCTCTGAAACTGCCTGGAGCTGGGATGTCCATCCTCCCTTTGTGCTGTTCCTTGAAAATTGGGATGTTTTTGCAAGGAAGTTTATGGGTCCAACGTGGTGCTGACTTTACTCTTCCCAAGGGCTTTTGGTCTGAGATGGTGGGAATGCCCCTTGTGATGGAGGATAATAAAAATAACAATAACAATACAATAACAAATAGCAATAGCAATAACTTAGATTAATTATTTATAATTAATTATTTATATAGATTTATAACTTATTTATATTTATTCAACCTTATATTAATTATATTATATTAATTAATTACATTACATTAACAATATTATTAATAATTAATTATTATTAATTATATTATTTTAAATTAGCAAAAATAAAAATATAATATTAATATTGACAGTAACATTAACATTAATATTAATATTATGAATTATAATTATAATTAAAATTAAATAAAAATAATAAAAATAATAAAACAATAATATAGTTAATAATTAATAATTATAAAATAAAATTAAGAAAGTAAAAAATATAGCATTAATATTAATAACATTAATATTATTAATATTATTAATAACAATAAAAATAAAACTAGTAAAAATAAAAATATAGTATTAATATTAATAGTGATATTATTAATAATATTATTAATTATAAATAAAATAAAATAAAATATTAATAATGATAAAATGATAATGTAATTAATAATGATAAATATAATAATGATGATAATAATGATGATTATGATAATAATAATAATAGTAGTAATAATAATAATAATGGTGATGGTGATGATGATGATGATGATGATGATGATGATGATGATAATGGCTAAAGGATCTGCAAGCCCCGGAGACCTCCTGGCCCAGTCATTTTCTCCTCTGGCAGTTCTCCCATGAGCTTCTCCCTCTCAACCCTTGCCCGTTTCTTGTCTCGCAGGCTGTCTCATGCCTCGCCTCGCTGCTGTGCCCCGGTAGTCGCTGCTCCCGCAGGATGGCAGCGGCCTCGTTCCGCTACGGGCTGACCATCACGGGCGCCGTGCTGCTGGTGACGGGCACGCTCTGCTTCGCCTGGTGGAGCGACGGCGAGGTGGGCTCGGCCGGCGGGGCTCGGCTGCTGCCGCCCCGGGATGCCGAGCCCGTGCCCTCCTCCTCCTCCTCCTCGTCCAGCGCCCTGCTGCGCTCCGTCAGCTTCTTCTGCTGCGGCATCGGCGGCATCCTGCTCATCTTCGGCCTCCTGTGGTCCGTCAAGGCCAACGCCAGGGTGGTGTCGCGGCGCTACCAGTACCATTTCCCCCGGGACCTGCAGTACTTCACGGCAGAGCCCGCGGAGAAGTGGAACTGCAGGTGGGAACTGCCAGCGCCTGGCTGGGCACGGGGGGAGGATGGGTCTGAGCCTAAACCTCGCTGGCTGCTGAGCTCACAGGGACAGCAGCACTGCTCTGTGCTCTCCTCCTGCCCCCCGAGCAGATGCTCCTGCTCATTAATGTCAACCCTCCCTGCCCACTCCCTCCTTGCCCGCTTTCTCCTTGCCCTACATCCATCTCTCCATGCCCTTCACCCATCTCTCCTTGCCCTTCATCCACCTCTCTGTGCCTTGCACCCAGCTCTCCCTGCCCTGCACCCATCTCTCCTTGCCCTGCATCCATCTCTCCCTGCCCTGCACCCAGCTCTCCTTGCCCTGCAGGGCCATCACAGGGACACATCTCCTTAGCAGGGCCACCAAGCAGAAGAATTCATTGGTTTTCTGGCAGAAGGTTTGGATGTGGGGTCACTCAGCTCCAGTCTTGGTCTGGCAGCTCTGCGATGCTCTGTGGGGATGAGGGTGTTTATAAGGTCTTTAATGGAAGCAAAGTCTTGCTTACAAGGGAGTTAAAGTCTTGGCATTTTTTTTCCTAGGAAAAAAATAAGGAAATATAATATGGAAAAAAAAAAGAAATATAATATGGAAAAGAATAAGGAAAATAATCCTTGGGATGGCATCAAGATAGAAATGTAGGCAGCAGGTCCTTTATGAAGCCCATTTCAGCATATGGAAAGACTCCTTGCCCTGCACTGAACAACACTGCTGCTTTTCAGATCCCTGGATCTTCCAGTGTGAGCCTGAGATTTGCTCCCACCTCTTAATTTAAGAGAAACTCTCCAGAACATTAAACCATCAAATCACAGCTGGAGTGGGAGGCACGTTCCTGGTTCTCCAGGGGTTTCAGAGCCCATCTCTGGCTATCTGTGATCTTGTGAGCAGGTCTGGGTGTCTGGGGGGAGTTCCTTTGCTGTGGCCCTGTGGGGAATGTCCCTTTCCCTGGCTGGATGGGATGCAGCTCCCTGGCAGTGCTGGAGCTGCAGCAGCTCCTCCAGCCCCAGCAAAGCATCCTGTGCTGGATAAATCCCCCTCCCCACATTTCCAAGGTGACATTCCTGTGCAAGCTGAGCTGTTTGGCAAAATCCCTGTCAGAGAAACCTGGATGGTCTGTCTGGGACAGGGATCTGTCAAGGTCAGCGTGGAGGCATCCCTGTGGAGCACATGGCTTTTCCTTTGGGCCATCCCTGTGGAGCACATGGCTTTTCCTTTGGGCCATCCCTGTGGAGCACATGGCTTTTCCTTTGGGCCATCCTTGTGAGCACATGGCTTTTCCTTTGGGCCATCCCTGTGGAGCCCATGGCTTTTCCTTTGGGCCATCCCTGTGGAGCACATGGCTTTTCCTTTGGGCCATCCCTGTGGAGCCCATGGCTTTTCCTTTGGGCCATCCTTGTGAGCACAGGGCTTTCCTTTGGGCCATCCCTGTGAGCACAGGGCTTTTCCTTTGGGCCATCCTTGTGAGCACAGGGCTTTCCTTTGGGCCATCCCTGTGAGCACAGGGCTTTTCCTTTGGGCCATCCTTGTGAGCACAGGGCTTTTCCTTTGGGCCAGCTGTGCCCTCCCCTGCCTGCTGCTCCCCAGCACACTGGGCTGGCTCCCACCTGCAGGGATGAGTTGTTTCACAGCATGCCCAGCAAGCAGGACCAGGTGCAGGGCAGAGGCTGTTAGAGGTTTTCCCAAGCTGTGTTTGCTCAGGAAAGCTCTGCTTAAGTGGCAGCAGGCTTGGCCAGGGCGGGGAGGGCTCTGGCTGCCCTGGGAGCAGAGGGTGACCACGGGGACCTGGGGTCCCTCTGCTTGTCCCAGTCCTTGTGCCAAATTCTCCCCTCAGCTGTCAGCAGCCTCTGTCCTGCAGGGGGTGAATAAGGGGCTGGGCATGATGAGGATGCTCTTCTGCCCATGGGACCCTCTTGAAAACCTCATGGATGCCAGGAAACAGCTGACATGGTCACCCCATGACACTTCAGCAAAACCTGCCCATGTGCTGTCCCTAGTACAAGGGACAGCATAATCATGCTCAGGGATGCTCCAGACAATGGGGTTGATGGATGCTGGGGTGCTCCAGTTAATGGGGCACTGGGATGCTCCAGCTGGATGCTGGGATGCTCCAGGAGTGCTGGGATGCTCCAGTTGGGTGATGGGATGATCCAGTTGGGTGATGGGATGTTCCAGGACTTCTGGGATGCCCCAGTTGGGCGCTGGGATGTTGATGGTGTGCATCCAGCTGGGATGTTGATGGTGTGCACTGCTGAGTTTCCCCCTCTCCCCTGGTAGCTCCTGGGACTCCAGCGCCATCCCCACCTACGAAGAAGCCCTGACCTGCAGACCAGCCCAGGCTGCCCCGGCCTTTGTGCAGCCGCCGGGGCGGAAGGAAGAGCCCACGCCGCCCCTGTACCGCTACCTGGAGGAGGAGGAGGAGGAGGAGGGCTGGCAGGGCGGGCGGCGCCGCAGCTCCTCGGACAGCGCCCTGTTCCGCCCCAGCCCGTCCTGGCTGGAGCCGGCGCAGCCCCCGGAGCCGCAGGGAACGCCGCCCCCCAGCTACGAGAACATCATCGAGAACAGCATCGAGAACAGCATCGAGAATACCATCGGGAACAGCATCGGGAACAGCACCGTGCGGGGGCTCTGAGCCCGCCAGCCCCGCCGGGACTCTGCCGGGCTGCCCGGCCCCCCAGCTGCACACGGAGCCCCAAACCCCGGGATGGGGCACAGGAGGGTGGGCGAGCACTGGGGAGGCTCAGCCCGGCTCTCCCGGCTCTCCCGGCTCTCTGGTGCTGGGAGATGTGTTCAGAGCATCGGGGGTAGCTGGCATGTTTGAAAGCTTTAGTATTTTTAATAAAAGCACTGCTGGTTTCAGAGGCTTTGCATTCCCTGCTCACCCTGGGGAGCTCCTGTCAGGCCTGCCCACTCAATAATAATAAATGTGCAGCACACTGAGTAATCTGGGCAGAGAAAGCCCAGCTCTGTCTGCACCACTCACGTCCCTGTGAGTGTCCCTTCCAGCCCTGTCTCCATCCCTTCCACCTTGTTTCCCTGAATGCTGACTGCCCACGCCTCACTTCACTTGGTGCTGGCCGTGCTCAGTGGGTCGTGCTGTGCTCAGAGCATCCCAGTGCACTTGGCCTGTCAGCAGCCTCCTGGAGAGGCCGTCCTGAGTGGCACAGCCATCCTGAGTGGCACAGCCCCCCTGCCCTGCTGTGCAGCCTTGCCCAGAGGAGAGCCCAGCTGTGGCAGGGCTGCTGCCAGCTCCTGCATCCCACCACAATTCAGCGCTGCCCTGGGCCCCCCGTGGCCCTGCAGAGTGGCTGAGGAGCCACAGCCACATCTAACACGCCGTTTGTAATAGAATTATTTGCCATAAACCAGGTGTATCAAGGGAATAAATCAAGGGAATAAAACATTGTCTGGCGGTGGATGTGTGGTGGGAAGGAGACACCTTTTAACCCCCAGCTCCAACCTAAGTGTACACAGGGCACAGGGACACTTTGTCTTTACTCTCCCTGGGTGGATCAACCCCACTGCATCCTTTTCTGGCTTTATTTCCTCCTTCACAGCCTGGTGAGGCAGCCTTAGCGCTCATCCAGAGCAAGGCAGGGTCTGCCCCAAAACCCCTAGCCTCCAAAAAATCCCAGAGCTCTCCCTCTTTTCCTGTTCCCACAGCCCTTGAGAACACGCTGGGCCCTGGCATCCCCCTCATCTGGGGCTGTGCCAGCTCTGATTTATGGCTGAGTCCAGCTCCAGTGCCCAGGGCTGGGAAAATCCCAGCAGCACCAGCTGATCTCCAGGTCCCCATCCCTGCTGCCGTGCTCCCTTGTTCCTGCCCAAGGTGTGGGGCTGCAGGGAAGGTTATCCCTGTCCCCAAGATGTGGGGCTGGCTGATCCTGCCTGCAGGGAAGGTTATCCCTGTCCCCAAGGTGTGGGGCTGGCTGATCCTGCCTGCAGGGAAGGTTATCCCTGTCCCCAAGGTGTGGGGCTGCAGGGAAGGTTATCCCTATCCCCAAGGTGTGGTGGGGCTGGCTGATCCTGCCTGCAGGGAAGGTTATCCCCGTCCCCAAGGTGTGGGGCTGCAGGGAAGGTTATCCCCGTCCCCAAGATGTGGGGCTGGCTGATCCTGCCTGCAGGGAAGGTTACCTGGCCACATGCCGGGTGGCTCCACTGGAGTGTGAACGGCGGGGCAGTGTTTGCATTCATTACAAACCCATTAAAAACTGGCTGGCTCAGCCCTGGGCAGGACCAGCTCGACGTGCAGCTCCTGGCAGCTTCTGGAGAGAGAAACCACTCCTTGCCTGGCGCTGCAGGTGTGCTCAGCAGCCTCAGGTGGACACAGGCTTCCCAAAATCTCTCCCATGGCAGAGGAGAAGACCTTCCGCTACGGCTTCATCATCCTGGGCTTCTTCCTGGTGATGCTGGGCATGTTCATCATGAGCATGGAAAAGCCCCAGTACTACATCACCTTCTGTGTCCTGGGTGTGCTGCTGGTGGCCGTGGGCATCACATGGAGCATGTGCCAGTGCTACCCAAAGGTAGGATCCTTCCCAATGCTCCTGGGAACTTTGGGGAGATCAAGGGCTGGATTTGGGGGCTTTGGCTGCTGTGGATGTGCAGCCTCAGTTTCCCCAGGGGAGGCCAGCTGCAGCAAGCTGGAAGGGGAATTGTTTTGGGAGGTTTGTGCCCTGCTGATGCCTGCAGGATGTGCCTCATCTCCTTCACCCCTGAGCCTGGGGCTTTGCTCTCAAACAGGCAGCAGGGAATAATCCCAAGGAAATAAACTTGTGCTCATCTCTGCCACACAGTCCTTCCCTGGGCTCTGGGGTTTGGCAGGCTCCCAGGGCTGCCAGGAAGGGGTTGTGGAGGTCGGGGGGTCCCTCGGCTGGCATTGTCCTTGGCAGAGGGCACAGCCGGCAGGAGCGCGGCCACGCGTCCCCGCCCCGGGAATGGCTCTGGCAGAAATGGGCTTTTTCCAGGAGAGGGCATCTGTAGGACTGATCTGGGACTGCTGCGTGGCCCATCAACAACCTGGCTGCCCTCCAGAGTGTGGGGGAGCCTCCTCGGGACCCAGGACCAGCTGGGACCTCTGGGAGCAGCAGCCGTGTTCTGTGGGATTGGGCGGAGCAGAAACTCCCCTCAAAGCTGAGCTCAGCCCCAGCCAGGAGTGGCTTTGCCACCCTGCTGGAGGCTCAAGGAAGGGACACCCACACTGACGTCCTGTGTGGGCCTTGGGACTCCCTCTGGGCTTGGGGACACGTGTGAAAGGCACTGAGAGCAGGGCTGAGCTGGACTCATTCATTCCTTACTGATTGCCCTCAAAAGTGACATTTCCAAGGAAAACATCCAAATATGGTGGGAAAAGACCCCAAGCCCAGCTGAAGGGACACTCTGGCCCTGTCCCTACTCTGAGGGCCGGGGTCCCTGTGCTGCCCAGCACAGCCCTGGGCTCTGCCTCTCTTTTCCCCCAGATTACGTTCGTCCCTGCGGATCTCGAGGCCGAGCGGTTCCTGGACCACAAAGCCACGGTGCTGCCCCACAAGGACACAGGGTGGGTCCCACAGCAGGGTGATGTGTGCCCTGGGGGCAGCTCTGACACCGGGCACAGCTGCACCTGGTACAGCACACAATGCCAGGCAGGGATCAGGCTGGGAGAGGCTGAGCCTGAGCGATGCTGGGGGATGCAGAGCATCCAGGGGTGTTCCTGCAGGCATCCCCTGGCTCTGGGCAGTGACACGGCCTTGGTGGCCTCCAAAGCCACTCCCTCAGGTGGTGGAGCCCTGTGTGCATGTGCCTGAGCATCTCCCAGCCCCATGGGGTCCAGCTCTGCTCAGCCCCCCGTCATCCCTCTGCCTGCAGCTTGGTTTCCCCGTGCCCCAGCCCAGAGGCCAGCAGCCCCTACGAGAAGAGCCTGCCCTCCTACGAGCAGGTCCAGCGGCAGGAGGGGAGCTCGGCCCCGGCCCCGGCCCGGGCACAGCCCCCCCGGCCCCGGAGCTGCTCCCAGCCATCCCTGCAGGCCACGGCAGAGATCCACCGGGAGCTGCACCACGGGGCTGGGGAGCCCCTCCAGGAGCTGCCGTCCCGCCGGGAAACAGCACCTGGCAGCTGGTAGGTGATGCCTGAGGGTTGGGGGGCACTGCTGGGATGTGGGGTAAAAATGGGGGGATCAAATCCCCAGTGCTGGCAGAGGGAGAGGATGCAGAGGGGTTTGTGCTGCTGTCACAGCACTGAGCCTTGGCCCCACTGGATGGTGGGGATGGAGTCTCAACCCATGAGGATTCTCTGAACCAAATTATTTCCCAGCAGGAAATTCAGATGGCCTTTGGTCGTAATTTGTATTTTGATATTTGTGTTTTTGCATTTTATTTTATTTTACCTTACTTTATTTTATTTTATATTTTATTTTATTATTTTATTTTATTTTATTTTATTTTATTTTATTTTATTTTATTTTATTTTATTTTATTTTATATTTTATTTTATTATTTTATTTTATTTCGTTTCATTTAATTTCATTTCATTTCATTCCATTTCATTTCATTTCATTTCATTTTCTTGACATAAGCAGCATCCCTCACAAGAATAACCCCAAAGTTCCTGGTCAGACTTTGATAGAAATGAGATGCACAGCACATCATCCTCACACCAGATGCCACATATGACGTCCAACCATTGGTTACGGAGGTCCCAGAGGGCTCTGCAAGTGATGGGGGTCACTGTTCAGGGCAGAGGACTTGGGCACCTGTTGCAGAAGGCCATTTGTCTCGGTGCAGGGAAGGTTTGAGGCTTTCAATATGAGTGTTCAGCAAGCTCTGTTTATTGAAGAGAGCATCAGACATTTATACAGCAAGTAATAAGCTCATGAATATTCTATAACTTAAACTATCTATTGGCCACACTACAACATTAGCTCTTCCCCATTCCTTAGGGGTTACATCTCTCTTTTCTCAAGTCTCTAGTCTCTCAACCCCAGCACTTTGTTATGGTAGCATAGCTATGCTCAAGGACAGTGTCCTTGCAGGTGCAAGACTTAGAATGAGCTACGGCCTTTTCCAATTCTTAGCTACTCTCCCAACAGGCACCTGCCAAAGTGTAGCTGCAGCTGGGATGGGTGCAGTGCTTTCCCATCCCAGCTGCAGGTTCAGGAAATGTTAGCACAACCATTATTCCACCTCCTGGGCAGCAGGAACCTTGCGGGCAGGTTTTCCCAAAAAAAAGCACACACCGAGGGCTGGGATAGGGACAGACATCCCAGGTGCCTCCAGCAGTGCACTGGTGATGCTGGTCCACCCGGGATGCTGCAGGGCAGCGCTCCAGGGACGGCAGCTCCTGCCCAGCCGCGTTCGGTGCTCGGTGTCCCCGCAGCCCCGGCCCGGGCGACGCTCCGCTGGCATCCCTGCTGGAGGAGATGGACACGCCGTCGCTGGAGGGCTCCGTGCCCGGCAGCCCCGCGCCGCAGAGCCGCAGCCCGCCCTGCTCCAGCCCTCCCGGCCGCCCGGAGCGGGGAGAGCAGCCCCGAGCCCCCCGGAAAGGCGCCGGCAGGGAGGACGAGCTCTACTACGGGCTCCAGGAGGAGCCGGATGCTCTGCTCAAGGAGACCGACGGCCTGTCCGAGCCTGAGAACTGATTTCCTGGGGAGAACGGCCACTCAGCATGGGCTCACCCCATGGACCCACTTGGAATGGCCACTTGGCATGGGCTCACCCCATGGACCCACTTGGAATGGCCACTTGGCATGGGCTCACCCCATGGACCCACTTGGAATGGCCACTCAGCATGGGCTCACCCCATGGACTCCCTTGGAATGGCCACTTGGCATGGGCTCACCCCATGGACTCCCTTGGAATGGCCACTCGGCATGGGCTCACCCCATGGAGGGGACACACAGGTCACAGCTCGGGGGAAAGGGGCTGTCCCCCAAAGTGCAGTGGCCCCAGGATCCTGCCTGTCCCTGTGCTGTGCTGCACCCCTTGTGCACGCCCAGCCACTCAGGAGGCTGTCATTCCCCCCAGAGCCAAAGGGGGAACACCCAGCTCCTGAATTCAACAGAATATGGGACAGGACCTCCTCGCCAGAGCCATTTGGGTGGGCACAGAGGAGCTGGGCTGGGCAGGATCTGGACTAAGGGCTGTGCTTGGGAAGGGGATGGATTTGCTGTGCTGTTTGGAGCAGGATCAGGTTCAGGTGGGTAAAACCTGCTCAGGGCAGGTGGGTTTTATCAGGCAGAGATGTCCTCAAAGTCTTTTTCCCACTTTTCCAAGCTCTGCTGAAATTAAAATTTGATCCAGAGTCTCCTACAGCAGGCAGACTTCATATCTCCAGGTTGGGAGAGGGGTGATGGAGGTGACAGATGGTGATGTCCCCTGTCTCCTGCACAAGGACCAGCTTCCAGCACTCCTGGGGGCACAGGGGAGAGGACACAGCTGAGCCAAAACCCAGGTGATGGCACTCGAGGTGGTGGCTTTGCCCACTCTGCTGGGTCGGTGCCATCAGCTGCAGGTGGCTTTGCAGGCTGGCACCCACCGTCCCCAAACCTCCTGTGAATAAAAAATGTTTGTCCCAAAGCACATGGGTGGATCTCAGCCTGTTTGTCACCACGACAGGGACAGCACAGGGGCTCTCCAAACCTGTCCCCAGCACACAGAGATGGCAGAGCCGCTGGGAACCACAACCTTTGGCTGCTCAGGACTGCAGGGTGAGGCTGAGCCTCCCCAGGGCAGCTGGGTCTGCATCAAAGCACCCAACAGCACTGGGATGCTGTGAGAGTCCCTTGCTCTGTTTTGGGAAAGCTGGGCTGGGTCTGCCTGAGCCTGGCACTGCCCCAGGAGAATTGGGAGAACACATGTGCTGGCAGACACTTCAGCAAATCCCATAGAATCACAGAACAGAGCTGGAAGGGAGCTAAAAACCCTGCAGCTCCAACCCCCAGGTGGAAAAGTGGGGGAAAGCTGTCCCAGGGCACAGAGCCCTGCAGGGATGTTCTGTGCTTGGCTGGTGCAGTGCAGGGTGTGCAAGGAAAGGCTGTGCCTGAGGTGTCACACCCCTGTGACACTCCTGCACCCTGGGCTCACCCTGGTGTCACCAAAGCAGCAGGGCAGGGAGCACCTGGGGTGTTTATGGCCAACAGGAGGGTGGGGAATGAAGGTGCAGCGTTGGCTAAACATTGGCACAGGGCTGTGAGCTGCTCTCCAGGGGAAGCATTGCCAGATGGATTGCATGGACACAGCTCCTGCCTGTCCTTCCCAGGCTGGGGGAGCATGGTGGTGGCTCTGGGAATGCTGTTTGGATGGAGCCATGTCCCACTGAGTTTCAGAGGGTGCCCAGGGCAGGGTGTCACTGTGTCACGGCTCCTGTGGAGTGTGGCAACCTGGTGAGACCCAGAAGCTTTTACCTATTGAACCACAGAATGTTTGGGCTGGGAAAGGACCTTAAAGATCATCGCGTTCCAATTCCCTGCCATGGGCAGGGACACCTTCCACCAGACCAGGTTGCTCCAAGGCCTGTCCAACCTGGCCTTGAATGTGTGCAAGGATGGGACATCCACAGCTTCCCTGGGAAAACTGTGCCAGCATTTTACACAGTCCAAAGTCCCTCCCGGCTCTCCTGTAGTCTCTGTGTTGGAAAGGGCTCCAAGGTCTCTCTGGAGCCTTCTCTTCTCCAGGCTGAGCACTCTCCCAGAATTTCCTCACAGAGAGATTCCTGCCTCATGGCTTGGCACTCTCTTTCACTTTTGGCAAAACAAATCTGTTTTTCAGAAGCATTTCTCCCTGCAGAGGCAGGGGAGGGGGCTGACACAGAGCCTGGATCCTGCCCCCACGGACCCCTTGGCGCATGGGAGTGCATCCCCCATCCCGGCACAGCATCCTTGAGGCCAAGGACTCCGCGCCGGCCGAGGTTAAACATTGTGGGAGCCGGGACATTCCTGCATGGCATTAAGCGGGGCCCGCAGTCCCGGGCCCGGCTCGGCCCGAGCGGGGGGCACCGCCCGCTGCCCACGCGTGTCACCCGCGGGGACGGGGACAGAGGGACGGGAGAAGCCGGCGGCGCCACCCACGCGGGACGGGGACGGGCACGGGGGTTGGTGCCACAGGGTGAGAGGCAGAAGCACCGCACCAGTGGTGTAGTGGTATCATGCAAGATTCCCATTCTTGCGACCCGGGTTCGATTCCCGGCTGGTGCAGGTCGGCCATTATTCCGCCAAGGTGTCTGAGTTCTGACAGTGCAATGTTGACAGCTCAGGGCTGTCGAGGTGTTGTAAAAGCTCTGGAGAGCCGTCCTTTTAACGACCGGGTGGTCCATCTCTCCCCGCGAAGGGACCCCAGCAGAGACTTAGGGGCCCTTCCCCTCGTGGAGGTCTTCCCTGATGCCCCCTCTGCTCTCTCCTTCCTCCCCGTCTTTACACAGACGCGCTCGCTGGAAGCTTCACAGGGAGCTAGGACTGAAAGAGAGCTCTTCTGCACCACGTGCAAGTTTTGGGCTATTTCTGAATAATTCTCAATTTTTTAAAAAATAACCTTTCTGCAGATACCCACTCCTCGACTGTGAGAGCTCGGCTCCGAGGGTTCCAAGACTTCCATGGGTTCCTCAGCACGTGGGAATGCACGTGGAACTGGGGGATTTCTGCCACCCCGTCTCTACTCTTTGGGCTCCTTCCATCCTTCCCTGGGACACAGATTGTCCCCTGGGATACAGACTGCCCCCTGTGCAAAAGGGAAAGGCGGCAGGGAGAGGAGGACTGTCCCCCTTGAGACAGGGTCCCCCCGTGCTCAGCTGTCTCAGAAGCCTCCCGAGGCCCCAGTGGTGCGTTGTGGGACTCGGCAGCACCGAGGAAGCTGAGCCAAAAATCCGGAGTGAGGCTTGACCCCATGATCAGTGTCCTGAATGCTGACCCCTTCCAGTGTCAGCTCTGTGCAGCACAGGGGGGACAAGCTGGGTCTGGTGTCCCTGCAGTCGCCCAAACCAGAGTTCAGGCTCCCACTTGAGGTCTCATTTAAAAAATCAACATTTCCCCTGCAAACTGTTCACATCCATATTAAACACACCCATCCATATAAACCGTGCACATCCTTGTAAAACATGCACACCTATATAAAGCATTAATGTCCATGCAAGCCATTAATTATAAAATTAATTTTAATTAATTATAATTATAAGTAACACATGTATAATTATAAACAACCCATAATCATAAAAGACTCTCATCTATTTAAAACATTGTTGCTTGCAAACCACACAGATCCATATAAAACATATATGTGCATACAAACCATATACATAATTGTAACATGTACACCATGTAAAACATATATTCATACAAACCATTCACATCCACACGAAACACATACATCTGTATAAAATGTGTGCATCCGTATAAACATTTAACCTCTGAGGAGCTGATAAATAACCAGCCAAAACCACAAATTCCTATTTCCCTGAGAAGCCGGGAGCAGGGACGGGGTTTGCCGGAGGTCACTGGGGATGTGGGGCAGTGTGGGATGCTGATGCTGCGGGAGGGCAGAGGTGGGAAGCGGCGTGGAGACCCACGGAAATCACCGAAATCATCCCGCAAAAAGGGCATCTGCCATGTGTGACGACTCTGCAAAAAATGCCCAAACAGGATTAGCGGATTTCACGGGAAATTATTCGTGGAGTGAGGCAGTAGGAGGCACATTAAAGCTTTCAGCCCTTTCTCCAAGCAGTCCTTGAGCGGCTGCGCTTTGCTCGCCAGAGCCCCCAGCGATCCGCCGGGACTCGGGGTGAGCAGCGGCCCCATCCATCGCCCCCTCCCCGCGGCCCCGTTAATGCTGAACCCGCCCGGCGTGCCCGCTGGGGCCCGCGCCGTGATCCGCGCCCCCCGCGCTGAGCGCCGGCCAGACCGAGCCGCGGCCGCGGGTGCGCTCCGGGACCTGCGCGGGTGCGCTCCGGGAGCTGAGATCCGCGGGTGCGCTCCGGGAGCTGAGATCCGCGGGTGCGCTCCGGGAGCTGAGATCCGCGGGTGCGCTCCGGGACCCGCGTGGGTGCGCTCCGGGAGCTGAGATCCGCCGGTGCGCTCCGGGACCTGCGCGGGTGTGCTCCGGGACGCGAGATCCGCGGGTGCGCTGCGGGATCTCAAATCCGCGGGTGCGCTCCGGGACTCGAGATCCGTGGGTGCGCTCCGGGACCTGCGCGGGGGCGTTCCACGGGTGCGCTCCGGCCCCGCTCCATCTCCCCGGCCCCGCTCCAGCCCTTCGACTGCGCTGCAACCCCGCAGGTGCGCTCCGGTCCCTCGGCGGTCGCGCAGGGGGTCCCCGCCGGCGCCATCCCCGAGGGTCCCGGCGTGTCCCGTCTGCCCGAGGCGTGCGGGATGTCCCCGCGGGCGCTGGCGCTGCTGCTGGCGCTGCTGCTGGCACTGGCGGAGCTGGGTCTGGCCCTGAGGGCGGCCGAGCAGGGCGAAGCCGCCGTCGGGGCCGCCCCTCCGGGACCCGCTGCTTTCCATCGCGCCGCCAAGGTGAGGAGCGCGGGGTGGGGGGGACAGCCCCGCTCCTGTGTGTGTGTCTGTGTGTCTGTCTGTGTGTCTGTGTGTCCCGAACCCCGTGCCGGTGTCCCCGCAGGCCTCGTGGCGGCTGCCCGGGCGCTACGTGGTGATGCTGCGGGCGGGCAGCGCGGCCGAGCTGCGGGGCACGGCCCGGCGGCTGCAGGCCCGGGCGGCTCGGCGGGGACACGGGGCCGAGCTGCTGCACATCTTCCACCTGCTGCCCGCCTTCCTGGTGAGGATGAGCAGCGACGTCCTGGACACGGTAGGACGGGGTGGTGGCAGGGGACAGCAGCTGTGTTGGTGGCAGCACCAGCCTTGGGGGCAAAGGGGAGCTTTGTGTCCTCCCTGCAGGCGCTGAAGCTGCCGCACGTGAAGTACATTGAGGAGGATGCCTATGTCTTTGCCCAGAGCATTCCCTGGAATCTGGGCAGGATCGTGCGGCCACAGCCCAGCTCGGGCTCCTACAGCCCTCCCAGTAAGTGCTGGGGTGTGTGAGGGGGGCTTCGAGGAAGAGTCAGGTCCCCTCTCCTTACCTTGAGGGATGGGAATATTCCTCTGCCCCATGGTGCTGCGGGTCTGGAGCTGCATTTTGGGAGCAGCCCAGGTGGCCTGTGCTGAAGGTTGATGATCACACACCCCCTGTGATGGAGGTTGCCTTTCTCCCCTGCTGCATCCCTGGCAGATAAAGGTGACCTGGCCGAGATTTACCTGCTGGACAGCAGCGTGCAGAGCAGCCACCGGGAGATCGAGGGCAGGGTGACTGTGACTGGCTTCGAGAGCATCCCCGAGGAGGATGGCACCCACCTCCACAGGCAGGTGAGTCCCGAGCTGCCACGTGCTGTATCCTGGCCAGAGCACCCCCCTGCACCCACCAAATCCTGGCCGGGCTTGTGAGGCTTTCCAGGACAAGGGAGACACTTGCTGGGCAGGATGGGCAACAGGAGCTGTGGTTCTGGGGGATATTGGGACCCGCAAGGTGGTGTGTTTGGAGATGTGGCTGAGTCGGGCAGGGCTTCTTTCTAAGAAAGTGTTCTAGGGTAGCACGGGTGTGTGTCGGGTAAGAGAGAATGGGGAGACTCTGTGGGATTGCAAACCCGCTCTGTTGCAATGGGCTGGGGCATGGAACTGCGGTGCCCGTGCCAGGCCGGCCAGTGTGACAGCCACGGGACACACGTGGCCGCGGTGCTGAGCGGGCGCGACGCCGGCGTGGCCAGGGGCGCCAACATCCGCAGCCTCCGGGTGCTGAACTGCCAGGGCAAGGGCACCGTCAGCGGCACACTCATGGGTGAGTGACCCCGTGCCCCGAGGGGAGCAAGGTCCCTCCCGGAGCTCCCTGCGATGGTGTCCTGTCGCTCGCAGCCCTGGAGTCCATCGGGAGGGCGCTGGGGGCTCGGCCGCGCGTGGTGCTGCTGCCGCTGGCCGGGGCGCTGAGCCCCGCGCTGAACGCGGGCTGCCGGCGGCTGGCACGGAGCGGGGCGGTCATGGTGGCGGCTGCCGGCAACTACAGGGACGATGCCTGCCTCTACTCGCCTGCGTCCGAGCCGGAGGTACGGCTGAGGGGGACCCTGGGGCTTGGGTGCCCCCTCATCCCTGCAGGCCATCCCCCGGGTCACCGGGCTGGGGGTGCCACCCTGCCGTGTTCCCTGTCACTGCCAGGTCATCACGGTGGGTGCCACCGACAGCCAGGACCAGCCTGCCTCCATCGGCACCCTGGGCACCAACTTTGGCCGCTGCGTGGACCTGTTTGCCCCTGGGGACGACATCGTCGGCGCCTCCAGCGAGTGCAGCACTTGTTTCACGGCGCGGAGCGGCACCTCGCAGGCGGCCGCGCATGTGGCAGGCGAGCTGTGCCCTGAGGGCAGGGAGGGCTGGTGCTGGCACAGGGCTCCGGGCATGCCCGAGCTGGGCTGGGGGCATCCTTGTGCTCCCTGATTTACGGGGTTGGTGTGTCTCCTTGGGGCGCTGCAGCTGCACAGCGCTCCCGATGGGCTGCAGAGATGCTCTGCCGTGTCTCTGGAGCCCTGCCGCCCACGGGAGCGCCGCGTGGGCGGCTCTGTCCCCTCTGGTTGTCACTGCCGGGCTCTTGCAGGCATCGCGGCCGTGCTGCTCAGCGCCGAGCCCCGGCTGGGCCGGGCCGAGCTCCGCCAGCGCCTCCTGCGCTTCTCCAGCAAGGGCGGCCTGGACGCGGCCTGGATCCCGCAGGAGCAGCGCCTGCAGACGCCCAACAGCGTGGCGGGGCTGCCCGCACGGCTGGCGGCAGGTGAGGGGCTCGCTGCCCGCTGGGTGCTCGCACAGCTCTGCCCTGAGCGGGAAAGAGGTGGAAGCGCGGCAGGGAATGTCCCCTGAGCTGAGCCGGGCACGGCTGGGCCTGGCTGCTGGCAGGGATGGGCGAGATGGAGGCCTGGTCGGTGCCGTGGGCGCTGGATGACACTGAGGGTGACACTGTGGGTGACACTGTGGGTGTGTGGGTGTCACTGAGGATGTCACTGTGGCTGTGAGGGTGGCATTGCGGGTGTCACTGCGGGTGTCCCCCGCCGCTGACGCCCGGTCCCGTTTCAGAGGAGCAGCGGCTGCTCTGCCGCTCGGTGTGGTCGGCGAGCTCGGGGCTCTCCCGGCGCTCCAGGGCCGTGGCTCGCTGTGCCAGCACCGAGGAGATGCTCAGCTGCTCCAGCTTCTCCCGCAGCGGCGGCCGGCGGGGGGAGCACATGGAGGTGAGCAGAGCAGAGCAGAGCCGAGCTGCTGCCCTGGAGGCCCTCTGGGCTCAGAGGGTGTCCCCGGCCCCCGAGGACTGTCCCCAGCCCCAAGGTGACGCCGTGTGCCCTATGCACAGGACAAGCACGGGCAGAGGCAGTGCGTGGCCCACAGCCGGGGCCAGGGCGTTTATGCCGTCGCCAGGTGCTGCACATGGCCCAGGGCTGGGTGCCGGATCAAGGCCGGGTCCCCGGGGGCCGAGGGGGCCCAGTGCTCCCCAGGAGAACACGTGCTGACCGGTAACACCCAACACACAGGGTAGACCTTTGGGCCTGATGGACAAGGGTGTTCCTACCAGAAACACCCTGGGATTTGGGGTAAAAGGGTGCATGTGCTGTGTGCATGGGGTGAGGAAGGCTCAGGGCTCACTGGGGACATCCTTGGCACCAGTGTGTGCGCTGGGATGCTGCCATGGCTGCCCTGTGCCCATGTCCCCTCTCCCCCGGGCAGGGTGCAGTTTCCATTCCCCATCCGTGGTGCTGGGTGCTGGGGGCAGGCCCGTGGAGGGGCTGGGGAGGGGGCCCAGCCGCTGTGCCAGCAGGACAGAGGCGGTGGCACACGCCCTGTGCTGCCCCAGGGCCAGCCTCGAGTGCCAGCTGAAGGAGCACACAGCCCTGGAACACGAGGACAAGGTAGGGATGGGCCATGCTCCTCTGCCCTGCTATTGTGTCTGCATGTCCTTCTGCCACCCTGATGGCTTTTGGGTGTGGCTGTCCCAGCCCAGCCCTCACTGCTGTCCCCAGCTGTGATGGGATGGGTGACAACAGCCACATCTCCCTGAGCTGTGGGGCCATCGGGGATGGGCAGCACTGTGCTGACCCATGGATGGTGACGTCTGCTCTCTGTTAGGTGACAGTGTCCTGTGAGGATGGCTGGACGCTGACAGGCTGTAACACCGTGTCCCAGAGCCCCACGGGAGCCCACATTGAGGACAATTCCTGCGTGGCCACCGCTGGCCCTGGCAGCAGCTCGGCCATGGCCGTGGCCATCTGCTGCCGGAGCCGGCAGTAGGGACAGACTGAGCTGGGGGAGGCTCCTGGGGCACAGCAGGGATGGAGGCCTTGCTGCACCCGTGTGGCCCTGGCTCGGTGCCTTCCCAGGGTTTCCAGAACAATCCATGCTCCGACATGCAGCTGATGAACTGAAATAGTTCCCCCGTCGCACACGGCGGGGTCAGGATCCAGGGCCACCATCCAGGGTGGCTCTGCAAGAGCTCTCCAGGCATCCCCCATGCAGCTGGAGCCCTCTCCCATCACTGGAGTCATCCCAGAGGCCTTTCCCTGCCATGCACTGGCTCTTCCTATAAACACCTTGACAGAACAAGCTGTGGTGTTGTCACCCAACACAGGAAAAATCCACCACTTTTTAAAGAAAAAATGTTGTGAGGATCACTCCTTCCTTTCCTGCTTAGTTGCTCATTAGTTGTCAGCTAATGCTGCTTAGCACCTGGAAAATCTTAGTTTAGCCATTTTGGGGCAGTTTTATAATTGCCTAATGGTATTCCTAGGAGATTTCTTTACTTTTGAGTCAAGTGTAAGGGCTTTAGTTTAAACAGCCTGCTTGGTTAATTAGATTTTTATCTGCATTGCTACAGTCAGCTACTGCTTCATTAGTGCTTTTTTTGTTGTTGAGTCAAAGTTAATGATCTGCTGGTGTTATGTGTTAACAGTTTCAGGTCTTCCCAAGACACATAGGACTGTAGGAAGCTGCAATTCCTTTAAAATAGCCCCAGAATGAAGAAAAATCTTTCATAGCACCTTAGTTTTTACATTTGTACCTTAAATATTTACTTGGAGTTTTATAAAGGAGCATTTTATAAATGTCTTTTTAAAATAAAATTCACAGACCTGTGCTCCTGTGGTTCTTTGTCCGGCTTCACAGACATCCATCCCCCTGGGGAGCTGGTCTGGAAGAGGGAAGGGGGACCCATCCAGCAGGGATTCTGCTTTGTCAGTGGGATCCAGGGTGCTCCTGGATGGCAGCTGGCACCTTTGGAAGTTGGCACAGACAGCCTTGCCCACAGCTGGGCTGTGCTCTGGGACTGTGTTGTCCCCACACACACGAGACCAGGAGTTTGTTTTAACAACAGTGGTTCAGGGGAAACACTTCCAGTTATGGAAACAAACATGGGCCGGCTTTGGGAATGTGCCCTTGAAGTTGGGTTGCTGCTGTTCCTTCACTTGGGAAGGGCTGGAGCCCCGGGAAGGAGACAAAGCTCGGCTCAGAGCAGGGAAAGGCTGAGAAGCACCAGCAGCCACCAAAGCTGGGTCTCACTTCTCTCTCTCAGTGCTCAGCAGCCTCCTGGTACTACAATATATAATTTTTGTGGTGTTATCTGAGGATAGATGATAAAAACCCCACAGTTTGATACCACAAGCTCCAGGTTAACCTGTCAGTTGGGTGTTTTTCCCCATCCAAAAGCCCCCTGCAGCTCTGTTACTCCGGCTTTAATTGGCAAGAGAAGACAAACCCAGCACAAAACACCACTTTGAAAGGTTGAAACTAATTCTTACTTGTTAACTAAAGCTGGCAAAAGCCCAACCCTAATCTAAACATGTAATTATATAACATGGACATAATTACAGCCCATAATTTCATTCAGCTGGAACCTGAATTCTGCACAAAGAGGCAGAAAAGAAAAAGCGCTGTCATCCTGAGAGCTCCTGAACAGCTCTGACACCGAGGGTGATTTCTCAGCAGGCTCCTTGGCTGTCACCTCTCAAAACACACACCAGGATTTCAGCTCTGCTGCCTGCCCTGCCAGAGGGGAGGATCCAGCACAAGGTGAGAGCATGTTCCCCAGACAGAGCTTCCCCAGCTCAGCTCAAGCCTTCATAAGCCTGGTGGAAGGAAACAATATTAAAAGATTAGCCCTTGCTTTGTGCCTTGTACGTGAGTAGGTGGAAAAGCCTCTCAGGAGAGCAGGGCTGATCCCACGGGTGCTGATCCCAGTCCTGGCAGCGCTTGGCAATGCCCAGCCCATGCTGCCAGGACCACCAGAGGAGAGCAGAGGCTGGAAAAGTGGGAGTTCTTGTCCTTAGAGCAGGGGACAAAGGCAGAGTGGGGATGGCAGCCCAGCTGCAGCTCCTGGTTCCCAAATAAGTGAGTGATGGAACGCCAGCTGTGTGTGCACCCCTCTGGCCCTCACCCCTGTGGGAGGCAGGATGAATTCACACCCAGCCCGCCCACAAATCTCAGATCTGACACACAAAATCTGCTCTAATCCGCCCCTGTGAGCGTGGCCAGGGTAAATCACTCTGCTGAGGGCAGGAGCTGCACAGAGGTGCAGATGTGACAGAGCCCCAGCACATGCTGTGGCATAAGGAAATACAGCAGGGCAGCCCCAGGGCCACTCAGCTGCTTCCACTGACTCTGGACAGGAGCCAAAACAGCAATCAGGGCACCCTTGAGGAGCTCAGCATCTGCAGGGCTGGCCCAGGGAGGTTCAGGGTAAGAGGATCAACAAGAGAAGAGTATAACAGTGTGTGCACAGTCTAAAGATTACACTAGTTTTCTGTGAAAGGAATAACTTTATTCCATTGACCAGGAATCCCAAGACTGTTCATCAAGACTGCCTATTTTTCCAGTGCCAAATGTCTATGCATTAATTGGACAATATCTCCCCGAGCGCTCACAGGCAGGCTGTGCCTGCTCCTCACTGAACATTTTGTAAGCTGTATAAAAACATTTTCATCCAAAAAGATTGGCAGTAAAAATTACAACATATAAATGCATCACAATTTACACAAAAACTAGTTTGGTTTTTTTTTTCTTTTTTTTTTTTGTCGAACTCTATTTTCCAAAAAATAATCTTCAGCAGGTTCGAATGACAGCAGCTGGAAACAAAAATAAGTGACCAAGTATCATCTCATTGCAAATTATAACCACTGACTTTGTACAAGCGTGAGCAGAAGGGTGAAAAAGTTTGTATTGGTTTCAGGTAGACAGTGGCGATGAGCCATCCTGATGCAATTCCCACCAAGGCTTCCCTGGGCCTGCAGCTAGCAAGGATGTTGTTTCCATAGGAAATAACAGGAACCTGAAGTGACAGTGGTGCCAACCCATGGGAACGTGACCAGCTTCTCCCATCACCGCTGTCTGACTCCTTGGGAAGATTCATGGCCCATTACCAAAGCATTTGGGGGTGGGGGAAGGAGGGAAGGAAGGGGGGTGTCCGTAAGAAATGATTAGTTCGAAATTAATTTAAAACGCGTCACATTTAAAACGTCCCAGCACATCATCAGAAACATTTACAAAATGCTAACTCTGCCCTGTGTCTGTGAAGACACTGTGGTGCCCCCCTGCACTCCATCCTACCCCACAATAAGTTACAAAGCTGTACAGCTGACATCACATGCCGTGGTTCCTTCCAACAGTGAAATGACTGGTTACTCTCAATATTAGTGCACAACAGTGAAAAGCTGTCTGCTGCTCCGTGTTTTGGCAGCAGCCTGTGAAAAGAAACAAAAAAAAAGGCACTTTTTGGCTGGTTGTGCCTTTAACTTGGCAAATTTGTCTATTCTGGAGGTACCCAGGCACTCCTTAAGATGTCCCCCGTTTCTGTGCATGTTTGTTAATATAATTTTTTTAAAGTAAGGCAGAATCCATAAATAAAGGCAAAAAGCAGTGCAGAAAATGTGACAAACACAAAATGTACAAAAGATGAAATTAGTTGGCACAAAAGAAGCTTGAATCCAGAGCCAGAAACCACTGAACTGCACTTGACATAGAAAACAAAACTGTGCTCAAATCATCCCAACTGGTTTCCAGTTATTTGTGAGCAAATTAAAAGAGCTGTGATATTTTAAACGTTGCCTGGTCAAGTGAAAATGCAAACAAAGCCAATTCTTTCTTTCCCTGTGTTAAAATTGCTCTAAAATCTGCACAACAGTGTTCCCAGCTCACTCAAGGAATTATTCATCATAAACAACCAATACCAACTTTCTCAGTTATTTCAAAGCACAAGCAAGTGATTGCAGATCCATGACTGAGACTACATTTTATTCAATATGTCTCCAAAGGTTAAAAAAATGTAATGAGTAAAACTGCAACAGAATTCCTTCTTAAAGTGCTTTTTTTTCTTTTAAACTACTCATTAACTTTTTCTTTTTTTAATTCACCAACATCCTTGAATAATAAATGCTTGCATACCTAGAGAACAAAGATTTTCTTTTACTGCCCTTCCCCGCTGTCTGAAGGGTTTCTGGAAGGGTACTGGGAAAGATGACTCATTCCAGAGCTCCTTTACCACTCATTCCATAAGGAATCACTCTTCTTACAGAGCAATCCTGCTGATCTTTCTCCTCAAGAGCTTTACAAATTAGCAGGGAGACATATTAAATACAGAAGTCCTTATGTAAACCCATTCTTTAACTAATATTTTACAATGAAATGTAAGTCATCACACATCTTTACAGAAATTTGTGTATTCCTATTCAATATTATCAGAAAGATTAAAAATTTCCCTCCATACATAAGGGCAGTCTGTTTCTTTTTTTTTTTTTTCCTGTATAAAAACCAAAAGAATTTTTTTTTTTTTGCAGCATCACAGAAAAGCAACAGTTTTACATTCACTCATTTAATGTTCACATAAAAATTCAACCACTAGCGTTTGTGTATCTGATAAAATCTTCTTGACAAACTTGGTTTCGGTGTTTTTTGGACTGTCACAAGCTACTCCAGGTGAGGATGTAGTTTTCTAGAGCATTTGTTGATCTGAAGCCTTTGTGGCTATAAAAATGCTTTTATCTTGCAGGGATATAACCTCCTCCAGCATTTCCTCTGGTCCTGTGCAGCCACTGCTCCCCCAGACTGCCAATGGCATCAGCAACACGACTCCAGTTCCAGCAGGGACCAGGCTTTGAATGCTTGAGCTGGTTCTTGTGTTCACAGGGGTGTCCTCTAAGGGTCAACGTCATCAAGGTCACTTTTAGGCTCCCCAATCATCATAGGAGACTCTGAGCCCTTTCAAACACACAGGGGACAGGGAGAGAAGGACACAGTCACTGACACAGTCACTTTTGTAAATGCACAGCTGTTCACAGTATGATCAGTGATGTTCTGACCCAAGCCCCAGGGAGCAGCTGCCCCACAGAGGCACACACCAGGGTGTAAGGGGGTAAATCTGCCCTCATTTTACCTGCTGCAGGTGCCTCTCTCCATTCTCATTGGCAGGGCTGCTTTCTGACCCATTGCTGCTCCCAGACTGATCCTTCTCATTCAGCAGGGCTGTGGCATAGGCCAGAGTGTCCTGAGTTGCAAACAGTCCAAGAGAGTGTCAGGAGGCATGGTGATCATTTCACATTTTTAAACATTTTTATTGTTTTATTATTATTGTTTTAAAACAATAATAGCTGCTCTAGTGAGACAGCCAAGTCACCACAGCCAAGTGGTGAGACAGCTGAGTTACCACTAATGAGTGAATACTCATTAGTGAGTATTCACTAATACCACTCAAGGGTTAATTTTCTTCAAGGGTTAATTTTCTCCAGGAACAACCACAGGGGCTGAGCTTCTAAAGGAAAACCAGCCTGAAGTGCACCAAAATATCACAGAACCATTAAGGCTGGAAAAGACCTTTTAAGATCATCAAGTCCAACTGCCAAACCAGCACCACCACCGTGCTCATCACTAAACCACGGCCTCAAGTGCTGTATCCACATATTTTTTGAACATTTCCAAGGATGGTGAGTAAAGTTGCCAAGCCCCAAGATGCTTCCAAGAAAAGAAGTGAGCAAGTTTAACATCCTCTGCCAGGATGACACATACCTGTGCTGAAATAGTGCGCTGGAAGGTTTTTGCAGTGGATGTTTCATTGGACACGTTACTCTGAGGAGCCCAGTAATGTTCAGACATCTGCATAAAAAGCCAAGAAAGCCATAAAATTTGCCATTTGATTTTTACTTGTGTAAAGCCTCAACCACCACCTTGTGATGGTGGGTGAACTAAGACTGGAAAAAGCTTCCTGAATCCTCTGGCAGCGAGCTGGAGATCTGGGGCTCAGACACTTCAAATGCAGCCACAAAGGTTACTGTTCTTCAGCTGCAAACCAGCACCCAACTTCTGCTGAGCTCCAAGTTTCCAAAGTGTCCTTGGGTACTTATGAAAGATATGTTGGCCAAACTACATTGAGTTTAGAGGGAAGAACAAACACTACACGTGTGGGAGGAAAAGCTCTATCAGTCAGCAGCTGTGCTTTGTGCAAAGCTGTGATGATTCTGTAAGGAATCCAATCATTTAAACATTCTCCTGCATCAACACACAGGCAATGGAAAACTGCTTCTTTAAAAAAGCTGAAGCCTCCAAACACGAATATACAGTGGCACTGAAAGCTTCCCACATAGCAAGAATAATCACTGCAACCATTCACACTTGGTTTTATTCACTGTAAATGCATTTATGCCTGAAACATGTGGGGGGGCTACTGAAATTTTGGCATTGCATCAGATTAGCTGCATCCAAGTAGTCCTTGTAAAAAATTAAGTATTGTGTCTTTAGAGCCATCTCAGAGAGCCATGCAGAGGATGGAGACTATCCATCCATGATCATTGTTGTAAATGAATGACAATTTCCCTGTTACAGCCAAATTACCTTTTTCTGTAGCCACTGCACAGCCCAACTCCAGTGGTGTGAATTCTCCTTGAAGTAATCTTTTGCAGTAGGGCACCTGGGGAATTGAAATTATATTCATTAGTCAGGAACAAGGCATTCTGGACAACACAAAAAAATACAAAAAAAATACAAAGACTTCTCTCTTTGCACTGCTGCCCTCTGTGTGCACTCTTATCACTGCAAACTGACTTAAAATCTACAGCCCTGTTGAAAATTGAATTAGCAAAAGCAGTAATTTTAGTAAAATATTCTCAAAGCAGTCTACTCCACAGGTTCACATATTTCAGAATTATGCTTTATTGGGACATATGCCAAGTCCTAAACAAAGAGAATTTAGGACTCATAATATTTCAAAAACCTGGAACAGCTTCCCTATGTTTATCTGGTGTTAATGTCAGACTCCTGCTGTGCAGAATGGCCCTTTTCTTTATAAACACCAATTACCATTTGTTACCTGAGAAATCCCTTCAGGTACCAACCAGTAAAGATTTCACTTCACACTGGCACGTGTGCTACCAAGACCTTGCACAGTAACAAAGCCTAAAGCTGATCAAAACCAGGAGTAGTAGGTTTGACAACAGCCACAGAGGGAGCTAAGGCAGGGATGAGGTTACAGCCTGAGACCTTCACTACTCACTTCTGAGCCAGGGTAACCAGGAACTTGACACACTGGTAGCAACGGCTGCTGTCCACGTGGTTGCTGTGGTGCATCAAGGCTGTGGGGAGAAACACATGGATTAGAAACCACAACCCAGATTTCCACCTACCAGCCAGTCTGGAAGCAAAGATGAAGCTAAAATTTTAAGCTAGGGAATAGATTTTGTTTCTACAGATGTGAGCATGAGTATTTGTGTTAAACACACTGCTCTAAGTGCTGGTAGTCTTGAATCTTCCACAACTCTACTGGATTAAAAATAGAACTGCTGCATTTTCACTTTGATCTTTCAAATGCAGTACCTGAATTTTAAACAGCCCTAATGCAGTTATTCTTCCCCTATAATCCATTCTATGTTAGATAATCACTATGGTTACATTTGTCTGAAGGAAAAAAAATATTTGTCTGAAACCCCCATAAATGAACCAGATCACCAGCTTCTACCTGGATCAAAGTTTGCAAAGCCAGAGGAATGTTTAAAGCTTCTCCACATAAACAAGCATAGCAGAATTCAACAGCCATGAAACTGTTCCATGGGAGACTCAGGCAAAACCCCAGGCCATTCCTACCAGCAAGTTTTCTCTACCATGAATTCGCACCTCTTGAACAAAATTCTCTGACTGAGAAGAAGCACAAAGATTTCCCCAATCAGATTTGCTACTCAAAAGTTGCTCTGTCCATAGCAGTCAGCAAAGAACACTGCAGTGAAACCTCCAAAGCTGGCAAAAATTGTTTGGGAACTGCAAATTGCCAGTTTTAATACTGTTGAAGCAGAGCAGATGATAAAAATTACAGCAGTGCTGTACTACAAATTATGCACAAACATCCTATTAAGGAGCACCAAAACCTATTATGTGCTGATTTCCCTTTCCTGGATTAAAACCAGTCAGTGTGAGGGATGTTGTTCAATGCTATTGTGAGGAAACTTCAAGGCAAAACTACAACTTTTACTCCCAAACCTCAGGGCAGTTCTCAAAGCCTTCAACATAAAAATCCAATTGAACACTTGCACTTCTCCTCTGCAGAGGAAAAAAGGTCATGTATTGCTCAAGTTAGAGCACAGAATTGGTCCAACTGGGACCAATTTATCCAGATATTAAAATAATCACTTAGCTATTCTCTTACACTGCTGCATATTTGCTTCTCTGCCATCAGCCACGCATGGAAACTACTAAACAGAGGAGCACTGATGAGAGAAATGAAGAACAAAGCTAAATATTCTTTCTCCCTCAATCAGAATCCAAAATAACTGAAGGTGAAAGCCACAATCTGAAGCAGCTCCTCACCCAAACAGCCATGAAAGAGCTGCTCCAGCTGCACTAACCCATCAGAGGGGCTCTCTGTGTAACCCCACATTTCATTTACACACCAAAGATGCTTCTCCTGATGCACATGAAATAGGTTATTTCTTTATATACCTTATTACTTCTGAGCTTTTTTCTCTTTGAATGCTTCAGTAAAGTTTTATATCTAATGCAGAGACAACACTTTGTATGAGCAGCAACAGGTGGGAGCCACCTGTCCCACTGTGGGGCTCTGCTGCAGTCATCCTGCTGGGCTGAACCAGGTTCTTTTTATGGTAATCAGGATGTTGACAAAACAAAAAGACTGGCAGCTCCTTGAGATATGGAAGAAATAAAAATTAATTTTAAGGTTACAGGATTCAAACAGTTCCTCTATTATGGTAATCAAAGGTACTTTTCTTCCTCCCCATTACACATAGACCCTGATCTGCCCCTTATTTTATTAAGTTAGCTCTCTTTCCTGTTCAACTCCTTTCTAGTTTGCTGTCACTATAACATTCCAATGCTTAGTTTGGATTTTCTTAGAGCATTTTTGGAGTGACAGGGGCTAAATAAAATATGTCAAGTTTTTTTCCCTGAGAAGTAGAAGAGTTTAGGAGGATTAGGAACCAGGAGATGGAGTGAACCTCTACCACCATGAGGGTCAGTAGGAGACAGGAGTGTTCACCCACTGGCTTACTTGCCTATTAATCCATTTTCAGTTTCAAAGGCAAATTTGATGCGCTCTACTTGCAATGGGTCCTCAATAACCTGTTAGGAAAGAAAAATATCAACTTAGGTAAGTTGTGTGTGATTCTGTATCTGTTCTATGGAATGGTTTTACCCACCCCCACATGCAAAACAAGTAAGACTCAAGTTTTATGTGTCACTGGATTTTCAAGACAGAAATTTAGGAAGTAATAAAACCTCAGACTGAAGGATTAAAATATGTGTGGATGTTGAAATAACCAATGCAGTCCCAGCTTTTTTCATTACACATCAATACAAAAATCTATCCTGTACAAGTTTTACCCTTCACCTACCAGGATCTCATGGAGTAACTGGAATATGTTTTTCAGTTCATGAGGAGGAGCAGTTTCCAGTTGAGTCTGCATGTAAGAAAAAGTTACTTAGATAGCAAAATAAGCTGGTTAAGCAAAAAATTTCAAGACAGCTTTAAAGATTTTTGAAATTTTATTAATTTAAACAATAAAGGCCTAAGAAAACCTAAACCCCAACACCCCCTCCAAATCCAGCAAAGTGGATTGTTCTGTGGTGATGGCACAAGACACAGGATGAACAAAGGCTGGGAGAAACACCCATGGGACAGGTTTGTGCTGGCTTTGTGTGTACCTTGATGAAGTGCAGCACAGTGAAGGAGAAGTGCTCGTTGCAGAAGCAGCAGTACACCACCATCTCCATGAGCACCGACAGCGACCCCGTCAGCTCCCGCAGCGCGTGCATCACCTGTGGGCACAGCACTCCCTTCACACACAGCTGCCTCCCAGAAAACAAGGCTGTAACACGGTGTTTGCCCTCCCCAGGAAGGATGCAGCTCTTTTCCCCAGTGCCTGCATGGCCCAGGAGGCTGAACCCTTGCCCTTATATCACTCCTTCAGCTCCTGATGCTCACCGCCAAAGGTCGAGCATCATCTATTAAATCAGAACAACTCAAGGTAGCACCTGAATTTGACATGGTAAAAAGCTGCAAATGCCCTTGCAAAATGTGCATCAAACCAGGCCCCAAAGCTTAGGGATATACTGGAATATGAAGAGGACAAGAAACTAAAGGTGCCTTCTTGTTTAGGCCTAAAAATAGCCACTGGTGTTGGATATTCAGTGTTTTTCACAAAAGGATTTGTCAAAGGAATACATCACATAAGTTTTTAGGTTCAAGCAGGGCAGAATTTAGAGCAGATACCTCCATTAAGTAGGGCTTTCCCTCAGACAGGAATAGCAAGGCTTCCACTTCTTCATGGAGTGCCAGAAGTGGCCCTGAAGCGGTGATGCTGAGAGGTGGACGCTGCTTAAAGAGACCAGGAGCTATAACAGCAAATACAAAAACAATCCACTCATAGATTAGTTTGTTCTAACACACCTTGAAGACACTGCTGCTCATTTGGCACCATGAAATCCCTCATGACACTCATCTCAACTAGTTTATAGGTCATGTGCTACCACTCCAAGTAACAAATCTCTTGCACCCTGAAGTGTCACTTATTTTAGTGACAGCAGACAAAAGAACTGCAGGAAGGTCAAGGCAAAATGTCCACAGACTATCAGTAGTTTGAGCTTTAGTTTTACTCCCAATCCCTCTTGCACATTCATCATATCCAGAATATTTATAATTCTCCTGTTACCTTCTGATTTTTGACTGCTTTCAACCTCAGACAGAAATTAAGTTATTCTTTTAAAAGACAATGTCAAATTCCTCCTTCAGGAAACTGAAGATTTTAACTTACTCCTTTATTATCTTTATTTGGATGTTTCTGCCTCTCATAAGAAATAACTAGGAGAGTGTTTAATTTTTTGTTATTCAGTAACTTAGTCTAAATATTCCCCTTTAGATAAGCTTGAGACAACACAAGTCTAAACAAAATACAGCCTGTGATTCTGTCCAGCCAACAACAGAGCTCAATTCACTCACATGAGGAAATACCTGTTAGGCACATGGGGAAGGGAAGAAGGTACAAAACTGTTAGTATCAAGATCTCCCTCCTCCCAAAATACTGTTTGCCACTCAATACATTTACAGCAAAATCAGAAGTAATCAAACTAGTATTAACCATTTCTGCCTTAAATTCAAAATCACTCTATTTTCCTCACTAATATTAAATTACTCCAAATCAATGTAACTGAAATGCCAAGGCACCAAAAGACAAAACCACAATTCTTACCAACATTTCTTTGTGAGGAGACATCAGAGTGCAAGACGAGCAGTGCTACAGTGTTGTGAAGATATCCAAACTCACGGGCCTGTGCTGAACTCCACCTGCGGTTCTGCTTGAGTCAAAGACAGATTTAATTACCTTTGGTTTATTTAATCAACTTTGTTTAGCCAAAACAATGTTCTTACAGACCACCACCATGATCTAATACTTTAGAGTGGATAAAAATTTTATTATTATAAAAAACATCATGCTTACTTCTGCCAAAACAGTTATTCCATGCTAACTACACATAGGTGGGCTCACACTTGCACGAGGTTTACAGAATAATTGAAGGATTGTTTATTCTACCACATGAAAAGTATTTATTCATAATTTAAACATCATAAAAAACATGGGGATGGCCTGTACCTGATTGCTCTGCCGGTTGGGGCCAAGGAGAAAGTTGACCATGTGCCTCAGGGCAGAGTGCCTGAGGAGAAGACTGCTAGCCCTTATTCCCTGCTGTGAAGAAAAAAACAACAAATTACCTTCCTGTGCAGGTGAAGAATTAGTGCTCAAGAGAACAAAAGTAAAATGCACAGGCTAAAACCTGCATTTTCCACTCTGAAATCCCCAAAATATCCCAACACAGATCAATAAGATAAAGTCCTAAAGAGTCTCATTGTACACAGCACATTACACAAACCAGAGCAGAATCAGCAGATGCACAATAAATATCTTACAAGAAATAAAGAAGGCAAAAAGAATAGAGAAATAGAAATAGTAAATTCAGTCCGTTATTCTGCTCTCCATGGAATAAAAATCCTGAATGCTTGATTTTTTAATATATATACATATATATAATTTTTTTTAAAGAACAACTCTATACAACCCTTCAAAACAGACAACCAAAATTCATATGCTGGAAATAACATCTTCCACTGGTATACTTTTGTGATTTTATCCTACTCCATTATTCAAAGCCATTTATTTAAAAAACAAAACAAAATAAACCTGATTACTCCTAATAAAAGTTTTGAATTTCACTCTACTGCAAATCCTTCTATGAATAAGGATCACTAGTTGCTTTATTAATGTCTTCTTAAAGTTAAATAGCCATGAGAAAAAAATGTTTTCTTACCTTCTGTACAAAGTTATTGAATAGCAAAAAGTACTGGGCACAGTTTTTACAGTTTTCAGGTACATCTTTATCCAGTAGAGCAAGTAGCACCTCCAGTAACTGATGTAGAGTTTTTAACTGTGAAAAGAAAAATATTTTGAATGTAAAGAGCTGTCTACTGCTTAAAAACCCAAAGTGTTTCAAACACCCCCTGGGCAGGAAGAGATGAGCATTAACCTAGAAATTAAGAGGGAGGATGGGCTCACACAGCTCTGCCTGCAAACAGAGCAAGAGGCACCAGGGAGAGCCCAGCCAGGGGATGTCTGGAGAGGAGGTGGCACCCACTGACCTTCTCCTGATAAAGCAAGGCACTGTCGAGGGTTTTTTCAAGGATTGTGGCCACAGCAACTCGCACCTCCCTCACGCTGCATTCCAGGAGGAAAGTCCTGGAAGAGAAAAGGTGAAGCTGCAAAGAGAGCTGGAATCAACATGCACACACAGCTGCTGTGATTAACTGTGGTGTTTAGTGTTTGTTATTTTAACAGTCCAGATACATTTTGTACTGTACTTCTGTGGGCAAGCTTTAATTTACATTCACACACTCCTGCTTGTAGTAAGGCCTGTAATATTTCTATTAATATATTTATTTATTTAAATAAAAAAGAGCTCTAAAAGCTCTCATAAGATGTTGTTTTTCAATGCAAATTAAAAGATAACATGTTTTTTACACTGACACACCTCTTTCAGCATGTCAGATCTCCAATAATTTGTTTTCAAAGCACCTATTAACTAATCCTTAGCTTGGCTAGAAGAAAGTCTTTCCAGTTCATCTGTGATCCTTGTCAGGTAAGTATTTAACTTACCTTACCCCCAACACTTTCACCCTGTTCTCCTTTCTCACCCCTTGTAGAGCTGACCACACAAACTTTAGCACATTCCAAATCCCTTCACTGAATTCATCACCTGATCCTCCTCCATGCACACTGCACTATCTAATTTGATTTTCAACATTCTCAGAAAGCTGCACAGAGAAAATACTAGAAACAAAACTCCAAGTAATTATCTAAAGTGTCTGTTTAAAGAATGTGCACAGTCAACTCTTTGGGAATACATCAGTACAGGCCAGATCGTGTTTTGAGGAAGCTTTATCCACACATGAGACACAAAACACCTCAGCCAGAATCACCAGGACTTACTTCACAAGCTCCCGGCCCTCTGGCCCAACAAAATACTCCACCAACCACTGACAAGCATCAATGCTTTTGGAGAGCAGGGCATCTATGGTGGCAATCCATTCTTCTGTATCAGCCCTTCAACAAAACAGGGACAACTGTCAGTAATCCAGGAGCAAAAGCACCTCCCAGAGTTAAACCATGTTTCTTGTTTGCCTTACCTGAGTTTCTTCTTGGTTCGGAGATAGGTTTGGAAGAGGAATTGGACTGCCAGCTGTAAGCTCACCTTTGCCATGCAGGGATAATAGGGATGCTTTACCTTAGTCTGAAAGAAATATTAAATTTACTCCAGAGTAAAATGATGCCTGCAGCACACATGATGTCTCTTAAACACATCGACATGTTCTATTCAAGTTATTTACTTCACTTGGAAAAAACAAGCCACAGCATTTTTCTGTGCTAAGTCAGTCTCCAGTGCTGACTTTGCTACTTAATAAATATGCTAAAAAAGGAGCAAACTTGCTGTAAGGCCAACCAGATCTGTGGATTTCAAAAATTTAATAAATGCTGTTGGTTTATGACTCCATTTAGAAAAACTTAATTAAGAAACTATTACCAATTAAACTCTATCAACTTTGAAGTAGTTAACACCAACTTTTGGACCTTCCATATGGAGAGGGATTTCTGTCCCTCTACAGGCTTGGTTTGCATCATTATAAAAGATATGGATTATTAAATAAATTTTACTGGGGCAAAATGATGTTTCTCCCAGTACTAGAAAAGGAGGCTGGAGTTTGCTTTGAGGCAGATGTTATCATCAGCATCCAAAATTACTGGAGGCAAGGAATAGCTTGCGTGGAAAAGCAAAATCATGTCAACTCTTCTCTTCCAGTTTTTCTGGTTTGACCCAAACAGCTTTTGTGGCCATTTTATCCAAAATAATTTGAACACTCCAAGATTAAAATCCAGGTACTTACAGCATTCAGGGAAGCTAATGACAGAACAAAACTGAAGTAGTCACTACTGTATACATCTCTGTTCTTCATAAATTTCAAGTTTTCATCTCTCACCATCTGTAAAAGTAAAAGAAGGCAAAAAAAATTAAAAATGTTGTCAAAATACACTTCTCTAACTAAAGCTTCATCTTTTATGTAAATGTGTGGTATTTAAAAATCAGTGTCAAACTTATTCTGTTTCCTTTTGAATCACAACTTCAGCAAAGGGAAAATACATACAGGAGATTTAGAAGATCTGGTATAAAACCAGTGATTTTCTTTCAAAGATATTACAAAACAGCAGATGAGGGACTTAATCATTTGCCATTAAGGGAAAAAAGGAAGAAATTGCAGATAAGTTCTATTTTTTGCTTGTTTTTAATAAACAAACCAAAAGAACACCCCTCAAACCAGAAAGGCTTGCCTAACAAATTTAGATGCAGAGAGCAAGGAGTCCTGGTGTAATTGCAAGCTGCAGCCACAATAAGGTATTTAAATGCCAAGTCCTTCTTTTTTCAAATGAGATTTTGCTGAAAGACTCTCAATAAATTTGAGCCAAACTCTGTTCATTGTAATAACACAGTGCCAGATGCAAGAATGCCCAAAGTGGCTGTTAATGCCCTAAAACAGCCAATGTGGAGGGCCAGACACAGCCTGCAGGGTTTATCCTCCCTGTGTGTGTGATGCAGGCTCTCCTCACTGCTCCTCCTCTTTCTACACTCTTGTGAACTCAAGAACCTGAGGATCACTGTAATTTGCCATCATCTCCACTGCTCCTCGAGTGTACTCCACATGAAGCGCCTTTTTTGCTGTTGTCTCTCTCTGCCTGTATGCTGACTGCTGCCAGATCTCATTTTTGATTTATCTGCCTGCAGTTTCTTCAAAGCAAAGAACTGATGGGCCTTTTTCTTGAGAAAGTACAGTGAAACTTAAAATAAGTATCACTAAAGAGCTTGTTAGTAACTTTATGTCAGAATCCAGAGTTGCTTTTTAGCTTTCCTACAAGGGAATTACTTCAAGGTAACCTTTAAAAGTTACCACGTTTCTCTCACTATGTGCTCAAATTTTATGTGAGCAGAGTTTAGTTGCCACTTTCAGTGTGCTCTACCTGATAAATCCTCACAGGCATTTTCTCTACAAAGAGCCCCTTTTTTTCTCCTTTTCGAACCAGCTTGGTCAAGATGGACAGACGGTCACTGTTGGGCCTGTGGGGTCGAGGTGATGACTGAGGTGAAATTTCTGGTGAAGAGGGAGCAGATCTGAAATACAAACAAGCTGAAGGTGAATAAAGAAATCCTACAACAAATCTACAGTTTAGGTATAAAATACCACTGCAGCCAGAGTGATCTTATGGCAATTTTGAAGACAGCCTAAGTATTTCTTGAGGCTGTCAGTCAGCTGGAACTTGCTGCAATAATGGTAATAAACAAGCAGCTTAAAAACCAAATCAAAACAACAGAAGGGTCAATACATTGCTTTGCTGGACAGGAATGACTCAATTCTTAGTTGTGGAGAGATGTTGGAACTCTGACAGCTGAAAACTTCAAGCTTTCTGAATTTAAGGGTGCCAGCCCTCAAGTAAACACCTCATTTGACCTGAGACCTTGGAAAAGGCATCAAAAATTGAGTGATAGCACAGAAACAGTGTGTGTGTCGTTTGGATAGTATTGTGTGAAAAAACTTAGATTGGGAATTTAGTATATGGTGATATATGGGAGCCAAGATGGAGAACTTTGGGTGTGGGCTAGTTGTCTTTTTTGCACCTTCCTCTTGGATCTGGGTGGTTTTCTCTCACTGGGCGAAAGATGTCTGTGTTGTGGGTTTTGGGTGATCATAACAGGGTTAGAAGTATAAATAATACAATTTCAGCTGTTTATTAGATAATTGAGACTTAAATAGCCTTGATTAGACACCATTTTATCTCACTTTCTTGACTTAGAAAGAGCTCACATCCCCTGAGTTTGTAATAGATAAGGGTAATAAACTTCAGAGTGGGCCCCAACCTCGGAGCCACAAAGAGCCTGGTATTCCTACAGAGAGAGGTCTAGATATCAATATGAGAGAAACCTTTCTGGATACAAGGGGAACTTACAAGGAGAGGTCCTCAGCTTCCTGCCTGACGACACTGACTCTGCTTTTCTTTGGCAGCACAGGGGAGTTCTGGTCAGACACTCTCTGGTAGAACAGCATGTAGGCGTTCCAGTAGCGCCGGCGCACGTCGGGGTAGGGATTTGCTGTGGGGATAAAAGGCAGCCCATGAAGGCCCTTGAAGGTTTAGTACCTTTCCCATTCCTGTATGGAAGCAAAACTGGGGGTACAAGTAATGTGAACTGCAGCAGGATAAATTTGTCAGATCAAAACATCAGTGATTAAAAGTGTCTGAATTATGAAACGGGCGAATATTGGAAATGTGCTTGGAAAAAATTCCTTAAAGCATTGAAAAGTTCAACAATATGATGCCACAAAGTGTTCCATGAAGTCATTCTCACTAGCCTAAAATAAGGGCTGGTTTATGTTCGGTTGGGGCTTTTTTAAAACTATATTAACAAGGTGCCATTGTGTTTTTCAATCTCTACTATTAAGTCTACAAAGTGCTGAATCACAGTGAATATGGCTTAATTCATATTAGACCATACACAAGCTGTTCTGTTCTTCAGTAAAGGGAAGGCTTTAGGGGAAAATAAGGTTCAGAAGGAGTATTAGTCCAAGTAACTCAAAGTACCTATAATGGACTAAGCTCTACTCAGTCCATTATAGGTACTTTGAGTTACTGAAATCAGTATGAAATTGAATCTACTGTCTGTACTTCTGCTTACATTGATCATAGACTTTAGGTCTATATTCTCCACCAAAACATTCATATTCCAGGGTTTCATCAGTCAAATCAAATTCTTCAACAACGGTGTCATTAAATTTATACCACTTTCCTTTTCCACATCCTCTGTGATCAAAACAGAACAGAAACACAACAGAAACAAAGTTAGTTGATTGTCTCAGCAAAAAAACAAACCACCCTGAACAGCCTAGATGTGACAAGCCTGAACTCACATTTGTTTTGACAGTAAGAAGAAAGCTTAGTTCAACTGATGTCAAGGTTGCATTTTAAAAAATAACCTTGATTAAAACTATGAGAAGCACATCACCTGCAAGTCAGGAAGCCCTCGAACTGTAATACAAGGTACATAAGAATTAATGAAAATTTTACTCTGTGATGCCCCATGTCACTGTGTCATTGCCTCATCACAGGTGCTGAGAAAGGGAAGAGTGGTTCCAGAAGAGCTCTGGATGGCTCCATGCACCTTCCCAGAACAAGAAGCCTTTAGACAGCTCTGAAACCTCCCCCACGAACCTTCTTGCCCGTTACCTCCTGTCCTTGATGAAGGAGTAGTAGTGCCCTGCATGAGCCTGGCCACTGTGGACAATCACACCAACGAGCTCGTAGTTCTCTGTAGGGGCAACTTTCTTCCTTGGGGAGCCTCCTCCTCCCTGCTCTGTGCTCCTGCCATTTTCCCCCACTTCTGAGGAGGAGTCCTGACGAGCCATCCCTGACACAGTGTAAGGTTCCATGTTCAGCATCCAGGGAAACTGTTTGAAGAGATACTTTGGATTAATCAAGGCATTGCAGTGTGTATTGCTTTGTGTAATTTTATGAGAATGGTATCAATGCTTCCCACATCGGGAACACCAAAGGAAAACATGGAACTTCAACTTCTTATGCTTCTTACACAGATGTTAAATAACAAACTCTCTTTAAGGAGGTTTTTTGCCTTGCTTTCCGAAAGGACCCCAAGAATGTTGCAAACAAGGAAAGCTCTAAGGAAAAACACTTCTTTTCTGTAGCACTACCATGTTATAAAATCCCTGCATCAAAATGTGGGGGAAAAAAGGAAAAATGAATAGGAAGAATGAGAGTCCACTACACAAAGTAGCTAGGGAAAGCACCATAAAGCAAAGTTTTCTTACCTTTATTTGTTCATCGTATTTAATAGAACGGCCACTCTCCCAGTCAAAGCCAAATCTCATCAGGTGAATCACCAGCAGGCTGGGTAAAACCTTAATGCAGGTGCGCTTCACTGTAGTTCTCTTGAAAAGAAACAAGAATATCACCTCTATCTGACATCCCAGGCCATCTGCAGCACCCTTCTAGAGAGTCACAGTGAAAATCCAGCCATGGGAAGTCATAGGTGTCCACAGAAGCCAGGGTGTCTACAGGATGACTGGGATACATCTCAATGCATTACACAAAACTTTACCATCCTGTCATCCCTCTAAACCTTTAGTTGACTTTAAACTTTTAGAGGCATTGAACCTTTTGTCTTCAATGCAGCAAGAGCGAGCAGCATCTAAGCATGTTTTCCATGACTATGTAAAGCTTAGAAAACATCAAACGGCACATGAATCTTGTTTCACAAAAATTAAGAATCAATACCTTTTCTTTGCACTTTTCACAGTAGTATGCATTGCTTCCTTCCAGAACCTCTCCTCTAACAAACTGATCCAGTGATATTTCCAGGCTTTGACATGAAGTCACACCAAGGTTGAGAGCCATGAAGGCTTCCTCACGCTCATACCTAAATTCAAGAAGAAAAACAGATTAGGATTTACCAGCTGGCAGGAACAAGACAGATGTTTAGGAAAGAATGTTGCATTTGCCCCACAGCTATCAAAGCTGTGATGCTCACAGGGGCATTTCTCTACTTTCCAGTGCTACTTTGACATATATATTTTAATAGTTCTGGGAACACGTAACTTGGTAACTGATGCACTAAATGTGTCATTACCTGTGAGGGCAGTCCTTGCAGATCTTCTGATCAGAGAAGATTCCTTGAAAAGTATTCTTAAATATTTGGTCTCTTCCTATTTTCTGTTGGAGATGTAAAGTTAGACATCAATGGGATATATTGCAGGGTGGAAGACCAAGAAATCAGTAGGAATTTTAAACTCCTAAATACTGTGCAGATTATAACATAAGCTAAATGGCTCTCTGCCTCTTTTCTAGAGATCAAAGCAAAAAGAGAAAAAAGGTACCAAGGATATGCATATGAAACAGAAAAGAAATTGCTGAGGTTTTTACCTTGAGGTACTCATCCATTTGATCTATAAGACTGGTGAAGAACTCATAAGCATCTTGTTGCTCTCTAACATAAAGTTCCTTATTCCACATCTTGAAAATCTATATAAAATATAAATCTATGTTAAAAGGTGGTTGCTTCATATATATATCACTGAGAAAAGCATTTTTATATAAATTTATTTTAACATGTTTTGGTTTTTTTGAATTAGAGCTTACTTTATGAATTCTGCAATTGAAAAAGGCCGAATAAATGATTACTTTTTAAGTAGAAAAGCTATAGATTCTAAACAAAAAGATACAATACCTTCCAGAAGTTCTCAGGTACATAATACTGTAACTTGCTTTCCATCAAATGACCAAAAAGAGATTGAACTTGATAGAACACATTGTCATCAGGATTGTCAGTATCATCATCAATGGAAAGCAAGGCCTGCAAGGAAACAAAGAACCTTATTAAATTGGTTTTTGGAAAAATCATTACTATAAGCTGTCATGGCCCACAGCACTACAACTTAAAATTTATGTATTTATTGTATATATTTATACACACACAGTTGACTTTTCATTTTGCAACTTATTTACAAATGGTGCTAAGATGAAGTGGTTCAAGTGAAAGTAATTCCAAAAAGAGGATTTTATTGGATGCTGAACTAATTACCTCTGGGAGACCAGGCTGCATGTACAGCTGCTGGAAAACAGCATTCATGTAACAAGTAGCACCACCATTCTTCAGTCCCACAAATCCAGAAATAGAGCGACTGTCCACAGGTGGAAGGTACTGGAATGACAAATACATTTTTTGTCCCAAAAACTTATAAAAAATATGAGACTCCAACAACATTCTATAGCTTTTATAACCACCTTTGTATTGTAGAAAAACAGAATGATATGAGTTGGAAGGGACCTTTATCCAGCTCCACCCCTTCCACTACCCCAGGTTGCTCCAAACCCCATCCATCCTGCCTTGGACACTTCTATGGATGGGGCAGCCTGTGCCAGGGCCTTCCCACCCTCACAGGGAAGAGTTTCTTCCTGATATGTAACTTAAAACGACCCTCTTTCAGTTTAAAACCTCTCCCCCTTGTATGTGAGCTGTTAAGAACAATTTATTGGAAAACCAGGAATAAATTCTGAAAAACTGCAAGACTGCTGTATGCAGTCATTTAAATATTTAACACATTGCACAACACTGTTGAAAATGGCCTAAAATGTAATAATAAATAAAATCTGTGATATTTAGGAAATTCTTTCTTACTCAGTTAATAACAAAGACATACTGGAGTATCTGCTTCTGAGGAAGATTAAATGTATCTGCATTTCCCCTTAGCTGCATTGTGGCATTTTAAACTGAAGACCATGGAAATCTCATGAATGAAGCAACAAAGTGAACCATGCCCAGCACTCCAAACCATGCTAACACAAATTAAAAAAAGCTTCTTGCTTACATCAAACTCCTTGTTGAGTGCAGGGTCACACTGGTGGTGCATGGAAAGCAGCTCCTTTGTGATAAGCTGGAGATTGGAGGGTGAGCTATCAGCCAGCATTACCAGCACCTCATAAGCAGCCAATCTGCTGTCTGCTGTGCTGCACCTGCAAAGAAAACCACAGCTGAGAGCTACTGGCTAGATGACTCAATTATTTCTAATTCCAGAAGGCTGTATTACTCAGAACAGGCAACAATTAATATTCTAAAGAACATTTTGAGTGATTAAACACTCCTGAGGGACTGCAGAGTGCTGTTTTGTCTTTTTTTTTTCTTTCTTGGGGTAGGAGAATGGGGAAGAATCTAATGAGAATAGTTGCAAGAGGAATATTCCTTTAAACAAGCCTCCTTTACTGACATGGATACACTTGCTAACATTCAGTAGAAGGAAAAGGAAGTGCTCTAAAAGGAGACAGAATTGGTTGCATGTCTGAGGACAAACAGACACTTTCCATCATGTAACACTGATGGAGACAAAATGACTTTTTTACAGGGAGGGAAACTTGGGAAGAGCTAGACCAAACAACATCCTTGCTACAACAGATGAGTTTAGACCTGAGCTAGACCAAAACCCCTCCCAACTCAGCTCTTTTCAGCAGTCATTCAGCACAGCAGCCCTTTCTTCTGAAGGCCAAAGGCTTTATTTACACTAGGCAAAAAAAAGAGCATGCTTGGGATGAACTGCAGTGGAGCAAAGCTGGACCAAACACTAAGGTGGATCAAGTCCCATTCATTTCAGGGGTTGTTAAATGATTCACTGGAACCTTCTTGTAGGTTTGTGGAAAGGCAGTGAGGATATGCCTGATTTAACACCAACTACTCAATGCAACACAAACAATTCAGCTGCACTAGCTCAGAAATCCACATGAGCTAATTTACACCCACCCCTTCAGATACTGTATGGCCATAAAAGCTGTGACAGGAAGGAGAAAGCCCACTCTTTTTTCTCCAGTTTATCTATTCTGGGCTCCATCAGCTTTCTCAGGTGCAAGGAGACTTGCTTGGTGTTAGCTTTTTTACAAAATAGGTAGGGAGAAGGGAAAAAGAAAGAACTGGAACTTCTGAGATTCTCTTTTACAAGGAGCTTGGGAAGTTAATTTTCTGCTCATGCTCCAATTTAGCCAACTTCCCAAGCAGTAACAAGCTAAAGGAATATTCTTTGGACTCATAAAATCAGCACTCAGTTGTGCCTGAAGTTCATCGCTGATCTAACAAAGCACAGACTTTGAAGTACAGAAATGCAAGGACACTGGATCACACAAAACTGTATAAAATGCTATTTGGGCATTTATGTAGGAAATGTAGAAAACTGGAGAAATGCTCCACCACTGGTATT
Source organism: Ammospiza nelsoni (assembly GCF_027579445.1). NCBI lineage: Eukaryota > Metazoa > Chordata > Aves > Passeriformes > Passerellidae > Ammospiza > Ammospiza nelsoni. Next base: position 31,703,513 of record NC_080641.1, read on the forward strand.
AAATCCTACTGTCTGTAGGGTTTAATTCTGACATCATCATTCATGACACTGAAGACAAAACTCAACATAAAAAGAAAAAAAAAAAGATAATTTTTACTTTGGATGGAAGTCTTGCTGGCTGATTGCAGCACTGCCTGCTGGGGAATGGCTGTTCAGAATAATCCTGGATGCTCGGAACAGGAAATCATCCAACAGTGGCTTAATCAAAGATGAACCTGAAACACAGCAATCTACTGTTAAGCACTTACATTATCACTGCAAATGCCAAAAAGGTGTTTCATAAACAACAAAACCACTTCATAGCACCAAATCAACAAATGTTTTATCAAATATTAGAGGTACTGCTAAACCCAGTCCTTATAGCTCTGTATCACTTCCACTGATGTCTTCACATGACTGTCCAGTCATGTGTTAATGCAGAATTCCCAGCAGTCTAGTCAATTTAAAGAGAAATACTCACCAACCATTTCCTTCTCTGCCCCACAGAGTGAGAGGAGAGTCTTGATGAGCCTCAAGTGTCCTGCTAGCAGGATGTTGTCAGCCTCACTGGTCTCGCACTCCGCCGTGCGGTTGGGCTCAAAATTGTCCAGCCAAGTGATCTCATCTTCTAACATGGCAGCTGGGCTGATCTTCAGCTGCTCCATTTCTGATGCTGCAAGGAAAATAAAAAAAGGAACATAGTAAAAAATAGCAGCTTTGGAAATGCAGAATATAAATACAAAGAATTTCAAACAGTTTGGTAACGGTCTAGTTTTGCCCTCATGTGTATCAAGTAAACCTTCCACCAGGGAGCTCAGTTCACTTCCCAGAAGGAATGAGCTACCCAATGCCAAGAACAGACCATGCCAGGCACTAGAACAGGACAGAGAGCACACTGGCAGGTCACTCTGAGCTCAAGGTGCAGTAACCCCCTTCTGCAGGCAATTCTACACCTTTTCTAGAGCTTGGAAGCTGCCATCAGAATGAAGGAATCAGGTGTCTGCACATACTTACATGTCAGGTCATCCAGTAATTGACATCTCAGGTCAAAGTATTCTGTACACTGGGACAAAAGTCTGAAACAGATATAAATAGAAGAAAGGTTTACTTAAAATCATGAACTTTTCTCTAACCAGCTGTCTTTAAAGTCAGTGTGCTCTGTCCCTCTAACCCAAAGCAGCATAACCATGTAGGTGTGCTTCTGCATGCTGCAGCTTAAAAAAATTCCTTCCCAACAGCTACTTCTGAATGTTAGCAATCATATTGAATCCTCATTTTTTCCCTCACCTCATGGCAACTCTAGTTAGTTGTCAGTTGACAATAAAATAAAAACATGCTTTAACTTCTCAGTTACTCCTCTAGAAATTGCAGGATATTTACCTCCAACACTTGCCAAGTGCAATCCCTTTTTCCTAGAGCTTCCACAGTGCTGCTCATTTCAAAATGTGTCAGATTTTCTTCCTCCATAAACACACATGCAACTTACCTCTGGTTGATTCCTCTCATGATGCTGGTTGGTGACCAGAGAGGCAGCTGTGCACCAAGAACAACGCTCAGGAGGAACTGGTTTGGCTTTTGTACATCTGGGTGAGCTGATGTGTCTGTCTGGCTCAGGGTGTACAGCTGGTCACAGGCAACGCGACGAATCTGCAACAGGGTCATTGTCATTGCCAGCAGTTACTCAAGGGCTGCAAAAATCCCCCACACTCCTGTTAAGTTAGAAATCTAACAGAAAAAATGGGCATTGCAATGGTGCAAACCAGGCTATGAGCTCTGCACCCATCAGCCAGGGTTTCTAGGAATGTAACAAACCCTGTTCATCCCTGAGGGAAAACCTCTGAGAAACACAAATTGTAAATACAGATAAAGGGTGAGATGCAATGACTTCATGCAAAATAAACAGATGACACATGATGAAATGAGGTAAGCATAAAAGTCAATAGATTTTAGAATATCCAAGAAAATCTTAAATCAAAGCCAATGAATTTTAGGAGGGTTACAACACTTGGAATAAATTTTCAAAATTTCAGAACTATCCATCAAATTTTACCCAAATCAAAGTTACTTGAAACTTCCCCTAAAATACTGGTTTTACAGAATTTGTGTCACCAAAATGAGACTATTTTCGTTAGACTAGTCACAGCACAGTCCTGTGCATCTCATGGATGAAACAAGCCTAGAAAATGTAATACTACACCATTTTCTATCAAACCATCACCAGATACTGGAATTACCAACAATTATACAACGATTATTTATTCAAATACTAATCTGTGGGAATACTTGCAATAAACAATTTTATGTTCAGACTATATGAAATTATCAAAACATACACATTTCAGAAGGAGCATTTAGAGGAAGACTCTCACCTCAGCACTTGGTGATCCAAGCAGAATATCAATGATGAAATCAGCAACACAAGGCAAATTGTAAAAAGATCCTGGAACAGAAGAGTACCAGGCTATCTTATTAAAAATAATATTTTAAAATAAGTCAGTTACAGTCTTGCATTAAAATACCACAGGACCTAGAGGACATCAATACTGAAAAGCAGTAAAGGCTATTTCCTGATTTCCTTCCCTCAGCAGAGGCTGCCACCATGATAAAACAGCATTTTCCTTGCCTTCCTGCACCACCAGTGTTTACACTTCCTGTACACAAATACTAAACAGGAGCTATGCAAACAGCAGCACTTAGAGAATTACAGACTTCAAAAGCAGTGCAAATATTTATATTCTGGCAGTAAGTCAGCTTTCCCAAAACATTTTACTGAAGCATAGCACTACATGCCTTATTTCAGTCCTGGAAAAAAAATCCCTGCAATTTTTAATGAAATGTTGTATTTTTGCTTGAGCAGTCTCAGCTAACAAAGCTACAAGTTTCGAATTTTATTTTTTTTTCACTTGACTGTATCCAAAAGCCTCCTCCCACCTGGCTTATACTCCAAACAGTGAATAATCCAATTTTTTCCATACCTAGCTGCTGACTACGTAGCTGAAGGCAGGTTACTAAGAGAGACAAGGCTTCCCCAGCAATGAGAGCATCTTTGGTGGACACAGACTGCTGCCTCACACAGATCCCAGCGTGCAGCGCTGTGGGCTCCCCTTCGCTTCCTGAACTGCAGTTGCTTCCTGCATTAAAAAACAAAGAACAAGTGCTGTAATTTATTAAATTTTACTCAGATGTTTTCAGCTTTTGGACAGTTATCTGCAATTCAAAAATTTCTCTGAATCCCTGATGAATGTACATAAATTTGCTCAGATTTTTTGTAATTTAGTTGTATAATGTCCCAAGCTGGGGGAGATCCAAGAGGATGAACATTGAATGAATTCAGTTTCAAACTCCTGAAGTGTTCAATTAAGATTAAACCAAATGCTTTTAGACTGGTTTAGGGACACAGTTAACCCACCTGAGCTGCTAAGTCTGTTTCTAATCCCAGCAGGGAAGAGAGTGTTGCTCTCTTTGATGGGCTGACTGCTTCCCACGAGGTCCAGGCGTCCTGCAGCAGCAGCCCAAGAGAGGCGCATGAAACAAGCCACTGTGGAGGTGAAATCATTCACCTCCATGGTCTGGAGGAACAAGAAACAGCAGTCACTTCTGTGATATTCAACAACCCTTGTTAATCACAGGGATGAGAGGAATGTATCTTCTAAATCGTGTCAAATTGACATTTACATGTTTTCCACTTTCTTCTCTTTAGAGGTTAAAGGATTCAAGAGTCTGTTTGCCCCCAATGAGAGATTGGTATTGCTATCTTAGGAGAAGTAATTAATTTTTTAATTCCCCACGAGGATAGATACCCTTGCCACCTATCTGCAGGCACTCATGCTGATTTCAATTGTTCAATCCATTTGGGAAGCACTGCCCAACAACCTACCACAGCACACTTGTCACATTAACTATGAAGTTTCTTTCAACTGGACTCAATGGGTTTTCAAACAACATTTTTTTAAGGTCCTGAAAATAAAAAAAATTCTTTTTCTCCACAATACCATTAAGCAAATTTAATTTTTAATGAGCTATTTGGAAAAAGCTTGTCCAGTTCTTTCTAATTCAAAGTATAATGGATTATAAAGCCAGAAGCTCAAGCAGGAACCTTCTCCTTTTGATTCACAGAAAATTAACAGAGTAAGATCTTAAGAGTTAAGTGTGACTGAAGATAAATCACAAGTAAGATTTCTGTGTACATCTATTTCTTGCAAGCACTTTTGGGGTACTGCTTCCCTTTGTAGTGCCAAAATAATTTATGCTAATATGTTAAAATTCAGATCAAGGTTGGAAGAGACAAGATTCTCAGGGACTTTTAAATGGACCCAGGGCAAAAACCTGCATAAAAGACTGATTAAAAATCTCAGAGTTATACAGCTGTCATTGGAGATGACACTGCTACATCAGAGCCATCCAACACTTCCTTACTTGTATGGCAACTCTTGCAGCTGGGATGATTTCTTCTACCCTGATGGAGGATCTGTCAGACACGGAGAGCTGGCGGTAGGAGGACTTCTCAGGAGTGCCACAGATGGACATCTGCCTGCTGGCCTGCCGGCTCACGTTGCGGAAGGGCCGCGAGGACAGAGCTTCCACCCCATCCTTGATGAAATCCTCATCCAGCAGGGTGGGCATTGTCTGCCCAACCAGCAAAAACCTGCATGCACAGAGTAAAAACATCATGGGCATTGTCTGCCCAAGCAGCAAGAACCTGCATTCAGAGTAAAAACATCATGGGTATTGTCTGCCCAAGTGCAAAAACCTGCATGCACAGGGTAAAAACATCATGGGCATTGTCTGCCCAAGCAGCAAGAACCTGCATTCAGAGTAAAAACATCATGGGTATTGTCTGCCCAAGTGCAAAAACCTGCATGCATTCAGAGTAAAAACATCATGAGCATTGTCTGCCCAAGCAGCAGGAACCTGCATGCACAGAGTAAAAACATCATGAGCATTGTCTGCCCAAGCAGCAAGAACCTGCATGCACAGAGTAAAACATCATGGGCATTGTCTGCCCAAGCAGCAGGAACCTGCATCCACAGAGAAAAACATGGGCATTTTCAGCCCAAGCAGCAAGAACCTGCATCCACAGAGTAAAAACATCATGGGCATTGTCTGCCCAACCAGCAAGAACCTGCATCCACAGAAAAAAACATGGGCATTGTCAGCCCAAGCAGCAAGAACCTGCATGCACGGAATAAAAACATCATGAGCATTGTCTGCCCAACCAGCAAAAACCTGCATTCACAAAGTAAAAACATCATGGGCATTGTCTGCCCAAGCACCAAGAACCTGTAAAAACATCATGGGCATTGTCTGCCCAAGCACCCAGAACCTGCATGCCCAGAGTAAAAACATCAGCCTTGTATTTGAATGCTTGCAGAGTGAATGGAACAGAACTCAAAAGAGCCAATAATCTTAAATATTAAAAGCTGCATGCTAAAAGCCAAGAAAGCAGCACTTTCTCTAATGAGAAGCAGTTACATACCTTGCAAGCTGCAGGCAGATGGAATAGACTCCTTGTCTTGTTTCATAGTCCACCTCTGATGGGATGGAATCTCTCTGCATCACATTCACCACCAAACTTAAAAACAAATCGATAAGACAGAATCCATTTGGAAATGTTTCAATTAATTTGTCTCTATCTTTCCTTCCTCCTATCCACTCAGCTGAGTTCCAGTTCAAACTGACTTCTTTGGAGGCCAACATCCTCATTTTCTCCTTTTATATCTACAGATGGAAGCTTTCTGCTCCTGTTGGAAAATGCTTCAAGATCTCTCGGGCAGAGGAGTGTCATGGATAGAGTTACTAAGAGCAAAGTATACTTGATAAATCTCACACAATCAGTATTGTCAGGTCTTCCAAACCACTCACACTGTGCCTCAACTCTTAAATGAAGAGTCTGAATTTTCAAGACTAATTACAAATTCAATTTGGTTCCTACTGCATGACTTATACTGTGACTGCTGAAAATGTCCACTGGTGTCTACACAGAGTAGAATGCAATGTACACACTTCCAAATTTGAACTGAAACATTTAAATGTCAAAAACTGTCCAAGTATCAACTACTTTAGTACAAGCTACATTCCACAAGCTTATTTGTGCCTAACTTGATTTTGAGATTTAACTACATGTACTCTCTTAAATATGACAGCTACTGGACAGTGGTGAAACAGCCTTGGGTGGATTTTTTTCTGTGAAAAAGAAGCTGACAGGTGTATTAGTCTGCTGCAGTGTGGAAATAGGAAACCACACACAACTGCTAACTAAATGAAGTGCTACAAATTGAGTCAAGGTTTTGAAATCTAACCTCAAACCTCCTGCTCTGAGGAAGTTTTCACAGAAAGACTTGGCACAGTTTCTTGCCATTTCATCATCTGCAGTTGGCATCAGCTTGGAGCTCAGCACCTACAATAAACAAATAAAATAAATAAATAAATAAGCAGATGTAAACTACCATCCCTCTTAGGGTTCTTTACCTGTTGAAGTTGGAAACTGTAACAGAAAAAAAATCCACTACAAATGAAGCAATTATTAATACACTTACACAAAAATGCAGTCAGTGAGAAATCTCATATACTCAATAAATCTCAAGTATTTAGAATAACCATGGCACCTACAGATGTTTATTCTGAATCAAAGCATTCTATTGTCACTGCAGTTTATATGTTAAGGGAACAGATTAGGTACGTGGAATTTTTTGGTTCATTTTTCGTCATATTTTGGTTCATTTGGTGCTTCTTAGGAGCCCAAATTCTTCTTGGATTTTCTGGATTTTCAATTCACAGTATCCCATAAAACATCATACAAATGGCTTACTTAATAGTCACACCTTCTGAAATATAATTGTACCACTATTATTCTGGTGTTTCTCTGTAAAAGATGGCTCAGGTAATTCTAAAGGCCTTATGAACATCACCTCTCTATCATCACTCCTGTTTTAAATCAGCACGAAATTTCAGAGTGCAAATACACTCAGAAACATGGCCAGAAGGAAGTCTGTGGTCTCTGTGGGTCAGTTCTTATTTATAATCTTCTTATAATCTGTTTCACTTCACATTAAAAAAACCCAACACCCAAACAAACCAAGCCACCAAAAAACCCCCCACAGAAACCCCAAAACCGTCAACCAAAGAAACCCTGTGCCCTCCCAAAATCCCAGAAAAACCCCCCAGATATTATTCACTTTCTTGACAAGTCTCCTTGGCATGTACAGCCAAAAATGCTGCAAACAAAATACATCTCCTTCCAGGTTCCCAGATCAGAAGAATGTTTTACAGAGTTCCAGGCATGAAATCTTATCACGCCCTGGACATCTGCAACATTCAATTTTCATCTCTTTCATATGTTCTGCAAATTTCCTGTGCACATTTTTTTTCAGAAAGCAGTTCAGACTGGTTCCCATCTTTTCACCAGATCACCAGCTGAGGGGATAAAAAAGCACATACTCCTTTTCCTGAGAAAAACCATCTTCTATTTGGCTTGACTGGCGTTGAGGAACAAGTCCACTCATATAATCTCCACATCTAATCCAATTTATTACTTCTCATCCCTTGCCAGAAAAGCAAGCAATTTATTGCTTGCTTTTATTATTTTCTCTGGCACAGAAGCAGCAGATAACTGTCCCATCCTACTGCTATATAACCTGTCAGCTCAACAAGACACCCTAAACCATTTGCTTTGAGTTGTAGAACTTGTCAACATATTTCAAAGACATAATCAAGTATCTTTCACTCCAGCTGTACAGAAAAGGGGGAATCCTAAGGCAGGAGTGTGATGACAGTGTAGGAAGATGAAGAGCTAACATTAGACTGTGGAAACCTAAAGGGAAGCAACCACAAGAAAATTCCTACAGTAATCTTGGCACACACCATGAAGGAAAGAGAATAATTTTGTCTAATGTTCTGGAAGCAGTTGGTAATTGCTCCTCCAACCTCAAGTTGCTCAAATCACATTTGTCATGGGTCCTTATAAACAGTAGGACCTGCAAGTAGAACTAAACAGTGTCCAGCTTTTAGTGTGCAGGTTACTGTGTCCTACAAACAACACAAGCTGAACTCCTGTAATCCTTAAAATCAATTATCTGAACTCTAGGGAAGAATCTTTACAGGGCCCTATCCAAAATTTTGGCTAAAGAATGTAGGAGAATGCCTGGGGCTAACAGATTTGTATATATTCCACTCTACCTGTGCAGCCTAAACAGGCCAGAGGCCTCTTGGCCAAAGCCCTGCATCCTTGGATAGTGAAAATTCTTCCCAGCTGAATGCTTTGGAAAAACACTCCTCCTTAGACATAAGATGGGAGACTCACACAGTACAGGAGTTTCTGACAAATTTAATCAAGCAAAACCAATCCAACTTAAAATAGCTCCCATTAATTTTTAAAGGCCAAGTTTTTTTAATAGATATATTTTATATATACCCACACTATAAATTGTATATTCAGAAATCTAGAGATTCAAGCAGGAATTTTATCCAATCCAATAAGAATTTGATGTTTCTTTGCTCCTCTCCACTTTTTCCACCTTGTAAATCACACAAAGGGCCTGGTTTCTCAGTAAAGTCTCTGAAGGAAAATTTTCTGTCCCTTTTATTCTGTGTAAAATTTACCACATGTATAAAAGCAGACTATGTCACAATATTTGCATTTTTCATAATGACCCCATCAAAGTGGACTCCTGCCCAAAACACCTAGAAATACTTAACTCTTGCTGCTCAGAAACACAGGAAAAAGCAAATTTGTTTTCTTACCTCTAAATTGTAGAGCACTCTGAACGTGGACATGCCTGGAGCAAAAGATCTGAAAAGACTTTCCAGTATTGAACTGGCACTGGGCTGATGTTGGTGTTTTGAAGACAAGGATGGGGATTTTGAAGACTGAGAACTGGATTCTGAAAGCAGTGTTTTCTAGGAAGAAAAAGCCACAGAAGAAATATTTTGAGACTCCTCTGTTTTGCTGTAATTGGGGATCCATCTCCTACAGCCCCTGTAATGACCCTCTCACCTCTGGCTGCTTGGCAGTAAGTCAATAATAAACATTGACTTAACATGAATATTATTTTGCTGTGGTTTCAAACCCTCTCTGTACAATAATCTGACGGGGAATTTAAGGAAGCTGGTAGTAAAATCCTCTTTGTGTAGCTCACCATAATCAATTATTAAATCCATACCTTCCTTCCCAGGGAATCCAGCTGATCAAGAGCCTCCTGAATAGCTGGGTCAGTGGGAATCAGGAGCAGAAGTTTCCTCACTCGCAGCGTTATCCTGAAAAGAAATCCCAAGTTATAGGCACAAAACAAGGGCTCAGCCACACTGGCCTGGTGCCTGCACACAGTGGAATATTCAAAGTGGGCACTGAGAGCAGTTCTTTAATATTTAGTTACCATTTAATCTGCTTACCTTGGCTCCTCCAGGTTGGCAAGCTGGTAAAGCATATCAAACACATTGCACACGAGAGCCATGACGACTCCAGGGAGGGATTTCTCCTGAGAATTGAGCAGAAGTACAAAGGTCTTTTTCTCCCTTCTCTGTTACATGTAAATTTAACAAAGCTCTTCACTGAAGCAAATGGCCCAGATGCCAACCTGACCCACAAAAATCCCAGCTACTTTCTAGGCTGAGACAATATTTAGATAATTTCATTTCCCTTTTAACAGCCTATTTTTGAAATCAGCTGTTATGAAAAGCAAAATACAAAGCAGATCAAGAGTGCTCTGAACATGCCAGTTGATGCTTCTTAGTTTACTTCACTTTCACTTTTACTGCAGCTTTTTAGTAGTGAAAATGTGGAAATCTCTACCCTCAACAAACACAATCTGAAAATTAAACCAGATGGGTCCTATTTGTTTAAAAGTCCCTGCAGAGATGAATCAACACCAAGCAGGCTACCATAGGTGACAGAGTACAGATTATAAAATCCAACCTGCATGCTCAAGGCACTTGTGTATTTAGATAATCTGTTTCAATTGCAGTTTGAAAGCAAAACCAGATTACTAAAGATTGGAAGATGTTACTGGAGCTTCTACTCTCTCCCCCATCTATCCCTGCTTCAGGAAAAATCCGAGGGAAGGCTTCAGGTCATATTGTACCTGTTCCATTGCATAGGAAGAACTAAATACACTGCTGCTGTTGCTGGAGCTGGTTGAGGAATCTGCAGAGCTCCCTGATGGAGTTCCACTTCCTGATGTTTTTACTGTAAGGATTTGTTCATCAGAGAAGCCCAGCTGATGCAGTAGTTTCTGATCTTTGTTTACTGTTAACTGCAAGAAAATATTTATTGTTTAGTTCTGGAAAAGACTCAATTTCATCAAGAATGGGAATTCTTTGTGGTTAACATACCAGGCTGTCATTGGCAAATATCTGTATATTTTCCACAGGTGAATTCAACATCTTTGCTATCTTCCACCTGACACTTCCTACAGTTTCATTGCTATGAGCCTGTGAAATTAAACAACACTGGTTCAGTAAGTCTGCTCGAGCAGTAAATGCCAAGAAAAATTAAAATCTTCTGAAAGTCTTCCTGCACAGGGTGGTAAAAGTATTTTTTGTAAGAGTGTCAGGATAGGACAGCACAGAAATGCTCCAACACCCACAGTGAGCAAAAAAACTCATTTTTCCCATCCTGGAATTTAATGATCAAAATATATTTTGTCCACAGACACTTCCATGTACATATTTTTAACATTTTCAAGAAGAGTTTTCAACCTGACTGGAATCTTTATAACCATGTTACTCTATTCAGTCCAGGCATAAAACCCACCAAGAATGGCTACACAACCAACAGTCCCTGGCACACACAGGCTGGGCACACCTACCTCTATGGTGAAGGTATCTTTGGTAGACTCATATGTAACATTAAGGGTTAAAAGATGTCCATGGAAAGAGGCACCATGAGGTAGAATAGTTCTGGGAACAGAGTAAAGGTCCTACAGGAAGAGAAGGATGACAGTAAACATCACTCTTGAAAACAAAGCCATTTCTGTGATGGTGGGTAACCAGGATTGCATGTTTAAATAACTTTTACTGGTTTTTAATAAAATTCCAAGTTGTGTTCTTAGCCTTGCCTTATAGGAAATGAAACATCTTACCTCTATTGTTATCACATAACGCTCTGCCAACAGCAGCAGCCTCTCAATTATTACCAGTTTAGTTGACCTAAAGATAAACATTGAAAACAAGAGTAACTTGTCTCGCAGATTCATTTCCAATGCCCACGGGTAACTACCCTGAATTGTCTGGTTTTAAAGGCACCTCCTGAAACTTGGGGTTAATTCAGCAGAAATGAACTAGGAAGAGAGGCTCGTGTTGTACTGCTTGAGATGTTGCCAGCTCCAGAGGAAGATTCATGTTTCTAAAGGTCCCACCCTATGCCCCTATATTTAAGTTACACATATTCAGGTATAACTAAATTAAGCTTGAGGTTGAAAAAACAACCTTTTCTCTCCTAATTTAAGAAGAACCACACCCACTGCCTCAGAAATATTACATGATTAATAGGCTGGTAATAACCTGCAGGGTTTTTTGTTTTGTTTTGGTTGGTTGGTTTTGATTTTTGGGGGGCTGGAGGCAGGGTGGTTTTGTGGTTTTTTGGTTTTGACCTGTTGTTTTGGGTTTTTTTTATATCTATTTGGCTTTGGTTTTCTTTGTTTCCTTGTTGTTTTGTTTTTAAACCCAGTTTTCTCAAAAATCTCTGGAACTCCCATTGCATAGCAATTGGAATATTCAGTTGAGGAAGAACCATCAGAATTTACAACTACCAATTACTGAGATTTTAAATTAGCACTCAAAATCTTGTGGGAAGCAGCTGGGAGCAAATGTCTATTTTGTTCTTTATTCCTTGAGAGGCTGGCCTACCTGTAAGGAGACTGAACTGATGTTGCCACAGTAGGCATGGCAGTTGCTGTGAGCATTTTTGTAGCTCTGGTGACAGCGTGTGTTAATGTTGGACCGCCGAGCGCAGAGCTGGCTGCCTGCAACACAGAGCAGAGCAAGAGACAAGTCAGGATGGCCTGGAAAGCTCAGAGGACAAAAAATATTTGTGGAAAGAATATTTTTCTTTAAATGGAATTATCATAGACAAGTATTCTTATTCTAAGAAACAGAATTAAAAGGATGTAGGCACGAGAATAATAAAATTTGTCCTTTACCTCTAATCGTGTGTAGCAATCAGCAATGAATTTCTTGTGCAGTGAAACTGAATCCTAAAGACAAAATGTACAAATTAATTAGAACTTACACTAAAATCATGGGAGTTACCCATAAAATGACAGAACCCAACAAATCACACAGCTGAACATGCAGAGTATCAGGACTTCATGAATGTCAAAGGACATTTATGTACATATGCCTACCTTTTTCAATCTGGGAGTTAGATTAATATAGCTGTAATTTATTATCAGTTGAATAGCTTCATTGGCAATTTCTTCATCTGGTGACTCCATTGCAATTTTCCAAATGAAATCCATTCCTATTAATTCCAGTTTTTCTACGCTCTACACAAGGAAGAACAACAGTAAAACACGACTGGATTTCTTACAAAAGAACCACAAGAACAAAAGTGTTGGAAAAGCACCTTTTAATCAAAACTTAAAAATTTTCTTTTCCAACATGCTGCCAAACTTTGGCACTGTGCAAAGTTATACCAACTGCTGCACATTTGTGTATTTATACAAGAAAAAAATATGTTTACTGATAGATAAACAAGTTCCAAAGAACAATTTCAGTCAAGCCAACTGAAAAATTAAAAAATTTAAAAGCATGGAGAAATTTAATCTAGAATGGAATTAGTTTCAAAAAAGTCAACATGGTAACTAACCACATAATAAACCACCACAAAACCTGCTGTTATACTTGGCAAAAAAATCCTGCATTTGAAGTAAGCTCTCTGTGATAAAGATCTAAAATGCCTACAGAAAACTCCTTAACATATAACCATTAATTTAACAAAACCACTGAAGGCTCAGAGTAAAAAATTATAGTAGGTTAGAATTTAAATATGATAAATCTAACTCCCATGCAAAGAAGAAAAATAAAAAATAATTTAAAAAAAGACTTTCACTGCTAGGAACAAGAAAAAAATTACAGACTAGAATCCATGATTATTTTCAAAAAATAGTTCACCCTTCCTCCTGCAAAGTTTTACAAGCTACAAACCAGCTTTCAATTGCTGAACTGTCAAGATTTTAGCTTCAGAATTTAACAATGTTAATGCTACAAGGACATTCTGGTCCTTAATACAAACATGTCAAACAGCTGCTACTCAATCCTTGTCTCACCTCCTCCTGTCCCTAAGAGGACACAGGCAGGACACAGGAACAAACTTGCCAGAGCAAACTCACCAGCTGAGTTCCTTGCCTCTTCAGCCGATGGTCACACAGGTTCACATTTTCAAAGAATGTTTTAAATAAACTAAAACCTGAAATGAAAAAAGGCGCAGATTTTTTATGCTGGTCAGGCTTAGTTTCTCTGTTTAAAAAGCAGTTATCAAATACAGGAGATGAACTTTTCCATCTAAAAGCTCAAAATGATAGATCCCTTTATTACACTGATTTGTAGAACTGCTTAGATGGTTGATTTGAAGGCTTAGGAAGCAAATTTCTGGTATATATTTCAACTCCAAATCTGTTCACCAAATCCATTTTCTTACCATTCATAGTAATTTCATATGATTCCAGTTTAAGAATTTTCTCTTTGAAGAGCTGTTGCTGCACATCACTCTCCAGATCATGCTGCCCTTTTGTAAACCACTCAAAGCACATCTGTGAATGAAAGGCAGACATAAATTTACCCCATTGTCACATCAAATATTTTAGTTTTATACAGCAAACTATGTCAGATACCACAGTAACTCATATTGCAGAAGTTTTATCTACAGCAAGAGGTTCAAAATTCTCATCTCATGGTAACCTCACATGTTATAGAGGCTTCTGTAGCCTACACAAAGCATGAAATGCATGACTAGTATGTGTTTGCTACTCACACTCCACATGTCTCAACAAACACACATGCTGCTCATGATCCATTAAAATTCCTTCTGCAACCACAGAAACCAACTTTTCAAGTTTTTCTTACCTCTCGGTCCAACTCACAAACATCCTGGCCAGTTACAAGGCATTCCCAGATCTCCCTGGCACGATTCCAGCCCAAATAAAGGGTGGCTTCTTGCAGAAAAAATGCCAAAAATTTTAGATGTGCCTCCAAATACTGAGAAAGAGGAAACAAAAACTCAAGCTTAAGACTTTTTTCTCTGAAACAAGTACTCTGAACATTCTATTTTTTTTTTTGTTTTTGCAAATTTAGCTGTCAAACAAGAGCACACTTTGAAAAGCCTAGAAACAGAAACTGTTTATGAGATTTATTTCTATTTTAAACATACTTTGTGGCTTTGCTTCTAAAAGCAAACACTGAAGTCTCCTTGGATTTGCTCTTACTTTGCTGGTGGTGGTGATATTATTTGACACTAAATCAAAACTAGCGTGGAAAAGATAATTATCAAAGGATTAGCAAAAATCTGCTATTTTTGTGTGTGGCTTCTATGTGCTAATTAGCAAATCTGTTGCAGGTATTAAAAGCTTCACAACACACTCAAGGGTATCACCTCTACCAGCAACTGAAGCTGGTGAAGAAGCTGGAAACTGCACAGGCTTAGCAACCACAGATCCTAGGATGGGGAGATCTACTTTTCACCAGGTAGAAATTTTGCTAAGGAATTTTGTAATTTTGGGTCATGTTTACAGAACTTTATTCTATATAATAACAAGTGTACAACAAGCCTTCATATACAAGTAGTAGAACTATAAATAAAAGCTAGATTAATTATTCACTAGTGAATTTCAAAAATGAAGTAAGAAGGTAAAGAAATGCGGTACCTCCCGGTAGGTGTATCGGCCATCCACCAGTGTTGCTCCCACCAGCCCTCCTGGGCCTGCCACAGATGCAGCCAAACGGTGACAGGATATCAAGCTTCCTGTCACCAACTTCACTATTTCAAAGTTTTTCTTTAAATCTTGAATAATGCTCTTGGCAATAAAAGAAAAGAGAGGAAAGATGTTTTTAAAGCGATGGTTAAACAGGGATGTGTGTGCAGCAATTTGCTCTTCTACAGACACACATCTCTAACCAGAAGGAGTCATGTACCCCCACTCAGAGTCAGCTGTTCCCTTACCAAGCACCCAACCCCCCTAAATGTTGGTGTTTTCAGCTTGTGCTGAAACACAAGTGCTGCAAATTGCAAAGTCCCACACCTCCACACAGCCACTCTACAGCACACGACTGCTGGTAGTTTAGTCTGTTTTCAATGTCAATTCAATTACAAAGCAGTTGGTCTAAACATTAGCCATTGTTCATTTCTTAACACAAACATGCCTGTTAATTATTCTACAAAAAGCTGAGAATAAAACAAATTAGTCCTGACACAGCAAACAGATTTATACATGCACAAACATACACTCACAAAGGGACAGCACAGCACCTCTACTCCAACAGCTTGTTTATGCTACATCACTAAACTACTTTAAAAATTGTTTATTAGCTAATTATTTTTTTCTAAATTCAAACTTCCATGTTTGGCTGAGCTACACAGACACAACAAAAGTTTCAACAATCTTGCCAGCATATAGCCTTACCTTGTCTTGTTTTTGGTAAGTTTGCTTGATAAACGACCGCGTGATTTCGTGAAGCTGACGCAGGGCTGGCACCACCCACACAAACTGGGGATTATTGTGCTGGGACGACTGGTAGCAGGAAAGGTAAAAACAATTACACATCTGGTATGTGCTCAACAACAGATTAACCTTCCTCTCACACTCCTGGAAGCCTAATGATATCTGTTAAGGCTGCTGTTTCAAAAGAACAGCTACCACATCTGCTGGCTTCAGATACTTGTTCCTCCTCTCTTTTCAAACACACTCAAAGTGCCCTTCTTCACTTTCTACAAGAAGTCCCTTGATAAACACATATGCCATTTTGCTATCCCTATTATTAAGCCCAAAGTGCCAGCTCCTTGCTAGAGAACATGCAAATTAAGTAGCCAAAAAGAGCTCAGTTGCACCAGGGAGAGATAATAACCACCACCTTCCTCAATTATGGGAGATTAAACAGGTCTAAAAGGGCATAAAAGGGCAAATCCAGCCAAATGGTGTCACTGCTAAAGGAAGAGCAATAGAAGAAAGCATTTCAAATACTACTGAGGCTTAAGAGACAAGAAATTTCTGATTGGTGCTGCAAGCAGCTCCCTGATAGGAAGCAAAGGATACTTAAGCTGCATTTTGAAAGAGATCCTACAAAGAATAACCCTCCTACCTCATTTTTAGAACTGCTCATCACTTTTCTGGGAGGCTTCATTTTCTGTAAAGTTTGACCACACAGACCAGCACTGAGGTTGCTTGTTCAGAGAAGTGGCGTCTGGTTTAAACACTGACAACACCCAAATACCACCTACATACTCAGAGAGGCTGAAGGAACCTAACCATAACAGAGCTCTCCACTGAAGACTCCCTCACAAATTTGAGAAAGCTGCCCTGACATTACATTCCCTCCCAGTTTATGTCTTCATTTCCCTAATGAAGGGAAATAAGAACACCATGCATCTTAGAAGTCTGCTGTATGCTTACCCCAATCCCTTCTAGTTTACAATCACAGCTTTTGTAATGTTTCCCACTGCAGCACCTATGTAAAAGCCCTTGCCAGAATATAATTAAAAGGAATGAGATTAAGAAAGCATAAGAGAAGATCCAAAAGAAAAAAATAAACCCTACAACTTTCAGATATTGAGAACCCAAGATTTGAAATTCATATTCATGAACACACACAGAAGTGTGATCAATATCAAGAACCAACATACTATACCTCCTAAACATCTAAAATCCTCTACAGATGCTGCAACACAGACAAAACCTAATTTATCATTAAAGAAATGAACAATGAAGTACAAGCCTTTTTCTCTATTTACAGCATACTTCAAGCTGAAAAAAGAAGACAAGAGCATTCCTGCAGGCCTGAAGAAAAACTGCCTGCTATGTGAACAGTGCAGGAGAGAATATATGCAGTCTTTTAAGCCATGCACATCTCTGCTGCTGCCAGGAAACAGTACAGGCAGCTTTGGGAATGGCTTCTTTAGGTTACAGGAAAAGAGTTAAGTATTTTACTAAAATACAAAACTACTACAATTGAAATATTGATTTGCATTTTGAGACTTAATGGTCATGCCAGAACACATGCTTTACTCAAAATAAACTAATCTAGGCTTTCACATGAAAGGGACAGTTAAAATACTGACATACCTTTACAGTGGTTCCATTTGCAAATTCTAACCTTGGGCCCATCCTGGTAGTTTCCCATAAACTGATCACTCCTTGTGCTGAAAATTTGCTTAAAACAAAGGCAAGAGACTTACTATGAGTCTCATGATCAACAAAGTGGCTCACACAAAGCCTACCCCTCTCGAGGACTCCCCAAGGTAAGAACTTACAGATGGGACACACAATTTGTGCATCTTGAAAGAAAAGGGCAACATCGAGGCTAGATAAGATATCATTTTGGAAAAGATAAAATAATAAACCAACCCTCTTGATATCCTCTATGCATTTGATGATGTAGCTCCTTTTGATTGCCTCTTTCACTGCATAAGCATCACTGAGGATTGTCAGGTGTTCCTCCAAGGCCTGCTGGATAAGACTACACGGTAACGTTGGAAGATGAGCCAGCTCCCAAAGTACCTCCAGAACCTGCAGGAAGAAGGGCAAGGATAGTCAGAACCTAGGGAGTACAGAGGCTACTCTACATTTAACAAATCAGAAAACCAAAGGAAAACCATCCCCTTGCCTTGCCAGTGGTTGTTTCCACTCGCGCTTCTCGGCCAATGCGCCCAATGAGGCTCAGCAGCTTCTGCCTCACTCGGTCACTCTCTGTCTCCCAGCTCTGCACAGCAAAGAAATCAATGTTAGAGCATATTATCAGGTGTTACATCTCAAGTGTACACAAAAATACAATCCACAATTGCTTTACTGCAGGAAAATCAAAATACAAACAAGTATGTTTCCACTGTAAGTATTTCCTTATTTCTGTTGCTGGGAGTTACAGCACTAATTTGCTCAACACTTTTTAAAATACCATTAGAGATTAAATATAATAATAAAATCTCACTTAAGGTCCCTTAGGACTGGCTATCTAATGTACTTAAAATCCAAGTCAATTAGCAAAACAGTAGCAGATTAGGCTTCTGGGTTAACATAAAAGTTAAGTGGTTTTTAATAGCAAATTTTACATTTATATAGAAAATACAAATGTATTCAAGGTATTTGCCTTTCATTAGGCTGGATGCACAAGCACATCTCATCAATTCTGTTCCTAAGGAATTTAAATTCATGTGAAAACTTACCTTTTGGATTAGAACAAATAAATGATTGAGCTGGTCAGAGCTAAACTTCACAGCAGCTGCAGCAATAATGGTGTGTATGTTCTCAATCACAGTGGAAGATTGTCCTGACTGAAAAGGAGGAAAACACAAGAAGGTAGGTCTTCAACTCACACAAGCCAGAGAAAAAACTTCATGTAAGCATTATCCTAGCATTATTCACATTAATGAGTGAGAATAGCAGCTTTTGACGTGGTAGAAACACAAGTTCAGAGTAAACTGTCTGTGCTCCTCATTTCCCTGGCTGAGAAGTCTTTGGAATTATTTCTAAAGCAGGAAACTACAAGTCTGCCATCATTACAGCAGCTTTAAGCTGCTGCAGTGGCAGCAGTACAAACATCACCTTTTCTATTGCTTGGTGAGGTTCACATGTGAGGTGTTGAATCTTTGAAACTCTTCCAGGCTTTACTCAAAAATGAGCAATACAAAATCTCCTCCCACACGCATGGGAGCACCATGGTAACAACAGCCAGAGAGGGGGAGGAAGTATTGCTTTTTATTAAAGAATAAAAGTGAGGGAGCTAGAATCACATTTCAACTTTGCTAAGCATTAAAGCCTTGCGACCATGCCACACAAACTGCAGACCTGACAGTGTTCAATGAGTTTAGTCTAAAATATCAACATTTGCACAGAGAAGAAAACCATTTCCTGCAGTGGAAGATTAGTTTCTTGTCAAAGTTTCCATGTGTCACTTACATAAACACTCAAACCACCTTCCCCACACAGAAATAAACTGAATATCCTTAAAGTGAAGGCCAAAAGATGACCTGTCAGTCAATTATATGTTTGTACAGGAAGGTAAATAAGAATGGAGCCCACTCTCTTTAAAGTCACACTCTGACTTTAAATCCATACCTCCAGCCACAAACATTAATATCTTAGTTTGGTCTAGACAAATATTCCTGTCACCTGTTTCAGGATGACAACCTCTTATGCCAAGTCAAATACTTTTGCAGTTCCTTAACACTTGTTGCAAAGAACTGAACTTCTTTACAGGATTTAGCAGCTGTGATACAAGAAATTGCCACAACAATTGATTTTACATGGTAAAGGAAGAAGTAGAAGGAAATCTTTGCATTAATTATACTGCTAAAATCTCAACACTTCCACACTGCAATAGAGATGTATAGATTATTTTTAAAAATCCCTTAATTTGAATGTTTGTTTATAAGGCAGTCTAAAAGCCTAGTCTTGATTGCTTACCTGAATTTTCCAAATTTTAGTGAGCTCATCTAAAGATAATTTGCTGCCCAGCAGTTCAATAATTCCCTTTATACGATCACAGTATTGTGCTTGGTCTATATTACCTGTGAAACAAAGAAAAGCAACTCAATGAATACATTTCAAACAATATTAAATACATTGATTTTATAGAAAAGAATTAATTATTTTAAAAGAGAGAACAAAGCTATCTTCATTTGGAAGGTCTTTCTTTACTGTTACAGACAAGTATTAGTACAAAGAAAAAGAACAAGGCTGTTTCCATTTTTATTTTGTTTTGCTTCATACATCTGATAGTACTCCTACAGAATGTTACTACTTGAGGAGAAAAACACCTCTTTTCTCTCTTTTTTTAGAGGCTAACAATATAAAAACTTTGAGTAAAAAAACCCAAGTACAGCAGAAGACATCTGCACAGATGTCAAACAGAGGACAAGATGATAGTTACAGAATTTGCAGGATTTTACTCTATTTTGGAGACAACAAAACCCTTGAACTCTGGTTAATAGTGCTCATTAAAGTGTATTGAAAGGGAGAGATGAGTTTTTAAAATTTAAGTCATTTAAAGCATGTGCCAAAAGGCTTTGGGAGAGTTCTTACCTTCCAGAGCAATTGACAGGACTGAATTCTCCACGAGCCAATTCAGCAGTCGGTCTGTGTCTATTGCATTCTTCACTGACTTGGACACAGTGCTGTCTTCTATTAATTTTGTTACCTAAAAATTGCAAAATGTAAGATTTAAAAAAAAAATTCCCACCTGCATCACACATACAGAGAATGAAACCTATTAAAAAAGGCTCATGACGAAGCTTAAGTGCGAATCCTGCAATATTTTGAGTACAGAAGGTGTTTGGGATTTTTTAGGTTGGTTGTTTTTTGCATGGTGTTGGCTTTTTAACTTTTTGGTTTTGTTTTTTAGTAAGTTGTTTAAAGGCAAATTCCTAATCAGAAACACCATGTCATCAGTCTCTGATGCAGCAGAATCTTATTCTCAGTCTGACATAGAAAAGCTGGCCTGTGCTGCCAGGTATCTTTCTACAGATATGCCAGAAGTAGGTTATCTCAGGCTTCTGCTTGTTACACTCAAATCAGTGTCCTACTTTTTATCCAATACTGAACTGATACAGGCTCCTCACTTGAGGGAGAAAAAGCACATTTCTGCTAAAATCTTCAAAAGCTGCATTTTTATAAATTCACCACGGATACACAGCATTTATGATTAAGAACCAAATAGCAATGAGTTTAACATCTCAATAGTCTCATAAGTAGAGAAGGAAAAAAGCAGCAAAGATGGACTCTGAAACACTACCGTGTCCACATACAACTGTAATAAAAAATACAATATAAAACAGTACAATTATGTAGTGTAATGACATGATATGAGAGGACTGAAACATCAATATAGGTTGTAAGTCCCATTTGGTTTTTTTTTCTGTTTCCTCTCAGTGAAAGAAGAAAAATGGGATATACCTCAGGATGCTCAGCATTATCCCAGAGTGAATATTTAATGAATAGCATAGACCACTGCTCATAAATCAATCTAAAATTACATTTCTTAGAATAGTGCACTTCTCAAACTGTGTCTAACCTGGAGGCCTTGCAGTGGCTACTGATGCTATAAACAACTCCTGTTATATTAACTTGTTTCGGTGTTTATTTTGAACCGAGCTTTTGCTAAGGCAACACAACTTACAAGGAGATATTGCATCACCTCTTTACTTAAGGCTGTGGTTTCAGTGGCTTATTAACAACCCATCCTACCCAAACCCATGCTCATGTGCACACACAGAGCCAGACAAAAAGCCAACCTACCTCTTTGAGGGAGTTCATTTTTGCACTGAAGTGGGGGGATTTCAACATGCGCAGCAGAATGTCCAGCCGCAAGTCATCGACCGCCGTGACCAGGTCAGGCTGGAAGCGCATACACAGCAGTTTGATCCCAGACAGGAGCTCAGGGATACTCACCAGCCTCTGTTTGAAACAAAACAACAAAAAAGGGACAAACAGAGCCATTGGTACTTTTGCTATTCTGCTACGGTTCACAAAGAATAACCAGACTAATTAACCAAACAGACTGGTTAATCAAAACACAATGCCTGGTAGAAATGAAAGTATTGCTTGTACAGTAGAAATTTTAAGATAATGAAACTTCTGGTTAAAGCTTTAGATTTGGTAAATTGCTCTCCTTTGGTTCAACAATCTATGAATACTTCCTTGTTTAAAATTAACTATTTATAACTAAGCAAAAAGTCAATACAATTTAATAGAACTGAATGCCAAATTCAGGGTAATGCAGGAAGTAGCCATAAGTTACACAAGACATTTTGCTACCAAATTCTCAGAAGCTATTGCAACAGTAATATGAATTTAACAGACTGCAGGTCTGTAAATATCTTTGAGTCAGAGAAGCTGCTGCACAAGGGGACCAACAAAACAAAAAATTTGATAGCAACAGCAGAAAAATATTTAAGAAAGGGTCATAAACCGGATAGTTACTGAAAAGGGTATTGAATGGAATTGGATAAATGCATTTTCACTATGTCATTCAGTCAGAATTCAGAACAAGCTGTATTCCTGCCAGTGAGAAGAAAGCTATTGTTCTAATTTACACTGACAGCATTTCCAAGACACGCAGGAAGTTCTTCCTAAATATTTAATATGTAAAACATTACCTTGTCTTTCAAGTCCTTCTCTTCTACATTCTGTACATATTTAATCATTTTATGAATGACTGGATCCAGCATGGGCTAAAGAATGTGAGAAAAGGCATGACAATCATTTTAATGCTTCCTGAAATCAATTGCATTACTCAAAAGACGTGACTGCAGCAAAAGGAAATACTTAGCTGAAAGCTCACCACTGCCTTAGAGATAAAGCAACACCTACAACAAAGATAAAGCTATCCTGGTAGCTATGTCCAGGAAAATAAAAAGCAATTAAGAGTAAGAACCCATTTCAGACCACTGTAATGCAGATTTTCAAATACAGATAGACCAACTGACCTCTAAAAACACATCAGTTATTAGCTGCATGTATCTCTCTTACTCCCAGGGCCTTCTAAACTACATCCTCTGCAAATAAAGTCTTTCAGTCACTTAAGTCAACAGTTCTTGGTGGTGAGGGCAGGAGTGAAGCCTGGAGTACACTTGCACATACAAAGAGATCCTGGTGAATTATTTTCCTGTACCACAATTTTTGCAGTGTAAACTCTCCTATCCATGTCCTTCATCTCAGCCAGAAAGTTAAACTGAAAGCAAAATTCATCCTTCAGGCTAGATTCTTTCCCCACATGGCTTCTACTGCTGAAGCTTACTAATGGCAGTGGTAAATCCTCTCACTGCTGCAGATGTAGATACATGACTACAGATAATTGCTTGGAAAATGAATCTGAACATTGTCTGAGCCCTTTACTCATCACCTCAGTGTGCTCAAAATGGTTCTTGTACTTTCTGCAACGTGAGGTTTGAAGGCTTTTCAAATTAGTCACCAGTTGCACACCAACACAGTTGGAAATTAATTTTCAGTCCTCTTACAAGTCATAACAAAGACATTTTACCTGTACTACTGAAGAGTTAAGATACTCTGCACAAACTCCAAATGGTTGAACTAATGCAGAGATTGCCTGAAAAAAAGACAGCAAGTATTTAGGTGCATATTTAAGGAACCTTTTCATAGTAATCTATAGCTTAAAAGGCAAATAAAGGTGAACAAGTATAATTTATATTATGTATTTCCAGTCACTTGCTATGATTGTTTTTGGTGTGCAAGTCCTTTACAACAACACATGGTTTCAGAAAGATTTACTCTATGGCACACAGTGGAGTATGTGCTATGTATTATATATGGCATACAGTATGTGTTACATATTTTTGTCTGAAATAAAAAATGCCTTCCCAGTTTTCTCTAATCTTGGTCCTCTCATCACTCTGTTCAGTGTTCTCTGACAGATCCTGTTTCAGTCACAGAAATAAACAGACGGAAAGGAACATATCACATTTTGCTTGCTCTCTACAGCAATCAAAAGTGTGAATGCAAAATTTAAGGTTAAAGCCATATGGCAAATTTCTTTCCCAAAGCAATACGTGGGAGAAAGCTTTTGTAAATGTGTCATATACATGTCAAGATCTCTTCAATGCATGATTTTAAAGTGGTATCTATCGTCAAGAAATTAAATGTATAAAAGCATTTGTTTGCCAATAAATAATATCAAAATCAGTTTCTTTTCACACTGGATCAAGAATTGTGGAACTGAGTGTGCAGCAATGCAATCCAAGGCCCAGATTAATGACACTGACCCAGATTTCCTTCCTAAGCAAGCAATTATTAATCATTAAACAAAGTCAAGTCAAAGTTTCTATTACAGAACTGGCATGTATATCAAGGTTTTCCTTATTCTTCTGTCAAGCTCATATATGAATCTATCTCAATACAAAGCAGAAAATATCAACACCCCAAGAAAAGAAGTTGAATTCCCTCCAAGTGCCATGTCACTGGAAGCAGACTGATTTTATACTGGGGGACAAGGTTCCAGATGACATAGTTTTCCTTTAGCCTCCTCATTCTCCAAAGCTTGAAAGAATTGGAAGTCTCCTGACTATAGGTTAGGAAGCTAAAACTAACCAAGTTAGACTTCATCACCAAAAATAGCTTAGCTCCATTGAACCACTCAGTTTTAAGACACTGCTCTTGAAAAGTTGTTTAGGATTAGACACTGTCTGTCTTCCTAAGGATTTTTTCCTTAATGGTGATTTCTATAATAAATGACAGAAGTCAATTCTCTTGCAGCTAAATGCAGCTATGAGTACAGTAAACAGAAAACCAGGGACATACTGGTGAGCATACAACAAAACTACTTTGATTGATGTCTAACCAGAAGGCTGAATGCTAGCAGCAAGGTACACTAATTTCTCCTCTTCTCTGTGAAGTCTTAATTGCTCTTCAGTCAGGATTCTTATGTACAACCTCACCTGACCTCCAGCCTGACAGCACTTCTCCAGGGCTCTGTGGGAGTGCTGCTCTGGTACCAAAGAAAAGGTGAAAGCACTGCCAAAAGGGACACTGCTGGTTCTGCATGAAAGGTAAAATGCAAAGGGAGAAGTCTCATGACAGAAGATGGACTTACCCCAAGTTCAATATCTTCAGAATTGAGTTTGGACTGAATTGCTGAAAATCCACCCAACTCCGCAAACTGAAATAAAATAATCAGTGTTACACAGTGAATTACAGTATTTTATCTTTTAAATAAAAGATTATAGAAAATATTCCACTGACACTCCCTGAGATGCCAAAAAGTGTCCTTTACCATGGAACATCCCATCCAAACAAAGCTCTATATTTTCATGGAAATGCAGGGACACACTGGGGAATGCAATGCAATTATACACGACAGCAGGGTAAGCATCAAGCTAGAAACTCTGTCCTGAGTAAAAATGGACAGAGGGAAGAAAGGTAGACCACACACAGTAACAGCTGACTGGACTGGCAGTTTTGCCTGGGGGACCTTTGATTGCAGCCTCAGCTGGGCTCTCAAATTCCTCTAGTCATAGATACCATATTAAGGTAAAGGTGCTCAGGGGAGAAGGCAGCAACTCAACAAGCTACATTTTACAAGGCAGGATTAAAATATCACACTATTTTTTTTGTGGTTGTCAGAAAAGTGATGAGTGAAAAAACAAGGGCAAGGTAATGGTGGGGAGAAGAAATTACCCCTGAAGACCAATGAATTCAAGTGACAAACAACAATTCTAGTTTACATTTACCTACCCTGTTTACCAGATCCACCAGCCACCCATGAGGCTCCTTGAACAATAAGAATAGGAACAAATTAGCAGCTGCAACATCAATGCTAAACATTTGTCTTCTGAAACAGACATTTGGACACACGTTCAGCACATCAACCCACGCCTCAAATGGATGCACTATTACACAAATAAAGCAGGGTTTGTAACAGCTCCTGTATTAAGTGTAGCTGGAGCTCTGGTTGGTTCTCATGAGCATCATCCTGTTTTGGACTCTTCCTGACATCACTGCCCATGTGCTGTGGCAACAGATCACATTGTGGCTGCTGACTCACAAGCAACTGTATTTATAGCACTGTAGCAGTGTGGAACATTACTTCCCCAAAGCAGCAGATGTAGAATTTTCTTTCTACGGCCACAAACTTGTTTCCTGAAGGAGAAATCAACTCCATGATGCTGTTTTGTCCCACCCATCTGGAACAACTGTGACAAGATAATGCAAACCTCAAAAACTGCCTCCTTGCCAGTGTGTTTGAGTTGAAGATATTTTATCCTTGGCTGTCAGAAAAGCCTGCATTCTCTACTAGAACTAGACACTTGGAGTTATCCTGGTCATTTCACACTCAACAACCAAACAGATGTCAGTCCTTAAATACACAGACCCACCCGTTGTGTGCTTCATGTCTAAAGCAAAACACAGATTGTTGTGCTACTTTAGACATAAAAGTTCACCCATTTCTAAATGCAGCCTCTAACAGAGAATTGGAACAACTTGAGAGCACAAATTAATGTCTACAGACAAACACACACTCCACATCTATTCGCAGTAATTCTTGGTGACATATTTAAACTTTGTCTTACAAATACCTACTACACAAACAATCTTATCTGAGACAAAGACATCCACCCTACAATTAGTTTTTAGGGCATGGCCATGCTTACCTTCTGAAAGGTGGATATGGGTGAGACAGCATGCATGTTGCCCTCCCCAAAGACTTCTGCCCAGTTTCTCTGGCACACCTTCATTCGGTTCTTGAAATGATATTCATTGTCGGGATTGAATGCCTTCAAAGAAAAGCCCAAGGCAATGAACAGGTGCCTTATGCCACTTTCAAAACTTATCTTGATAATTGTTTTAGCTGAGCATTCTCCTGGCTGACAGTTAAAGACCTAGCAAAAAATAAAGCTGGATACAAGCCCCCTGCTTCCACCTCTCAGTTCTCAACATACAAAGCATTTTGAAGCCTTTATATATCCAATAACCACGTGAGCCAGAGGTCCATAAAACAGAGAACTGAACTCAAAGTATTAGTTTTAAAAAATAAGCAGCAAAGTGACAAAAAAGTGATATTGTTTTTTAAACTGCTGGTTTTCAGAAGTTTTGAACAGCACCCACTCCTTTGAATTGCATACTAGATGCAAAATACCTGCAGCAAACAATGGCTGCAGATTTTAAGACAATGAACTACAACTTAAACAGCTGGAAAAAGCATCGGCTGCATAAATACAAGATGCCAAATACCCAGATATTAAAACTGCATCAGAGGGTGAAATACCATTGTAAGCACACCAAGCAGGCCCACAGGGATGGGATCTTGTTTTACTCTCTCTGCAACCAGGTCCACCAGCAGCATGAGCATGTTGTAGATTCCTTCATGGATTTCAGTTCCCCACTTGTGAACAGCACTGGATGTCAACAGCTAACAAGCAAAAAAAAAAGGCAATTTTTTTAAAGTTGGAGCACAATCACAAACAAGGACAAATTTATCAACTCCTGTGACTCTTTTTTCAGAATAAATGTTTCCTTGGAATGCACTCATCACAATCTGGTGTGGTTCTCAGATGTTCTTTCTGCACTAATGGCTTAAGAGTTAACTCAATTTGTAATTTTGCAGAAGAACCAGAAGAACACCTTAAATCACAGTTTATGACAGAAAATAAAATCTATCTAAGCATTTTCCATTTGCATGCACTAGGAGAGATTGTAACCTTTGCAAAGAACAACCACTATGAAATGAATCTGTCTGCAGATTGAACACACAACTATTAAATCTTGAAACAGGCAGCCATAAAGCTGCACTGATTCAGCTGAGGTAACCATTTACCTATTCACACTTTTTGAGCAGCTTCTATTGGAAAACATAGCACATGCAGCTGGAGAAAGAGGTATTTAATGCTGCTCCCACCTACTGAAACATATTCTTTAAATCTGGTTTCATGGTTGTTTATAAAGGACACTTGGCTGCCATCTGCAAATTCATTTAATTTCTGCTGTGTCTGAACAGAAGCAGATAAAATTAATAGCTTAAATACAATAACTTTTTGTAACATTAATAGAGTTTCTTGTAAATATTTCAGCAAATTGTAATTCAGCACATCCTGAACTTACATTTCTACAGACTATCCTTTTGGAGGAACAATCTACATTGTTTATTTCATATGCAAAAAACATCAAGTGATGTTAAACTACTGTATGTAAGATTAGTACTCTGATAATAATATGGAAAAAGAACTTTTCCCTTAAATTTCTGCCTTCCTTACATGAAGTTATACTTTCAGTATTTTAACACTAGGACAAAGTAACTTTTTAAAGGGTATGTATGTGTTTTTATACATATGGACTAAATACTAGGCAGGAAATTCAGGCAGTACCTAAAGTGGATGGAATAGTAGGAAGTCAATTAGTTTGGGGAACTATATAAAGCAAATTCAAAACAGCCCAGAGAAACACAGGGCATTGAGAACTGAGGTGAAAGACAAAATTCCAAATGGATTGTGAAAAGAATTTAGCAATCCTCTGAAGAAATAACAGAAAGAATAGTTAATGGAAATTTGACCATGAACTTGCCACCAGTGGACATATCCAAGGGTCTTTAAACCTCTCTTTGGGCTCTGTTAATTACTATAGGGCTCTTCATTTAAGAGAAGAAAAAAAAAAGAAAAAAGCTAAGTGCTACAGTTGGCTAGAGTTACAAAATTGGAACCCTGTATGACTTAAATTTAAATTTCTGTGATTTTAATCTAGGAAAATATTTTGAGTGTGATTTTAATCTAAGAGCTCATTCAGCAGTTGCCTGAAGTCTGGATTACAAAAGACTATTTCCACCATGAACAACACAGTGAAACATTAAATTGGCCTACTGTACCTACTTACCTTTTTAAATGCTTCAGGCATGCATCTGTCCATAAACCTCTTGCAATTCTCATCAGAATCAGAAAGACCTTTACAGAAAAGAGAGTTCTTTTTAACAGTACTTTAAAAAAATTACTTTTTAAGATGACCTCAGAGACCTTGTGGCAAATTTGAGGGAACACCAACCCAAATTAGCAGTAGCAAAAGTGCTACTGTTCCTTCATAACTAGCGTGCTTTTAAAGCCACAAAAAGCATGATTTGAGAGAACCTGCCTTTCAGAACTAAGAATTAATTTCCCAATACCTTTTACAGGTTTTTCAAGCATTATTAGCACCATAAGTAACTTGTAAACTTCAGAGTTTACAATTCATACATTACTGATGCTTCACAGCCTCCCACCAACAGTAAATTAAAGCACAGCCTTTTAACACAGATTGCAAACAGAGAAGCAAAAACCAGAACCACTTAACAACTTCTGTTCTTCCACGAGATTACAACATTCCTTTAGTCTGCCATCAGGCATGGCTGAAAATCTATCTTGTACTCTCATTATACACCAGTTGTTGGGTGTGGTGCCTCCCTAACACCCTTAACCCCAGCCAAAGTACTGAATAAGAAGAGTCAAATTCAGATGTAATGCAATATAAGCACTTCACTCATACAAAGTGAAAAGCAACCACTTAGACAAGAATGGTACAGCA
This sequence comes from Ammospiza nelsoni, assembly GCF_027579445.1. Classification (NCBI taxonomy): domain Eukaryota; kingdom Metazoa; phylum Chordata; class Aves; order Passeriformes; family Passerellidae; genus Ammospiza; species Ammospiza nelsoni. Next base: position 31,732,687 of record NC_080641.1, read on the forward strand.
GGGACTGAAATGACAGCTTGCTTTTATTAATGGAAAACACCCAGCACAAGGAAAAAAAAAGTCAGTAATTTAGCTCTGAAAAGATGTAATTCCCACAATTATTAGGACATAAAGAAACACGTGTGCCACTTTTTGAAAAAAAGTTAAGCAAACATTACTTTAGAGAGAAAGGAAAGAGATCAATGATGTTTTTACAGCACTGTGTAGAACAGTTCACTGTTAAACACTTTCCCAGAGATGTGATTGTTGTGCAGGGTGCAAGAAAACAGCAGCAAGATTAAAGTGAAAGACACAACTGCCCAACACCCTCTGAACAGATAATCTGTGCAATTGTGAAAGGGAACTTACCCAGTCTGGCCAGGTAGGTGGATGCAATTAGGCACTTGCCTAGAGACTCCTCCCTCTTGTAGGGTATGGACCAGTGATCTGTCAAAACTCTGCTCTCCAGCTCATACAAGTTGGTTGTTGGAAACTCAATCCCTTCACCAGAGCAATTCCCATTTTCATCATTTTTCTGCAGGTGGAAAAAAAAAGTTCAAGGGAACCAGTTTCCTAGACACATTAAAGGGTTTAGAAAAGGCAGCTGTGCTTGTAACAAGCATGTCAAATTCTCAACCCTGAGGCTGCTTGTGTTTTTCAAAGCAGAATTGAATATTTCAATTTGAATTGAAGGGATTACATACCTGGATGTATTTCATGGAGGTGATAAGTACCATGTTTACATAACTAATTGCTAACTAATTGCCAATTTAAGCAGCAAATCTTGTTCCATAGCATATCAGATCCTAGAGCCAGGTGATAAGTACTTCCAGTCCCTGGGAGACTGTAAAGTACAAATTTTGATCTCCATAGATCTGCACATTAATTCTCTGTTCAACAACTCCTGTAGAATATGGGAATAGTTTACTCTAAGGGAAATCCATTTCACTCCATCACACTAGAAATACAGGATACTGTTTCAGTACATCAAGATTTTCTTTTACTAAAGAAAAACCTACATCAAATATAGTTGTCCAACAAGGTAATGTAATTATCCTTCTCCTGAAGTCATAATGAGTTACTGGCAAATATTCTGGAAGCTAAGAGGGAAAAGGCAAGCAGGTGACTGCAGCTAAGCTTTACAGGTTTCCTTGCTAGGGGCACTAAAGAGCAGCTATTCCTGTGTACAGGACACAGAATTACCCCCTGCTCTCCTCCAAGTGCCATATGAGGTAACTGCCCCAGCAGCGCCAAAGAAAGAGTAGACAAGTTATTCATTTATTTTCTTTTGTTTATTTTTTAACCTCCCATAGATGCCAGGTACCCAATGTGTCAAAGAGTTCACATGGACTACCTTTCCCTGCCTCCACAAGAGCAGGCAAAGCCAGCAGGAGAAAGGACAGAATGTCTGGGTCAGGCCTGGCAGCGAGCAGGAGCCACTGTCAGAGACAGTGGAAAACAAGAGCAGTGATGGTAACAAGATCCCACTGAGAAAGAAGCCAGGCACATGGAGGGAGGAAGGACAAGCAGGAAACACATTCCAAAGTAAAAACCAGACAGTGTCAGCAAAGTGAGTGGAACAACTAGAAAGGAATAAACTAAAAGAACTGAACTCTGGAGGAGATGGTATACCAAGAACAAAATCAACGTATGCACACAAGTGTGCTTCCAGCTCTCTCACTGCATTTGCTATTTGTAGGATTAGACCTGTTTTTAAAAAGTAAATGTGTCATTCACTTTCATAATGGTTCAAAACTATTAAGCCAAGGGAACAGCAATTGTGCAGAGCTTAACCTTTAAAGTTCACGGACAGCACGTGGGCTGGACTTGCTAACGTTCTGCAGAGCAGCAGGACAATTTATAGGAGCAGAACACTGCTCAGAAAAAACCACATATTGGTGCTTGGGAAATAAAGAGCTGCCTTTCTCCAACCCCCTACTAAACACTTTGTGCCCAGTTTGTCTTTATGGGAGGTTGTACTTTAGCAGACCTGAATATCAGCTTCAGAAACTGTGGTCACCTGATCCAGCACTGATTATGGGTGCCTGATGTAATTCCCATCTAGCAAATCACACCCTGTTTAAATACTTCAGGTTTTGGAGGAGGGTTGTTTGAAGGTCTACATGAAAAGACACTGAAATTATTTAGAAGCATTTTTTAGAAATTAAACAGTTAATTATAAAGCTTCTGTAAAGAACACCCATGCAGAAAACAAAACCATTTCCTACAGAAAACAAGTGTGCAGTTACAAAGAAAGTGCTCACAGTAACAGAGCAGGAATGAACTTTTAGTATAAAAAAAGCAGACTGAGTATAACTTCAACACCCAATTGCTGGGTGTTCAAGGACTACAGTTCAGCCTCCACTTGTAGCCAAGGAAAGCAACATTTCAACAAATGTTACAGACACAGAGCAACAGTTGCTTCATTCCCTGGAGGAAAGCATCCACATTAAATAAACGCTGCGACAGCAACTGGCATCTAAAGAGGTGCAGAACAGCAATGCAGACCCCTTCAACTGGAGATGAAAAACTCCACTTCTTGCTCTGCTTTCCCATCTGCATCCCAGCAATGCTGCTCATTAGTTGCCTGTTTCCACACAAGTGATTGCCAGGGTCCGCAACACAGAAATTCACATGAAAAGTGAAATAATACATGTTCTTCACAGTGCATTCAGCCCCCACATTATCCTAAATTATGCTTAGAACACATCTGGACTATTGCTAGATTGAGTCTACCAACTCAGTGCAGTGAAAAGATGGTTTTACACAAAAAATGAGCGTGGTATTTGGAATAGTGCCCTATAGTAATGGGAGCTGTTTGCTTTGAAGGAACATGCTTTTGGCACTTTCCAGGAATTAGAGGCAATGAGGCTTCTTGCCTGACAGTGCTCTGCTACTAAAACCATGTGCAGAAAGTATCAAGTTCATGTATTAATTTTAGAACACATCACATCCACATAGCTCCACAGCGACTGTGAAACCTGTGACAGTCTCAAACACACACCCAGGCAGTTTAAAACCCAAATTCCCCTCCAAACCATTAATAAATTGAACACTCTGCATTTCTGGGAGATTACAGCTATGTTCACATTATATTAGTGCAGACTGAGTTGTGTTTCTTAAACAAATCCACGACAAGAAACAGTCTCTTTAAAGACTTACTGCTGCTCTTTCATAATTAGTGTCTTTCTGCACATGAAAAAGCCCAAACCGTTCACCCACCCAATTTTTAAATCAATTTTGGCACTGCTCTTTAAAGTGACGGATTTATTAGCAGCAGCTACTGCAGCAAGGTGAAACATCAGCTCGGTTCTTGCATCATCTTATGCTGGCTGGAGATCTGCACACAGATCTCACACTGCAACACAGCCTGCAGAATTCACTTCTCTGCTGACACTCACAAATGTAACACAGCCCTGAACACCACAATTAATGCTCTGTAACTGAGGAGCTCAGGAACTGTCACTGCAAACTCTACTGACAAAGATTTTGAAGAAAAATTATGGTACATGCAAAAGTAAATAGATACAAGGCCATGACAACCATCCAAAAAGTGATTTTCTCAATCTTGGCTTTGAGGAATTACATGGGGTTTGTTTGCTTGTTTCTAAGTAAATATATATAAAGAGGTAGCTCCCTCCCCTCAAATAGGTGACTTCAGAAAGGTGTCTGCCAGTTGATGAGGATCTGTATCAGGACCCTGCAATTCTGGCTGAACAGACTTAGCACTGGACTGGTTCCCAGCATGGTAAGGATTTGTACAGATTTTTTCCATAGAACAGCAAAAAGCAAAAAAAAAACCCCAACTCTATCCCTGGTAAACAATGGGTCATCCAAAGATAAACTGTCTAAAAGGCCATTACAATCACTGTTTTCTGCAGTAGGAAATCATACTGCATATCATAAATCTGTGGCTATTTCTGCAGCTGAAATAGTGACACCAACAAACTTCTGCTGACAAACCTTTAACACAGTTTTCCATGCCTTCTGATATATCTCTTATTGCACAAAAGCCCTGAAGATCCCCTCGTTCTAACAGTTTTGGCTCTTCTGGCTTATTTTCAAGGTGTGAAAATGCAGTTATGGCTAAACACACACACAGGCTCCCAGGAGAAATACTCTCACAAGAACAGGCTCAAGCACTGATTCAAGATTCCCTCTCTGGGGACCTGGCACCTCCCAGATTTGCTTGCAAGGCTGAATAAACAAAAATTGTTCAACATCTGATCAATAAAGCATTGCTTAAATCTGTAGCATAAAACCTTCTACTGAAGAGTAACAAAGATTAGCACAAAAACTGAAATATGATTTAACTTTAATTGCCAAAAGGCCACAGATTAAACCTTCAAAATGTACTCATGCAGTATTCAGCTAATTAACTCATCAAACAGTGTTTAACTGAAGCCACTGACAGTTCTCATACCAGTCGCTTTACATAAAATAACAATGAGTTTAAGACTTGTTTTGATTCTAATTGGCAGCCTTAGCAATGAAATTACAGTCAAGTCATAATTTAAATTAGTTAATTTGATTTAGATAAGAGGCTACCAACAGAATCTATTATCACCATAACCAAATCACATTATGTGCTTGTGAATCCAGTATAACTTAGGAAACAAAACCCCAAAGTCTTGCTTCTTTCAACAAGCAACAGGATCAGACTTTCTAAGACACCAGCAGACCAAGCAGATACCTCCACCTCATGCCTCTCTAATAAGTAATTTTCACAAAATAACCATAATTTTATAGCTAAAAAATGAGATTTTTAAAGTTCCATTGAATTGTTAAACAGAAAGCAACCACAAAACCTTGTTACTATGTACCTACAAACAGGACAAAGTTTAACTGCTCTGAAAAGCAGTCATGAAAAGAATGCATAAAGCCAGAACTAGCTGACAAAAATTTTAGGTTCACCTTTCAGTTTTTAATCACAGACATGACAACATAAAGAAATCAATTTTCCAATGCTACAGCTTTTCCAGCTGCCAAGTGTCAGCAGGGATGCTCCCCTCTGCCCAGCACTGCTGTACCACTCACAAGCGTTTGCAGAGCACTGCAGTGCTCAGGTGGAGGCAAGGCGAGAGAAATACATCAAATACCCATAAAAACAGAGCATTTCTCTGCTCTGATGTACTGTGCCCATCAATTTGTGGGAGAAGCTATGAATCCTGAAGTCATGACCTGACAGTCCCTCCACCTGCCAGACTATCGATTACAGCGGTTTTTAGTTTCACGCCTGGATGTCAAACCTTTCTTTCTGTTAATTAACTCCTAAAAGGGGGATATTCTGTTACCTAGAACTCAAACACAAGTGTAAGAATTCAAAGCCTTTCAAATACCTTGAAGCTACCACCTTACACTTACACATAAACACTAAGAACAAGGTCCTGAATGTTTAAAAAAATTGTCACATTTTCATATGTGTAACCTATTTGCTTTTTATAAACTGGTATTTCAGATGGTTAAAGAACTTTCAACTCTTGTTAAGTGGCAGATGTGGGAACAAAATTGGAGAGTATTTCCTAGCTGCCTGTTCCTGCACTCAGATTGAACCCACTGGACCCACACTGCTAGGAGCAAGCTTGATATCTTCTTGTGAATACGTCAGTATTAGTAAGACTCAAAAAATGGTGTCATGTATGGAATTTCCACATTATGTTTCTTATCTGGCAATAAGAAAACCCACTGTGATTTCCTGAATGTTTTACTGACAAACAGACATTTACTTGCAAAGTATTGTCACAGTTTTAAACTGTTTTAAGTCCTAAAGAGATACAGCGTCTCATCCTTGAATTTTCATCCAGAGAAACATATTGGGATGCAAAAATTTTAAGTGCAGCAACAGATAGGAATGTTTATTGTTGTTTATATTTTGCTAAGAGAACATAAGCTTGTTGGTGAGATACACAGATGTTTTGTTTTGTTCTTTTTTCATAGAAAGGAAGCTCTTGAAATTTCTACTGTGGACTACTTTACACAAACAAATACAGTCTTGTCACAAGGAAAAAATACAGTATTTTGTCATGCCAATATAAGAGGATGATACCAGTCTACTACTAAAGGAAAAGAAATCCTGTTTTACAGACTCTACCTAACTGAAGTTGATCTGGACTCTCATTCCATCATAGAGATGTCCTAAGAAAAATCCAATTTATTTAGTGAACTTTCTCACAGAAGGTTTCAGACACTGACCTTAACTGAGAGTTGCACTAGGACATCATCAAGGATGCATGTATATATATAATTTGTTATAATCCTTTACAGCTACTAAGGGTTTAGACTAAACCCTTAGTAGCTGTAAATGATTATAACAAATTATAACCAGAAAAACCCTATGGCTCCACCTTCTCTCACAACCAAGAACTGTGTAAGACTGGGAATAAGAACAAGATATAAATTAAAAAATAAAAATAAATTCAGCGAAGCTGAGAATTAACTCAGAGTTTCTGAAAACATGGCTTGTACTCTCTCCCTGATTTCCAGGGTGATGGTGTGATGTTACCAGGCAATACTCCCTGATGTACTTGCCTGCCTGTTCAAAGATAAACATAGTCCTGAGCATCACAGCAAAACAAAACACCCGAGGCTGTGTAAAAATAGCACTTGAATTAAAACCTCCATTTAACTTCAAAAATACAAGGAACTTCTTTGCCCTTTTATGTGGCTATTACCACAGCATTCAGTGAAATCTGAGGCAGAGATTCACTACAACCACTTTTGGCAACGTGTTTCGAAGTCTGATAAATTGTAGGTGAGGGAGAGGTCATGGAAAGCACTGTTAGGAATGCCATTCATAAGGAAGCAAGGAAAACTCTTATCTTCCATGTGTTTTCACTATTGTCTGTGGCTATATCTAAAAACTTACTCCATTTGTGTAACTACAAACAGCCAGAGTCGGAGTCAACACCATTATTCCTCCCAACCCTGGAGTTTTCATAAGCACAAAACCTCATGCTTGTTCCAAATAACTCAGAATAACTTAGTGTGATATCAGATAAACATTGTGCTTTTAAACAATAAAACAATGAATCACAAGTGCTTAACATTTCAGTACTTAAAATTAAGTCAATGCTTGTATCTCCATTTGCCAAAACACCAGGAATTAATAGAGAAGTGCTGCAGAACCACCACATAAAGTATTTACTCGAACATTTTAGTGACCAAAGGTCAGGCTCTGGGAAGGAAAATTAATTCAATAATGCTACTAAACACCCATCTATACTTTTGTTCTACTGATGTATAGTGAGACAGAAACCAGAACTGACAAAGCAGATGATTTTTACAGTGTGTAATGCCAAAATTGTGACTAACTAATAAAAAAAAAAATCTTTAAATGTCTCTCAAGATCGTTCTTGAAAAGCCAGTGGCAGGAAGATCAAGTGGCAAGAAACACTGGGAAGACTGGCTTTTAAAATTAATTTTTAATTTGGCCCTGAAACATATATACCAAAGGCCATTCCTACAGCAGCACAAATACGTGTTTTTTTCAAAATAAAAGCTTACAAAAGGAACAGGCACTTCCTCTTTGCCCTCCTCATACAAAGAGCTACTGTTCCTTAATCCAAAAGCAATCCAAATGATTTGTTGGAATTAACTTCTAACACTGGCTAATTTGTTTTTATTCTCATTCTTCCTCAGTATTTCACTTCCTTATTAAACAGCTGCCACAGAACAGCACTGTAAACTGGGAAGATGATCAAAAAATGCTTCCAGAGGACATTATACCAGAAACACTTCCTGCCCAGCTGAGAATTTGGCTGTACAGAGCTGCCTCCCACCTTCACTGACCCTGCAGGCATCACCTTCACCAATGAACCAGTAATTACAGAGCGCTCCTCTCAATCCACCAATTACTCTAACGATCACATTACATGATAATGACTTTGTGAGTTATTCAAAACAAAGCTTACATTTAAAATTAACCAGCTGCATCTCTCAGTATCACCCCTACTTCCCTAATTTCACGTAGCATCTCTATTAGTCTGTGTTTTATCAAGAATGAAACTCAGAGTGTTTTCTTTCAAATGCTTTCAAGGAAGTGTTAATGGAATCAGAATAGAGAAAGAGGTTCCACACCAGGGCCACTCATTTTTGAAAACAGTGATGCTGAAAACCAGGAGTGCTAAAATACTAATTCCACTTGACATTCTGATGGCATCCAGCCAGGGACTCGATGCCAGAATCCACCACAGAGCTTTATTTGATTGCTCAATTGTTTTACAAGGCCAATTCGTAGACAAGCCACTCTGTAAAACTTCCACATGAGAATGCAAGAAATACTCACTTTTGCAAAGCTCAAGACTACTTACAAGAGAGAAGACTGACTTTAAATGTGCAGAATTGTAGCGTGAAATCCATCTCATTTGCTTGAAGGCTAAATACCTTCTTTGTCTTTAAATAAATACAGCTCCTTCCATTCAAAGATCAAAGAACTTCACAAGCCTAACGTCCATGGTTCTCCTTAATAAAGCACACCCCATTATCCTCATTTTACACATTAAAAGCTAAAGCACATCTGTGGCAGAACTGCTTTCAGTCCTGAGCTTTAATAATGAGGAGAGGTAGGGTTTGAACACCACAGTTCTGCAGCATGACTAGTGAGAATGTTCCTGGCACTGGCACTCACTACGGTTGCCGGCCTGTTTTTTTCACAAAATCTCTTCTCTTGCAGCCAAACAGCATCTCAAAAGCAATCTTGGACAAGTTTTATTATAAACCTTACCTAGTAAAATCTGGCATGTATGAGCTTTTGATCCAGTTCAACTAAAAAAACATAAATCACAACAGCACATGCTGAAGGGGACAGGAATAGCCAGGGGGTAATATAATCTGTTCATCACAATTTAGCTAAAAGGTCATAGTAATGGCTCTCAGAAGCTGTTTGAAAAGCAAATTAAGGTTGTTTTAGTAAAGGTTATACAAACCATGGGTATATGTTTAATATTTTCACCTGTCCCTCCCCACAATTTCAATCCTCACATTTGTTTAGCCTGCTCTTCTCCACCCCATTCCTCTCAAACTCATGAAAGCCAGCAATTGTGGCACTTGTGGCAATTCACGGACACACTGACAGACGTTGTCATCACACTCATTTATAGTCTTGTCTTAAATTATAAGGATTTAGCAGCAGTTGATAAAGCAGCTTATCTGTCAGTCAGATGAAGAGATGAGCACAGCATCCTTCACCCGCCTCCCTCGGCACAGAATCACACCGTGACAATCTGCATGCTGCCTGAGGAATAAACACAGAAACCCCACATTCCTGCCAAACTGCAAGATTTGCTTCTGTCAACAGGCATAAACACAGAAGTTATGTCACACACACAAAGTTGCCTCTTGGAAAAGCAGGTGACCTCAGTCTATCAAGTGTGGTTTGCTGCTACAAAGGGCAGAACTTCCAAGCAGCTGTAAACCTCAAGGTGAACTTGCCATGGTTTTAGGAAGACTGCACAAATGAACTGAAGCCCCCAAGTTTGTCTGGCCTTTTCCTTTTGATGAGATAAGTGTGGTCATGCTACCAGCATCAATGCCAAAGGCACACCACAGCTACTAACCCAAAACTGAAGCAACTGGGAAACACAGCCTGCAGAAACTGAGGTTTTAACCTCATGAAATTCAAATTTATGCACACCTTCACTCAAGTCTCATAGAGAAAAAGCACAGGGCATATGTTGGGCCAGCTCACAGCAGATATCTTGCTTCTGGGCCAGTTACTCCAAATTCAGGCTTCTTTAACACTTTCAGACAGCCCTGAAGACCAGCAGCCTGGACCACTGAAAAAAGATTCACACTGATTTTTAAAACCTTATCTAAAGAAAATGTGTTTTAACTAGTATGATATGTATCTGGTTGCTGTGCTCCTCTCAAAGAAAACCACTAGACAAGCCTTTCTTTGATCCACATGAATGCTGAACAGATTCTAACATTATGTAATAGAGACCAAATAAGCATATGCAAACATAATGGATTCATTACTGATTAGGGAAAATGTAAAGTGTTTAATCATTCATAGACCTATTCTTATATGCATGCTAAAGTGTGCTCAGCCAAAAAAAGCACATAAATTCAAAGTACAGACCTGTTATACACGTTTTGAAGAATGACTGAAGCAATCCTGTTATTTTTAAATTATAAATCTAATCCTAACTTTTGTTCATGAAGCATTAGATTGGAACATTTTACTTGGGGGAAAAGTTCTAAGAATTCTTCTCCTGTGATTTATCTTCTCTTAATCTCCTATTGCTGATATATAAAATCCAAAAATCTAACACACCACTTCCTCCCCACTGAATAAAAGTTAAAACTGGCATTATGAAGAGAAGGAAGAATACACACTTGAAGAGCTGTTAGAAAGAGAGATGATACTGAGAGGAAGAAAACCAGAAATAACATCTGAATTACCACAAGACAGCATGGGGTACAATATGTTTCACCATAATGTGTATGACTACAATGAATAATATAGCTGCTTCTGCAATGGCTTTCTCTACAGCTTCATATGCCATAAGCTTCTGCTGAATGGAAAACTACTGATTAACCTGATTAATTACTGATTAACCACTTAAAGAATAGCTGTATCTTATTAAATGCAATGCTAGATTACAGCTGACAAAATAAAAAACCCCAAGAACTGATGATATATCACTTTCCCCCTTTTCATAAAATGTATGTCAAGAGCTGTTAAACTGTACTGCAGTGTTAGACAAATATGCACAGGCAACAATTCCAGTCTCAGGACTTTTATAGATGTAACTCTTTTATTACAAAAATACTGTTTTGCATACATGTGCAGGAGTTGACAGATGCTCATCTGCAAATAAATCCAATTACTAAACTGAGGCATGAATTTATATAAAATTTCATGCAGCAAGACACCTCAATCCTTCTGAAATGCCTGCTCTGTGCAGTGATTTACCTACAATGAAATGTTTTGACTTCCCTCCTGTGGGTTAAAAAGAACACAAGTCAGAGCAAACAAGAAGGTGAGTAGCATAGGAAACTATTATAAAGCATAAGTAAATTTGATCAGAAATACGGGATGAAATAATGGGGGGCGGGAGAATCCTCTGAGAGTTGTCAAAGTGCCATTTGTAACGGGAACAAGAGCGGGGAAAAAAGCGCTGCTCTGAAGTTTACACTGACAGCTTCACTTGAAATGTCACACTGACAAGCCAGACTGTCCCAGCTCTAACCACATCCAACCCAAATGCCAACAAGAACTCTCGTTCACCCTCAATCCTCCACAGGGAAGGTTGGGAAGCGGTTCCCTGGCGCTTCAGCCAGGGAAGTCGAGGAGCAGCTCCGTTTCTGCACGGCACACGTGCCATGCCAGGGATCACCTTACTCCACAAGCACACATCAGCAGCTTAGAGCAGCTCAGGACCTAACCCAGTTAATTCAGGGAGCAGGATCACCTATCTTTATTCCGCAGGGCTGGACGTCAGCGCGCCGAGGCTACGGATACGGATGATCTGTGCAAGTGTAGTTACGCACCAGATACGCCCGTGGACTCCTCACGAATTTATTTATGGACACACACACACACATGCATGCACAGAAAGGGAGCACTTTTCTGGCACACAAAACCCTCAGGATACTCGTCACTGGAGCCTGGGAGGGTACATGAGGTTCCCTGGTTTTATTAATGAGCTTAAGCATCTGCTCTTGAGCAGTTTTTGAGACAGAGGCTGTGCAAGGTGGCCCTTTGGTATCACACAAGAGGGGCTTTCTGCTGTTCTCACCTCCATGAGTCCCATAGTCTGGACACTACTAATTAGCACTTTTCTTATGAGCACCCTGTGAAGTTTTGGGAAAAAGACCAGGAGGAGGAGAAGACTTTATAGGAAAGCACTGCAAGATTGTTCCAGACAGCAAGGAGAGCACCCTGAGTGTATTTGCTGGTTGAAGGGTGCAGAGTTCTGGAAGAGGATGGAAGAGAGAGAGGCAAACAAGCAGGAAGGAGAGAACCTGGAAAGGGCTGACAGTCTCCAGCACTTCTATCTACATCACAGCCCTAAGTCATGAGTTAAAGCTCTGCTCTGAAAAAACATTTGACCTCACTGGGTTCCTATTTCAGAACTTACGCTCAGCTTACCCAAATAAAACCGTACGTAAAGTCATACCCACCCTGCGCTTTCCTTCACATTGTGCAAACACTTTAAAAAAAAATAGACAGCCCTTAGTCACAGGAATTATGCAAGAAGGCGCAAGAGGGGGAGCGAAAAGCAGAGCCCTACGGTAGCCACACATTCCTGGAATGCCAAGGAAAACCCCGGGTGCGCTTCACCTTGCAGCGATGGCAGGGAACGGGCTGTGGAGCGCGCCGGGCGGGCGGAATGCGGGGCCGTGAGGAGCCCCGGGCCCCGGGAGCGGCGGAGGGTCCCGGGCACCTCCCGCCGGCCCCACGCCCGGGCCGACCCCCCGGGGGGCTCCCACCGCCCCGGGAGCGCCCGCCCGCAGCTCACCTCGGTCTCCACCACTTCGTGGTAGGCGGGCGGCGGGTCGAAGCCACCCCCGCCGCCTCCGCCGTCCCCGTCGCCGCCGCGGGGGCCCTGCCCGCCGGCGGGGGAGCCGTGCCCGCCCGGCGGGCCCTGCCCGCTCTCCATGGGCTCGTAGCCGCCGTAGTGGAGGCCGGGCCGCTCGTTGGTGAGCAGCGCCACGGCCTCGTTGATGTCGTTCTTGGCCAGGCGCAGGGCCTTGCGGATGGCGGCCGCGTCCGAGAAGCCCATGCAGAGCAGCGTGGTCATGTGCTGCTCCTCCTCGCTCTCCATGGCCGCGCCGGGGCAGGGCAGGGGCAGGACGAGGAGGAGAAGGGAGGAGGAGGAGGACAAGGAAGAAGAGGAGGCCGGGGCCGGGGGGAAGCCCCGCGGACCGAGAGGCGCCGGGCTCAGGCGCTGCCCGCCCCGCGCGCCGCCATGTTGCCGGGAGCGCCGCTCCCCTCCCGCCGCCGCCGCCGCGGCGGCCGCCCCGCCCTGCCCCGGCCCCGCCCCCCGCGCGCGCCCCGGCCCCGCCCCAGCCCCGCCCACGGCCCGGCCCGGAAGCGGCGGCGAAGCCGCGGCAGGGGAGCGCCCGCCGGGCCCGCGTCACGTGACGGGAGAAGATGGGGATGAATGGACCGGCGTGGGAAGGGGGCGGGGCCGAGGAGGCGCGTGAGGGTGGGCGGTGTTGTGAGGGGAGCGGGGACCCGGACCCGGACCGGGATGGGGACCGGGGACGAGGACTGGGACCGGGGACGGAGATGAGGACGGGGATGAGGATGGGGATCGGGACCGGGATGGGGATAGGCACCGAGACCGGGATGGGAACGGGAACGGGAGCGGGAGCGGAGATGGTGATGGTAATAGGAGCGGAGATGGGGACCGGGATGACGATGTGGATCGGGACCGGGGGTGGGGACTGGGACGAGGATGTGGACCAGGGTTAGGACCCGAGATAGGGATGGGGATGGGGACCGGGACGGCGGTCGGGATCGGGGCGGGGGCCGGCGGCGGGACCTGGCGGTGTCTCACGGCCTGCCGGGGGTGGGCAGCCCGGGATGGGGTATCAGGGGTGGGCAGCCCGGCACAGGATACCAGGCCCGGCTCCCGGCGCTGCCGCTGCCGCTGCCGGTGGTGCCGCCGGTGATGAGGGCTGCTGTCCGTGGGCAGTGCCGGCGCGGTCCCGGCGGAGCCCGAGGGGCCCAAGCGCAGCCGGGGGAGCCTGGGGGCCGGAGCGAGCGGCGGGGCAGCCCTGACAGTAGCTGAGGGAATGGGCTCGGTCCTACGGCCCAGCGAGCCCCCGGGGCCTGCCGGCCGCTCCCGGCCCTGGAGGGACGGGTGGGAGTGCTGGGAGGATGCTTTGGCTCCCGGTAGCACATCGTGGAGTTACAGGAATTACATTCTTTAAGTATATGATATTAGGAGAAAATTCAGCCCTGTGAGGGTGGGGAGCCCTGGCAGAGGATGCCCAGGGGAGCTGTGGCTGCCCCATCCCTGGAATCGGCCGTGGTAGATGGGGCTTGGAGCAACCCGGGACAGTGGAAGGTGTCCCTGCCCATGGCAGGGGTTGGATCATGAATGATCTTTAAAGTACCTTCCAACCCAAACCATTCTGTATACACACAATGAAGCAGAGTACAATCTCTGAAAATAAAATCTCGGAGTACAATCTCTGAAAATAAAAATTCTAGTGCCCAAAGCAGAGAGAAAGTTGTATGCATTCCTTAAACACACTTGGTGAGCCCTTGTACTGCACAGAAGTCAGCAGATCTGAATCTCCTGGCACTCTCCCAGACTAAATTTATTACCTCATTGTAACAATGTATTTTCTGTGTCCAGAGAAGAGGAGGAAGGAGGAAACAGATAGAAGATTTGTCAAGATCAGTGCTGGTATCTGCATATAAACATTTGGTTTTGGAGGCCCATGTTTTCAGGCAAACTATTTTGTATTAACAGCAACTGACTCCGGGGTTAGGAATCCAGAAGCCCCTGTCTGATGTCTCAGATACAAATCACATTCAGCATAAAGGAAAGTTTCAATTGTAGGGGACACAAGCAGTATTTAGGTCTCTAACATGAACTTTCAGAGCTCGGTGTAGGTCTTTGAAAGAGACAAACTGATAGATCAGATTGTTGGACTGGCAGACTTTGGATTAATTTTTAGATTGTAGTATGGCACCAGTGATCTCATTTTCCTTATTTACTTTCCTGAAAAGTAATCACAGCTCCTTCTTCTTGCTCAGTCCTCTCTGGCTTTTTTTCTCTAAGCTAGCATTCAGTGGAATGGAGATAATGTGGATATGACTCTTATCTTCACCTTCTGGATCTTAGGAAGGTCTTTTATTTGGGCTGATCTCCAGCTACAAAAGAAATTGTTATGGCTTGATCTTGGCAGGCTTGAGAAAAACTCCAGCACTTCAAATGCATTCAGTTAATATGCAGAATATTGACTCACTGCTTACTCATGTGACTAACATTTAAATGACACTTTCTCATTTTTAAAGGGTATTATAAATGATGGTTTAATCCTTGCAGCCTGATGAAGTCAGTTGGCATAATTTCCCCCTACTAATGCAAAAAAAAGTTGGTGGGAAAAAGTAAGAAAATTTTTAGATGCCATTATTGCTTTTAGAATTATTTCAAGGAAGTGCTCCTGTAAATTTGTGCTGAGTTAATTAATGGAAACTACACAAGTGATGGAGGAGCTAATTGTAATCCCATGTGGCAAAGGAAGAAGAGGATGCTTTGCCATTAAATTACTCATGCCCTGTAGTCCAGCTGTCCTGAGAGAAGTTTGGGGGAATTTGAATTTACCACTAGGTGAGAACAACACTTGGACACAGCAGCTCAACATAACTGACAGTGAGTGGTGCTGCTCCTCAAAGCATTTTATACAGACTTCACTGACAGCACCTCTCTTGAGACTGCTTGAAGGACAAGATCACACATTCCAGCTTAGTGAAGGAATGGGCACATCCTTTTCTAGACATTATTCAGCCTGGAAGTCCCAGTTTGCAAATGTTTTTGTATTGCCGCGTCTAGAAAAGTTGCAGGGAGAAGCAGAGCAAACTTGTCTGAGAACAAGGAAAGGGAACAGCGAGTGATTCTCTGTGGGGCACATCTCCCTAATCTTGCATTTTGGATGGGCAAGGCACTTGCTGTTTAGTGTAGCTGCCTGTTGGGGCAAAGGATATCTTTATGAAAAAAGAGTATCTGGGATATTGCAGAACCAAGTATTTGTATAGTTTTGCAAAGCATTAATTTAGATTTTCTGAATGATGTTATCTTTCCTTCCTTCCTTCCTTGTATTCCTTGTCCCACCCAGTCTCTTCCAGTTTCCTGTTTCTAGTGTATTTATAGCTTAATGTAATAGGTGGATTTTAAGCAAGTGCCTTGGGAACTAGATAGTGAAAATCCCCCTGCATTATTGAAAGTCACATTTTTATATATACATATTGATGAAATGTGTTTGGTTGCCTTTAGCAGAGAGGTTCAAAGTGTTAGTGTAGAGAAAAAATTAATAACCCTCCTCCAAGGCAGAGTTGCAATGGCAAAATAATAAAGTAGATGCACAGATGCTTTTGACTCCTCAGGTAGCTGTGCAGCCTCACTCAAAACAGATTTCAGCAACCACAGGAAGTGTGCGTGTCTGGTCACAAGCACCAGCTGACAGATTCCTGCAATACCCTTCTGGACTTGGTCTGTGGTAGGAAATTTTGCTGCCTTTTGTCCATCAAGAAAGGAGATTTGAGCTGGGGCAGCCGCCAAGGCTTTGCCTGCTGTCAGCAATGATTTGCACAGGACAGCTTCCCGTGGTCTCAAGCTGGGACTCGTGCACACTAATAATCATAATTACAATATTTAGCTCAAACTCAGTGCTTTTAAGATGGGTATCTAACAAGCCTTTTGGGGGATGGAGAGATACCATTAGCTCCTCAACATGTATTAATTTTTGCAACAGCTACAAACCATCGTGGGGCTGAAAAGAAAAAGAAGGTGAAGAGATCTTGTGGTGTTGCTGTGCATCCTGCAGCAAGTCTGTCCCTGTTGTTATTCCAAAGGGAACAGGAGCTGAACCATGAGTGTCTTTGTGCAGCAGAAGCTGGGTACCCGCTGGCCTCCTGAATACAAAGATGAAGTTTCATACTGTGTCCCTTGAATGGAAACAGCATGACGTGAGCGTGGAAAGAGTGGAACAGTATGTTAAGGGAAACAGGACTGAAAGGAGAGAACAGCTGACTCCAGGGGCCGAGCAGATCTGCTCCCTCTGCTTCACTGGGTGGGTTTGTTTTCTGCTCAGAACATCTTGGGTCTCACAGCACAGCTCCACAGCTCTGGGCTGGAAAATGAAACAACTGCAGGGAGGTTGTTCCTTCTTCCTGAAACAAGCTTTGCAGCCTGTGGGAAATGAAAGCTAAGGCTGAACTTCAAAACAAGCTGGAAGTACTCAGATGCAGAAGTGCAGAGTGAAGCCATTCAATAGAGTCAGATTTGGAACAGAGCCCTGAAAAAAAACCTGCAGTTCTGACTAATCCGTTTTTAATGTGTGTGGTTGTAGGTAAAATCGTTTCTTTAAAAGATCATTTCTCTCGCTGTATTGGTTACAGCTCTTTACCGTCATTTTAGATAAATGATGTGTTGACACGTGAGCTCAGTTACAGATGGACTGCAATGACAGAAGTGTTTCTGATGCTGGAGAGGCTCTGGCTGAGCTGCTGGTGAAGGGGAGAAATGATACAAACAGGATGTTCAGCATCAAGCTGCAGCAGCACCCTGAGAGACCCACCCAGGGGCAGGCACTTGAATGCTCACTCTCTCCTGCAGCCAAGTTAGCTGAGGAAACTTGACATAATAGTTGAGTGCAGAGCCCAGTTTGTGCAGGGACGAGCTCAGACAGTGACATTTTAGAAGTGAAATGATCTGAAATGGAAACTTCTTGCACAGAACAAGTCTGTGAAGCACAGGGTGGCTTTTGGGTGCTTTTGTTTTATGCTGAGTTGTCCCAGCCTCACTTGCTGGCCCCCTTGCAGGGATCCCTCAGTGCTGTCACAGAGCCAGTGAGGTTAACACACTGCTGTAGGGGACCTGTGACACTGTGAATGTCCTGGCTGTTGTGGTACCAGCCCAACACTTACAGACTTTGCAGTGTTATGATCAGTAAAGCTGTGAATAGGAGCAGGAAATCACTGCAAACACACATTGACTGTGGTGGGAAACAGCACAGAGACTGTTTCGGCAGCTAGAAAACAGCACAGCAAATCCAGCTGAGATGGGATATACTCAAAGTCTCCCTCAGTCTGGCTAAGGGTGTGTGGTGTGGTGACAGAGCCTGTAGTGACACGTGGTGTGTGTGTGTGTATCTGATAGCAGTTGGTGTTTCCTGGTGTGCACTGGAACATGGTGCAATGTAATAGAGCAAAAGGGAACTCCTTGCTGGCTTCTTGCCCTCTGCAGATTCCTTCTGAATTAGGTGTTGACCTTTAAAGCAAGACCTGCTTCTTCAGTTTCTCATTGTTTAAATTCTGCACTGGAGCTTGAGAAACAAGTCTGTGAAGCTGAAAGATTTTTTTTTTAAAGCTCCAGTTAGTGAAACACATAATAGGTTGGAAGGAGTCTGAGGGAGAGAATCACCAAATGGAAACCATTTTACAGATCTGGTGCTTTTATTTTTTATTTTACTCCATTCCAGAGCAGTATGGGCCTGTGTGGTGCTGCCCTTAGATCAGCACCAAAAAAAAGGTTGATATTAAAGGCTGGTCCCTAGCCCTCTCCTGCTGTTAAAGGGCACCTCTGATCAAAATACCACCTTGTTTGCCCTCAGTGATTTGGAAACCCAAAGTTGTGCTCCTGCTGCCAGGGTTTTGTACTAGAACACTGCAGCTGCTTGGCACCAGCAGGAGTTTGGAGGTGAGAGAGCCGAAAACCATTATCCTGACTGAAAATCTGGAGGTATTTATGCAGAGGGGCTGCGATGGAAGAACCTCTTTCCCTTCTGGAATGTTTTTAACATTACCATTGCTTCGGCTGCGTTTTCACAGGATTTCTCCATTTCTCCTGCAGGCAGATTCTGACATTTCGTGCAGATTATGAAGTGCTGGCCGAAGGGCAGCTGGAACTCAGCTCTGGGTGGGAGGCAGCATCTGCCCCATGCCAGCCAGAGGCTCAGCACAGAGCTTCAGGACCTGCAGGTGGGACTTGCATCAAACCTGAATATTTTTGCTTCTGTCACAAGGCTTAATTTTTCAGAAGCACGAAGAGGTTCTTCAAGGCTGTGAGAGCCTAAAGCCTTGGATTTCTCCTGCCTCTTCTGCCTGCTGGCACGCACAGCCCTGCTGTCCCATTTACAAGGCATTGATGTGTCAGTGAGTCATTCCCAGGCTCGCTATCTGCACCAGCAAGGTGCACCGGGGCTGAGTCGCACCCATGTATCAGCCCTGTTACTGTACCCTGTTATCAGCTACTCCTTTCACTCCTGGGGTGCTCCCGGCCTTTGATCTGTTCCCGAACTGCAGCAACAGCTTTTCTTGTTTTTTTAATGCTTCATTACACTGTGCAGGGCCATCAGCCCTCCCCAAATGCTGCAATCTCTGCTGCCTGCACGCTGCTCTCACAAGTACATCCAGGCTTTTTCTTGAGAGCGTGAAATAAAACTCTTATTACCCTCAGCCTTCAATCATGGTGGAAATCAGTTTGCCTCAAGATGGCAATTTCCATCAGACACTACATGGCAGTGTAATGATATGGTTAATTATTCCCTTGCTTCTCCCAGCAGCATTTAAAAACCTATGGAGCAGAGGCTGTTTACTTCATCCTTACAGCACCTGGTGCTGTGGGCTCTGGCCAGTCTGTAAATCCTAATGTTACTGAGCACTCCTGAATCCTGTCTTCCAGCAGAAGTCCCTTTTTGCTGGCCAGGCTGGATCTAGTTTAATTTGAGGCTGATTCTGTCAAAGCTGGAGAACCAAGTGGGAAGAAAGGTGCTCTGTGTGCTGAAGGACTGAAAGAGCTTTCTGTGTTTTACAGTTGATTTTTTTCTGTTTTTTTTGAGAGTGGCAAATGGGCAAAGGCAGAGACACACAATAATTCAAAATGCATTTGCTTAAAATCAGCTAAATTCATAGTAATTGTGGAAGAAAGCAGTAGCTGCACCTGAGCTGGTTCTGCTGGAGATGGTTCTGCAGGTTCTGCTTATCAGATGACCTTGCTGGCTTGTAGGATTTGGGGCAGAAACTCCAGCATAACAAGCACATTCCTCAGAGATCCTTCTGAGCAGCCAGCTCCTGCTGATGTGGTTGCAGATCAGTGATCCACCAAAACTCGTTCCGTCCCTGCACTCTGGGGTGGGCCTTGGCTGTGCAGTGGGGTGGAGGATGGACAGACAGATGGACAGACAGGAGTGTTGGCTGCACTAGCTCATGCACAGGGAAGGCTGTGGCTGTTTGTCTGCTTGTGGGGTCCAGCCAAGTGGCCCAGCCCTGATCTGCAGCACATCCCAAACTCGAATCCTGCCTGTGGTGTGCTGGTCCTGGGGTGATTTCAGTGATGAATCCTCTCCTTCCACTGCCCAGGCTGGGCTTGTTCTGTTTGTGCCTTGAAAAAACTCTCCTCCCCCCATGCTGTGAGCTGTGCCAAACTGTTTGGCAAGTGAGAAGCTGTGCCTGCTGCGTGGGCAGGAGAAGGGCCAGAAAATGTGTGAGATGTGGGGAGCATGAGGCCAGGACCTGAGGTGCCATTTGTGTGCTCAGTTCAGGACTTGCCCAACCTGTTTCACAGACTTGTGACTACTGATCCTTGACTATGTTTCAGGCCTGGCCTACAGTCACTGATTGTCAGTGTCCTGGGGCTTGTCCCAGGTTTTAATTGTCCCTATTAATGTGATGGATGTGGGAAGAAAGGTCATGCTGGAGAAAGGTGGCAGTGTTTTTGCTGCTGCCATTGTCATTGTCTGGACTGCCATTAAAGCTGCTTATTGGCATTTGCCCTCCTGTGAAATGTGTAGGTGAGCTATTTATAAATGTGCAGAGAGATTCCACACCTCTAGCTTGTGCTGTGATTTAAGAGTAATCCTCACCGGGAGGGGAGAATCTGTCCAGCACTGCAAAGGAGGTTAGGGGCAGAGCTGGAAATAATGCACCTCTTGTGAGCCTCAGGGTTGCCTGTGTGATGGGGGGGATTTCTGGGGGCAGGTGAGGAAATGGAGAAGCAGTATGCTGTTTCCACACTAGCTGTGTGTGTTCCAGCGTGATCTCCCATCTCCAGGGCGAGAGAAGCGCTTTTCCTGCTGCACAGCCCCCTCTCCTGTTCTCTGCTCTTCTACACAGCAAGTGCACTCAGCTCTCTCCTGGGCTGCATCCAACCTTAGCCTTCACTCACTTCTGCTTTTCCTTTCTGGGGCAGATTCAGCCTGGGTTTCAGGAGGGAATGGCCCTTTTCCTGGAGCAGTCCAGTCACAGGCACACAGGAGTTAGTGTCTGTACTTCTCAAAAATTCTTTTGAAAGCAGATACAGCCATTTGCTTCCATTATTCCTCTCCTGCAAGCTGCAAATGACCTCCCCTTTTAAAGCATACAGTTTCCTGAAGAGCAAGATTAATGTAGCAGGATTGTTAGTGCATCTGATTGTCTTTTACCTTTCCACATGAAGACTTGTGGGTCACTAATAACAGAGAAGCTTCTCAGCCTGTCCTTAGTGGGAACATGATTCTTCCTGACTCCCAGGTGTTGTTTGTGATGTTTGTGGTGTTGATAAACTTGTTTGGAAATATCTTGCATTCAGCTTAAGGATGCTGATTAATGTTATTTCCAGAAAAAAAAAATTGCTTTCATACCTGTTATAAAGTTTCCCTGTTAACATCAGTTTGATGTGAAACTTTAGTAAACCCAGGAGCTGGAATTTGATGATCCTTGTGGGTCCCTTCCAACTCAGAATATTCTGTGATTTTCTGTAATTGAGAGAAATGATCCACCTTTGAGGCCTGCAGCTCAAAAGGCTCAGGTGGGATCGCACAGACAGGGGTGCATCCCAACAGCTGCAGGAAGGTTAATGTGATGTGGTTGTGCTCAGGAAATGAGAATTTCTCCTTGAGAGCTCCTGGGCTGCTGGCTGGATCTGCAGGACACACTGCCCTCCCTCGGCCATGGATGGGCTGTGGATCTGGGCTGGGGAACCTGCCTTTCCTGAGCATCCCTGGGCTGGGGAACCTGCCTTTCCTGAGCATCCCTGGGCTGGGAACCTGCTTTTCCTGAGCATCCCTGGGCTGGGAACCTGCCTTTCCTGAGCATCCCTGGGCTGGGGAACCTGCCTTTCCTGAGCATCCCTGGGCTGGGAACCTGCTTTTCCTGAGCATCCCTGGGCTGGGGAACCTGCCTTTCCTGAGCATCCCTGGGCTGGGAACCTGCTTTTCCTGAGCATCCCTGGGCTGGGAACCTGCCTTTCCTGAGCATCCCTGGGCTGGGAACCTGCCTTTCCTGAGCATCCCTGGGCTGGGAACCTGCTTTTCCTGAGCATCCCTGGGCTGGGGAACCTGCCTTTCCTGAGCATCCCTGGGCTGGGAACCTGCTTTTCCTGAGCATCCCTGGGCTGGGAACCTGCCTTTCCTGAGCATCCCTGAGGAACCTGCTTTTCCTGAGCATCCCTGGGCTGGGGAACCTGCCTTTCCTGAGCATCCCTGAGGAACCTGCCTTTCCTGAGCATCCCTGGGCTGGGGACCTGCCTTTCCTGAGCATCCCTGGGCTGGGAACCTGCCTTTCCTGAGCATCCCTGGGCTGGGGACCTGCCTTTCCTGAGCATCCCTGGGCTGGGGACCTGCCTTTCCTGAGCATCCCTGAGGAACCTGCCTTTCCTGAGCATCCCTGGGCTGGGGACCTGCCTTTCCTGAGCATCCCTGAGGAACCTGCCTTTCCTGAGCATCCCTGGGCTGGGAACCTGCCTTCCCTGAGCATCCCTGAGGAACCTGCCTTTCCTGAGCATCCCTGGGCTGGGGACCCGCCTTTCCTGAGCATCCCTGGGCTGGGAACCTGCCTTCCCTGAGCATCCCTGGGCTGGGAACCTGCCTTTCCTGAGCATCCCTGGGCTGGGGACCCGCCTTTCCTGAGCATCCCTGGGCTGGGAACCTGCCTTCCCTGAGCATCCCTGGGCTGGGAACCTGCCTTTCCTGAGCATCCCTGAGGAACCTGCCTTTCCTGAGCATCCCTGGGCCCAGGGAAGGTCACTGGAACCTGCTTTGTGCTGTGATTTATAAACTCAGTGAGAGGGGCAGACTTTGTAGGTAATTCCAACAGTCCCTCCAGGAGTTTCTGGAAAGATTTATGTGAAGCTTCAGCACTGTGTGAAATCAACTGTGAGAAAAATAGCTTAGGAGTGATTTTATCATTCTGTGCAAGAAAGTGATGTAAGAAACCACAGAAATCTGCTAGGCTGATTCCTGAGCATGCAATGGGAGACTTTCATCTGGCTTCACTTGTAAATGAGAGTTTTATGTAAATGTTAGAAAATCATAATTATGACATAGACTTGTCAGAGAATTTGTACTTCCAGATGTAATGGAGATGTGGAAGCAATCTGGGAACAGAGAATTGTTTGAAAGAGACGTTTCTGACTTCACCCCTTTTGAGGTTTTGCTCACTCAGAGCCTGTCCCTGGTGCTGTGATCCAGTGTCAGGCTGAGCTCTGCACTGGTCCATACAGGTATTCTGACAACTGGGATGTAATGGTGCCACATTTTCCCATTTTTGCTGCATGTTGTTCTTCTTCCTGTCCTTGTGTGGGTTATGTTGTCCTGGCAGAGTCTGACATTAACACTGACCTCATTAACATTCTCTATTTCTCTTTTAGATTACTGAAATTTCACATTACAGCAAGATGGAGGTGAGGGGGAGGAAAAGTCAGCTGTTTTCCAGTATGATTGTGTTCTTATGTTTCGTCTCTTATCAAAAGAATTACTGTCAGCAAGAAAACTCTCTGTGCCTTAGAAGTGCATGTACTCACAGCACATTCCCTTGGAGGAGCAGGAGCTGGAGACAGGCAGTGCTTGGGTCACAGTGTCTCAGAACAGCCACTGGTGGATGGATATCTCCATATTCACATGGAGCCACAGGGCTGGTTCTAAAAAATAAAAAATAACGAAACTGTGATCCCAAATATCTCACCTCTCTTACCTGCCTTGCTCATGGGGTCAAGTCCCCCCACAGTGCACACAATTCTAATTCTACAGATGGGCCTGAAGTGCTTAATTTTGTTTTCTGGTAATCTGGGGGGGTTGGTAGGTGCAGAGAGACACTGGGTTAATATGGAACTGGTTACCCGACCCACTCTTGTTGTCCTGTGTCAGCTAAACCACAGAATTAGGAGTGAACACCTGTGCTGGCTGACAGGGCTCATGTGGCACTCGCCTCCATGGTGCTGGGGAACACGGGGCAGTCAGACCAGACTGGCAGCACCCTTGGCACGTGGGTTTGGGGAGCAGGAGAGCAGGAGCACCCATGCCCCTTTCTGGAGTCTGTCTTTTCCTCTGGCAGCTTGCAAGTCCTCTTAAACCAGGACCTACACCTGGCAGTCTCGGCCTGTGAACCACCAGAAATCAGGTTATCCCAAATCTCCCTTGGTATCTTTCTAGTGATTGACCATTTCTGGGGTCAGGCCTTTGAACCTTTTTATTTAAAATTGTAATGAAAAGGAAAAACAGCCAAAGAGGTGTGGGGAGTTCTTTTTCTTTTTCTTTTTCTTTTTCTTTTTCTTTTTCTTTTTCTTTTTCTTTTTCTTTTTCTTTTTCTTTTTCTTTTTCTTTTTCTTTTTCTTTTTCTTTTTCTTTTTCTTTTTCTTTTTCTTTTTCTTTTTCTTTTTCTTTTTCCTTTTTTCCTTTTCCTTTTTCTCTTTTTCCTTTTTCTCTTTTTCCCTTTCCCTTTTCTTTTTCTTTTCACTTTTCCTTTTCCTTTTCCTTTTCCTTTTCCTTTTCCTTTTCCTTTTCCTTTTCCTTTTCCTTTTCCTTTTCCTTTTCCTTTTCCTTTTCCTTTTCCTTTTCCTTTCTCCTTTTATCTTTTTATCTTTTCCTTTTTCTTTCTCTTTTTTCCTTTTATTTTTTCCTTTCCCTTTTCCTTTCTCTTTTTCTTTCTCTTTTTCTTTCTCTTTTTCTCTTTTTCTCTTTTCCTTTTTCTTTTCCTTTTCTTTTTCCTTTCCTTATTTTATTTATTTATTTTATTTTACTTTTTTTACTTTATTTTACATTTTATTTTATTTTATTTTATTTTATTTTATTTTATTTTATTTTATTTTATTTTATTTTATTTTATTTTATTTTATTTTATTTTATTTTATTTTATTTTATTTTATTTTATTTTAATTCTTTTTTCCCAGTGCCACCAGGCAGGATTTGAAGCCAGCCTGGGGTTGCTGCTGTCAGCGACCCTGTAGCATCCTCCCTGCAGTGGATGGGCTTGTGCATCTCCAGCTGTGATTGCCAGCCTGGACAAGTCCCAGGTAACCTCGGGCAAGTCCACACAATTTGATTCCCAGTTCTCACGCCTCAGCTCGACCAAACCCATTCCCTGACCTTGTGGCCGCGGGCAAGATCAAAATTCCTTAGCAGCGGTTGTTTGTTCACTGCCATGAGTCAGCGATGGGGAGATAAGGGAAGGTGCGCTCCCGGTCGGAGCCCTTCCACCGCGGCTGCCGTGGCTGCTGCCACCAGAGGACACTCTTGGATAGCCTATGGATCCTTCCCGGCAGGAAAGCATCGCTTCCCCCTCAGGTTGGTCTCAGCTTCACCATCCTGCGCTCCGCCTGCTGAGCGCTCTGTCCTTGGCGCTCCTCGCCCTGGCTCTGCTCCCTCTGGAGCTGCTCCCTGCAGCCCCCTCCATCCATTTTTCCCCGGGCAGTTTTATCGCCCAAGGTCACCGTGTGGCAGTGTGTGGTGCTCTGCTCTGTCTCTGTCCCCAGGGGCAGGTAGCCAAGTCCCCAATTTGCTGGGAGTGTGTCCAGGAGCTGCTTGGAGCTGCAGCGCTTGGCACGCCCGGGACCAAGAGACATAACCCAGACACAACCTGCCCTGAAGCTTGGAAGCACTCAGAGCAGAGATTTGGGTATGGGCCTGTTTAGGAGATTAAGTTCAGTCTGGGTTCAGACCACTCCAGTTCTCCCTGTTAAAAAAAAAACCCAAACTCCTATAATTCTATTCCCTGTAATAATCATGAAGTGTAAGGTTCATTGCTTTTGAAGTTAGTGCCTTAATTGTTTGTGCAATAAGACTGACATGTCCTTACTTGCTTGAAATAAATAATAATAATAAAGAGGTGTCAGATTGCTTTTTCAGATGGAAAGAGGCATTCCTTAAGGAGCCTGAGCGGGTGGGTATGTGGGTGCTGTGGCTCTCTTCCTTCTGAGAAAAGCAGGTTGGGTAATTTGTGTGTTAAGTGGCTCCTCTCAGGGAAGGTCACCTAGGGAGGGCAGCATCCATTGCTGCTGGGAAGAGTTTTCTCTCAGCATCCCAGCAGAGCAGTTTGTCTGTGCTGGCTCTCATACAGGCAGCCCTGGGGAGAAGGGAATGGAGGAGAGCCTGTGATCCCTGTCTGCTCACTCATGGTGGCAAAAATGGATTTTGCTCCTTACAAAGGCAGGGCTTCCTTAGGTCCAAACTCAAATACACAAAACAACTCTTGAGTCTCTACAGTTAAACATATGATTGGAACTTTGCTGGGGACCTGCCCCTGGCTGCAGCTACTCCTGGCCTTTGGAGTCACCTAGCAAAGTGATGGAGCATTATCCCTGCTCCAGGCAGCACAGAGACCTCATTCTGAGTGTAAAACTGCTTGGTCTGTAAGAAGTTTTGGGATTATTGTAATTTTGGAAAGGATGTTCCTTTTTTCCTAGGATCCCCCAAGGCATGAGATATCTCCTGATCTGCATTGTTGCCTGAAGATCAGGACAGTGTTGTCATCATCCACTGTTCTGTCTTTCACTGCTAACACACTGGTTTAGAGGAATTATAATTCTGTATCTCTGCTCATGTCACTTGGCAGAGTTACCTTGAATTGAGACTTTAGTCCACCTGGGAATCTGGTCCAGAATTGAGACTTTAGTCCACCTGGGAATCTGGTCCATCTTGTACACACAGGGCTTTGTTTTATGTAGTGATGTTTCTCAAATACCTTTGCCAAGTACAAATATTGCACCAGAGTGAAAATCCATAGTTGTGATTTGGTGAGAACCAGTATGCTGAAGAACTCCATGCCTCGTGCTTAGACCAACAGGGATTCAAGCACCGCTGGGAAGTGTTTTTAGGTGTCAGTTTCCTTTCTCTTTGGGAGATGTTCTCTTTAGAAAGTGCACTCAACTCGTACTGTAGGAGAATTTCAGCTCATGAGTGCTTTTATACTTGAAGCGTTTTAAAAAAAGGAAGATGATTTTAGAAATGAAGAGCAAAAATGGTCTGGCAGTCAAGTGATGTTTGGGGATGGATGTGGTGTAGGCAGTGTTCCCTATTCCCCAGCAGTATGTCAGGAGGAAGGAGGCAGCAGTCTCTGTTAATTATGCTTATGGTGAGCAGCCAGTGCTTCAGCAGGGACTGACTGTGCTGATCATGATTGATTGGAATTCCAGAGAAGGCTCAAACACAGTGTGTCTTCTCAAAGTATGCTGAGATGATGATAACAATTCATTAAAGTTTTATATTCTTTATGGTGCTTTGTCCCTTGTGACAGTAGAAGCATTTCTGTAATCCAGAGCACGTTGGGTAATTCCTAGAACATTTCTTTCCTAAAGAGTGTTTTTACTCAGAAAGCTGTTTCAAGTCATTGGAAGTGAAATTTTCCTGCAAAGCCCCAGATTTCATGTGCATGTGGCCACCTGGAAATTGATGGAAAGAAAAGGAAGGTGCTGAAACCCCTAAGAGAAGCCCCCCTGCTTCCCTGCATCCCACATTACATCCTGAAGTGGCCAAGGTGCTTGGCAGGGCCTCCTGGCTCTCACAGAGACACTGAAGGGTCTCCATGTCACTGAGGTTTAGGCCATGTGTTGGAAAGGCAGTTTCCTCCTGCAGTTAAAGAAGAAATGGATATTCTGACAGGAGAGTGTCTGCTCTGAGGACAAACTTCTCTGGAGAGTTTTCTTGGAGTTAGAAACCTTGCTGTGGAAGACAGGCTGTTTTTTAAAGTAATGTTTTTTTTTCTCTGAATTGGCCTTTTGCAAATATCTTTGTAAACATGTGCAATGTACAGAGAAGGAGAGGCCAGGGCCTCATGGCTGGGATCTGGGGCAGAGGAGCAGGAGGACACCAGGGATCTGCTTTCATGGAGATTTGGTAACAGATCCTGCCTTGCAGGATGATTCCCACAGTGTGGCATCAGCATCTCTGTGACAGGGCCCCAGCAGAGCAGCTCTGGCAGTAAGATGTGATTTAAATTATTTAGGGTGTTGTCATGTGATCACAACTGATTGAGTTCCTGTGGCTTCACAAGTTGCCATCTGTTATCATCCCCATTATGAATTATGCATTAGCCTAAATCAAGGCTCAAACCAGAGGAGTTCAAACAGAGTCCTCCCACAGAGATACCATAAAACTGTCTTTAGGGTTTTAGTAGTGGATCCAAATCCCTGCAGCCACATGAGGGATCATGCTGGTTTGGTATCAGCTCTCTCTGCTGGTTCAGACCATCCTGGAAGACTCCCTTGTTAGTGGTGGGATTTATGCTGGGCCAGGTGTCACCTGCTCCGTTTGTGATGCAGGCTCATAAAACTGCTCAAAAGTTTTGTTTGTGTTCTGGCTAAGTGGGCAGAAATGAGAGACCACAGTCCCACAGCAGAGCCCCAAAGATCTCAGGATTCTGTGATGGGGAGCTGCTGCTGAAGGCACAGTGGCCACATCCCAGATTGTTGGCTGGCTGGATGTGGGGCTTTGGGAAGCTGCTGGCTTTGGAAGGGCCACGAGCCCTCCTGTAAAACCTGCCAGTTTGTGCATGTGTGGGGGTGTCAAAGTGGCCATTTGCGGCAAAACACTTCAAGACCAACTCAGGCACTCATCAGAGTCCTCTGGCCTGGAGGTGTCCTGGTCTGAAAGTCCCTCCAGAGCATTCCTGCTCCTCCAGCTGGTCTGCAGTGCACCACAGAGTTGGTGCCCTTTTCCTGTCAAGGAGAGGTGCCTTGGATGCTCATGGATGGGTACTTCCCTCTTAGCCCAGCGTGCTGGGGCTGCTCCAAAGCTCTGGGAGCTGCTGCCGTGAAATCTTTCCCTTTGGGTTGTGTAGCTTATATGGGATCTCATTTAGGGCCTGCTGTGCTTCCAAGAGTGTGATTGACTCCCTGATGTCCCATCCTCTCCCAAGCCACATTTAGAGGCCAGGATTTCTCTGTCCAACACAAGGCAGCCCAGGGTGATGGGGCAGGCCTGGGGCATGCTGGATTCATCCACATCTGCTGGGCAGTAGATTGGGTCAGTGACCTTGTTCTGATGCACAGGCAGGCGGTTTATTCCCATCCATTGGAGATTCTATAAAACAAACAGTTCTCTTTGTGGGAACAGGCACCAGAGATTACTGCAGCTAAATCAAGCCTTGCTTGGCGAGTGTGTGGGGTAGGGAATGCAGAAAATTCACAGCATCCCCAGAAGCCAAGTGCTTTCACACAGATTGTGTGGCTGTCCTAGGGAGGACCACGGGGATCTGTGAGCCAAGCAGGATGGATAGGCAGGCAATGGATGTCTCCTGGCATTAGCAGTGGTTGCAATGATAATTTCTGCTTGGATTTTTGGGTCATAAATCTGTTTGTGTCTGCAAGGACGCTTTCAGTGGCTCCAGCTTTATCCTAGTGTTGGGAACTATTTTTTTACAGCTGGAGGGTGCTTGTTCCATCAGCTGGCACCAGGGCTGACTCTGGCTCCTGGTTTCTGCCCTTGGATATCTGAGGGCAAAAATCCTTTGGCTTCAGAGGGAGTTGCTCACACAATGTCCCTGCTAGAAATAGAACTGTGTCCCTCCTCTTTAAAGCTGGGCCAGATTCTCTGTCTGCATCTTCATGTGTAAAGCCTTTCCCCTGGGAGGGAGCCAGCCTTCTTTTTTCTCCCAAATTCACAAGTGTCCACCCCTCTTGCAGTTTTACAGGGGGCTGAACAGTCTCTTCAACAGGAATTTGTAGTATTTCTTACCCTCTTTTGGAAAGAGGGTGGTGGGTAGGACAGCAATAGTTTCAGTGTCGAGGTTTTTGTGAACTGAATTGGTGATACCAGAGATCTTTTCTCACATTTTGTCCCTGTGGCTTTGCAGTTTGGAGGTGAAGGGAAGAATGGTGAAGCTCTGGATGCTGGGACCATAATGTGTCAGGAAAAAATGAGTAAGAAAGCAAAGGAGAAAGAGTTGGGATTTAGTGTGGACCACCAAGATGGGAGAAAAGTGAGACAAATTTTTGGACTAAGACTTAAATTGCTCCAAACCACAGGGTGCTGTGCCTGAGGGAGACAGGGAGGGAACGGTTATGCAATTTCACCCTCAATCATGCATAGGCAAAGTGCTGGACAAAGGGATTGCCTTAGATATATTGCAGTTGGAGCCTGGTAGAGCATTTGAGACGGGGTCTTACAAGATCTTGCCCTCCCTCTGAGGTTGTTTGGCTTGTTTTGAATAGGAACTCAGTCCTGGGGATTAGCAGAAATGACAAATGATACATGGCTCTGGCCATGCAGATTTTCTACCAATGTGACTGATGAAAGTTTTTGATTCATCCATTTCACTGAGGGCTCCTCCTGTGCATTAGCAAAGCAGCAAAGAGCATTTTAATGACAGTTTTAGGTGCGATGTTTTTCAAACATTACTGAGTACCTTGTAGTGAAGCATGGCAGAAACCAGGAGGTTTGGTCATTTTGGTGGGAAAGTGATGGAATGCTAGAGGAGGAAAAGTAGTTTTTCTGTATGGGAGAAACATCTGAAAGCAAAATTCTTTATGAAGGAGGAGCCCATAAAGCTTTAGTGTGAGAGACAGCAAAGTGAGCCCTTGGGTGTGTGTGACAGACTGACAGCAAGATAAGTGGAGCCAGCCTATTGGGCTGGACTGGGAAAAGTGGCACAGCTCCATGGAAATCACAGAGATTTGGCAGTTTATCCTGGCTGAAGATACAGCTGGGCTAGAATTTACTGACAAGAAATTACCAAATCAACTGGTTTGAAATCAGAGCCGAAAGCATGAGGGACGAGTTAAATAAATCTCCTTGCCCCCACATATTAGAGACTGGAGCCTGCTTATTGCAGGCAAGAGGAGAAGGAGAGAGGCTGTGCAGGAGCCTGCCAAAACCTCTGAGGTGTGAGAGCATCACTGAGCAGTGTGGGAAGACTTGGCACACTTGAATGGAAGAGGAGTATGGCACTAAAGCCCATTCCTTGGGAGCAAGAGGGCTGGGAGGCAGCCTGGCTCACCAAATCTGCCTTCCCGCCTCATCCCAGCATCACAGCCAGTCCATTCCAGGAGGTAATTGGGTAGTCAGAAGGTTACTTTTGAAAATACTTAGTTTTGTGTCTTTATTTTGTTCCTGTCTTTGTGATTTCATCCCCTGAAGACAACTATCAGGTTGTTGAAGGCTGCATTTGTTAAGCAAGGAGTAAGCAGCTGGGTTTCAAACAACTGAGCTGGTCCTTCAGGCAACTCTTTGAGAATTTTTGCACCAAAGGAAAAGGAGAGAAGAAAGGAGAAAGTGGAAGGGAGTGTTTATATTGAAATCTTTATTTAAATCCAAGAGCCTAGAGCAAAGCATCAAAACACAGAGTGCCTCATGCAAGCCAAGACAGGGAATAGAATTCCCACTTTATTCCAGATGAGAAGTAGGTCTTGTTATAAAGGGGGTTGGGTGACAAAGCTAAATGCAATTTAAATTTCTACTCCAATCTATTTTTAATTATTCATGTGTAGATTCTTTTGTAGGGTTAACAAGGAATTTGGCAGGAGCCAGGCCACAAAGGCTTGGGTCGCAGTTTTCCAGCAGACATCCTGAAAATACACTGTCACAGGCAATCAGTGTCCTTGGGGAGGTGGCCTGTTAGCAGGGGGTTTACTAATTGGGATCATTCCACACTGGATAATTGTTTGTGACACCCACGCTGATTGGGCCCACAATATCTTCCCATCCTGCAAATGGCCCGTGACAGTTCTGATGAATTTGGAGTTTGGAGTCTGAATAAACCCAAGGAAGGAAAGGAGAAATGCTTGCACTGGAAAATACATGTAGAGGAGCAGAGCTGTGCCCTGGGTCAGCCCCAGGAATGGAGACACATGAGCACACAGGGAAAGGCCACTGGTGGGGCTCGTCATGCTCCCTATTTTTAATTATTGTGTTAATTAAGAGACTGGAGGAGGACCAGCCATGCCAAAAGAAAATGGGGAGAATTAGTTTATTTTGCATGGGGCAGGGGTGTCCTAACCAAGGGCTTTTGAACTTCAAGGGGAAACTGCAGATTTATTGAAATATTGAATGAGCTCAGATGTGGGTCAGGCCTTGCTGCCAGACAATAGCAGAAGTGATGCAGGTATGCCCAGCAAACCTGCAGCTCTCTGGGCTGGGAGCAGGCTGTGAGGGTTGAAAAAAAAAAAACATTTTGCAGAGGAGATACAGAGATTTTAAAAATTTTGTTTCTGGGCGCTGGCCCAAAAGGTATTAGATATTTTTTGCTATTATTGACTAATACATAGGTATGTGCTTTATGGCCAGTTTGACAGTCACAGAACTGTAAGAGCATTCCTGTCCAGCCCCCTGCTCAAAACTTTGCTCTTCCAATCCAAGTATTTATTGGATTTTCACGCATTTGACAGAAACGTGGTTGTTGTGTTTTGTCTGGTTTGTTTCTGCACTGCACCAAGATGAGCAGGAGAAGCAGCAGGTTTAATATTTGCAGCTCAGAGCTCAGCGCTGCAGTTGGATTCTGTAAACTCCATGCGAGTGAAAGTGCACAGCATTTCCAGATTTCAGACTAGGGATGAAGTGCAGAGCTGGTCTCTGGCCATGGATAATGGTAAATATTCTGGGCTTTCCTGCTCCCAGAATGTCCTCAGTGGTCAGTAATTTTTCTATATGTACTTCAAAGAGACTCTAGGAAACTTAGGACTGGACATATATCAGGTCTAAGCATCACTGCTGCAATTCCCATATCCACTGTCTGGACCTTTTGGTTGGGAAGTAAAGAATTAAAGAAGCATTACTCTGTAACAAGCTTGGCAAGCCAGGGAAATTATTAGTGCTCTTAGGAGAAATTATATCCATGTCCTGGCTAGTAATAGGCTAAAGTAATGGCTAAAGCATAGAAGACAAGGATTCAACAGCAAGAGAGTTCATATTCCTGTCCAAAACAAAGGTCAGTCATTCTTCTGATCCAGAAATTGCTCCTGGAGAGAGACTCCTCCTGCTGCAGTATCATGCTCCATTCCACAAGCAAATGAAGTTCCAGATGCAAATTGGCATGGAAAATGATGACAAGCCATCTAGATCTGAGCTTTGAAAATGGGAACTCTTCACATAATCTCTCATTTCTTCCAGATCCTCCCTGGCCAGCCCAGTGTGAGAGGCGTGCCATGGAGGGCAGGCTCGCTGGGTGTTTTAATGGTGCTCCTTGTAGAAGTAATCATGGTGAGCTGCGTGGTGGTGTTGGATAGAATAGAAAATCCCTCTTTTCAATGGTCTTATTCAAGTGAAAACAGTCTTCTGAAGATCTGTCTGGATGCTGCAGAATATTCTCCACAAACTCATCATGCTGGGGCCTGTGGTTGCACTGGATGAGTTCAACTGAGTTTGGCCAAGTTAGACACTGGGAGAGAAACCAGTGCCTTGTCCTTGAGGCAAAGCTGAAGGTGCTTCTCAGGACATCAAAATTATAAAATTGAGTAGCAGTGCCAGGCCAAGGAATTGTGTAGGTTCATTATTTATGCAGGTGTGCTGTTCAATTCCATATGGAATCACCAGTGCAATGAGAGCTGCACCCAGCACAGCATGGACTGGACGGGTGAGTGGAAATGCACAGGATCTGCAGAAGAACATCCACTGCCACAGAGAGGCAGGTAGTGCCTGTCAGATACTGACCATTTGACATCTATTTAAGATCTCCCCAGGGAAACCCTCCAATCAAAGAAGAACTGTGTTCACTAAAATAAAACTTTCAAGGTTTTCTCAGAACCTTTGTTAGCCTCGTGTTCTGTTGTGGTGCAGTGAGGAAACTTGCCCAGGAGCCATACAGAGAACAAAAAAATCTAAACTGAAAGTGATGTGCTTTACAGTTGCCTCTTGTATACAACAAATGGGGTTAATTAACTGTTTCTAAAAATGTGCTGAAGGTTTCCCCAGCAGTGAGAGCTGGGGCACTGCTCTGGTCGCACAGCATTCCCCCAAAGCCAGCAGGATCACACAGGAGTGGTGTGGTCCAGCTTTCTGGCTCCTATCAGCAGATTATGGCTTAAATGGGATCAAGGACTCAGACTTTGGAGTGGGAGCACTGGTTACATGGATGATCATTTTTATGGGTCTTAAGAGAGGCAACCCATCTCCTAAAACCTGGCATCCCACACATTCCCTTAACTCGGATAATCTTCCGGAGCTTTAGCAGATTCACAGGAAAGGGTGGACCTGGAAGGGTTCCTGGAGGCTGTCAAATCAGTATCCAGTGTTTCAATTGCAATGAGCTCCAGTGCATCTTCTGTAAATCTGTTTCAAGCTGTTTTTTCGGGGTCAGTGGAACACAGTATAAATCCCAGCTCGCTCAAGTCCTTCAGGCAGAGAATTTGTGGAATATACATATGGAAATACTTTTGCCTGGTGTTCTCTGCTCTGCACCTCTCCCAAACAGAACTTACAACAATTGTGTTGCAGAATAAAAGGGGAAAAACCTCCGAGCCTGGAGTAATGTATACAATTCAATAATACATGAAATTCAAAGCCGCACATTAATCACATTCATGTTTAACTTTCAGATTTAAACCCCTGCAGGTTGGCTGCCCTTTGTTCTGCTCAGTGGAAGGGGGCATTCCAGCCTCTCCGTGCAGAGTTCAAAAACTGCCTCGGGTAACAAGTGCAATTGGCTTTTTGGGCCTCATTGTATTCTCCCTTCGGGGCAGAGTGTGAAGCTACTGCACAGGTTGGCCCCTTATCAAGCTGTTCAAAGGGAGAGAAGTTTGGATAGCAGAGGTTTGGCAGGTCACTTCGAGGGGCTGCTGGCAGGTTCAGGAGGCCAAGGCAGGAAAAGTGATGATGCTGCAAGTCAGAATCCAGCTGCATTGGCAGGTCTGGGCAGGAAGGGCAAGTTATACAACAGCCTCTCCTTTCCTCCCGCTGCCATGCAGCTTCCAAGCCCCTTGTTTTCATTAGTGTCAGCTCGTTTGCAGATTTCTGTGAGCACGATTTTGGGTGGGAGTGCTTGCCTCTGACATGCCCTTGTGTGTGCTGGATTATTATTAACTGTTCCTGGTGGTTACCTTTGTCCAGGACTCGCTCATCCGAGCGCTGCAGCTTCCTTGCCTCTGGCTGCTCAGACCCCGTTCTCCCTCCCTCCTTCCAATCCATTCAAAACACCATTGCAAAATGGCTTTATCCCTTCTCTTTCCCCAGCAGTCTGGCTTTCCAGGGCTCCATAAACTAAGCCACAGGGAGAAGCAAAGATTATTCTGCTGCCCTTCAGAGGAGAGCTGCCATACGGACCTGCCTGCTTGCCTATGTCTCCACTGGGCTTGGTTATAAACACCAGTGGGGTGCTGTGGCCAGCTGGAGAATGAAATTATTTGCAGTAGCTGATTTGCATCAGGGTTATAGTCTGAGCTGATCCAATCACAGCAAGATGTGGCAGCAGCCAGGGTTGGGCTGTGGCTGCAGATATCCTGGGCGTAGCTTCAGGGGGACAAATCTGGGGCTGGAGCAGTCCAGCTGTGGAACTGTGGGGGTTAAACATGTAGTAAAATCCTCACCAAAAACCTGGTCAGTGACAATTAATCTACAATATTTTGACCATCAGGGAGTTTAAAGTGCATCCACAGAGCTGTAATGACACGTTGTCCAGCTTCCAAATCATGGAATCATGGTTGGGTTGACAGGGACCTTCCAGATGATCTCATCCCAACCTGCTGCCATGGGCAGGGACACCTTCCACTATCCCAGCTTGCTCAGGGCTCCATCCTGGCCTTGAGCACTTCAGAGATGGGGCATCCACATATTCTCTGGGCAGTGCCAGTATCTCTCCATCCTCACTAATACCCAATCTAAACCTGTTCTCTGTCACATCAAAGCCATTCCCCCTTGTCTTGTCATTCCAGGCCTTTGTCCAAAGTCCCTCTCCACTTCTCTTGCATCCTCTCTAGGCACTGGAGAGGGCTCTAAGGTCTCCTAGAACCTTCTCTTCTCCTGGCTGAACAACTCAGTCTGTCTCCACAGGAGAGGTGCTCCAGCCCTTGGGTCCCAGTGTGTCAGCCCAGGAAGGGCCAGAACTGAAGATGTTCTGTCTGAATGGAGGAGACACAATCAGCATCCCAAGAACGCTTATAAACATCCCAGAAAACAGGATATGGAGCAGACAGCTGAGCAGTAAACAGGGTGACTCAGTGAGACCCACCACCAGCCAAAAGAGCCTGAACTTTGAAGTTGAATGGTCTGAATTCCAGGGAGTCCGAGCATTTTACACAGCCAAGTGAAATGCCAAGTTCAAGGCATATGGGAGGTGTAGTGTTGGATTGAGTGCTCTCCAAACAGTGATGACCTCTTGCTGCTGGGTCATCCAAGGACATTTTCCATGCTAAATCCAGCTTCTGATGGAAGCACACTGATGGCGCACACCATTAACAGCCATCAAAGTGCTGGAGGGGTTTGATCCTGCTGAGGACCTCTCCAAAACCTAAAGGAGGAGAATAAAGAGGTCTTTCAACAGGGGGTGGAGTTCAAATGTTTGTTAAGACTGAGTGGTAAATTCGTCACTCTCACCTGCAAAACTGTGGGCTGGCAAACTGGGCTGAGCCCAGTTGTGGGCTGACAAAGACAGTGTGGCCTGAAGGACTTTCATGTAGAACACAAATATTGAGGTGCAGCAGAGGGCAAAGCTCTCCAGTGGTGCCAGTTGAAGAGAGAATATTTTATGCAGCAACACTGAATTCAAATTGCACTTATAAAGAATATACTGTTCCTGTAGGGCCACACTGGGGTTTAATAAAACAAATGGCAAAGCTCCCACTGATAGGGTTTGGCCCACAGCAACTTCCAGCTCTGGAAGTTATTCTACATTATATGGAGAAAGAAGAAAATTTCCAACTTATCAAGCTTTGATGCTAAAAAACTTTTCCTATTTATGTCAAAAGAATGATTAGCGTCCTGTAAGCAGCATGCAAAACATTTCCAAAAGGCTGGATTATTGAACAGTACTTTGGAGTTTTAGTGAGGGATCACACAAATAACTTTCCAAACTTCCTCCCTGTGCTTCTGCACTATCAAAATATATGGAAAAACGTGGAGCAGGCTTTCCAAAGGCATTAAGCATCCCACTTGAAATCCATATAGAGCCAGGAGTCTGATTTAGGCAGTCCCTGGTGTTCCACAGCTGCCATAAGGAGCAGTGTTAGGTAGGACAGAGCGAAAGATCTCAGAGAAGTTCTGTTCACTTAAAAAGGAGCAGGACTCAGCTCAGCTTCTGATCTGAAGGGTTTGACACAGGAGTAAGCATCTGTCAGCTGCCCAGTAATAATTGCTGTTGGTGTATTCTGACCCTGTGACGGTCCACAATAAATGGGAAACCATTAGATTTAGTGTTTTAGTCTGTAACTTGTGAGAAAGCCACCCCATATTTGTAAAAAAGGCTCCCCAGGGACATGAGTGTGCATGTGCACTGAGGGAAGCTGCTCTGTGGTGGTTTGTTGCAATCACTTATGATTTCTGAGCCAGAATTCTGAGATGCAGAAATTTCCATCTCCTCTAACTTCTCTTGATTCTCCTGTTCCTTCCTTTCAATTAATTTTTCCCTTACAGAAGGGAGGGGAGATTTCTGTCACAGGCCAGTACTGAAATTGTAAGTTTAATGCCCATGTGCCATTCCTTCTTCCTGTTTTCCTGACTGATGAAGATGACATTTATCCCATTTTCCTAAGGGAACAAGACCCATGATGGTGGTTTCCTGCATGTTCTCTCAGCTTGGAATAGCACAATCTGCAATTTGGAGCTTTTGCTCACGTCCATAAGGTTTGGATGGATGCTCACCCAACCACTGGGTGCTCCTGTCCTTCAAAGAGGGTCACAGCTGGAAGATGTCTTTATGATCAGCCAAACTAATCCAGGTTTGAAACTGCCACATTTGGTTTAAAGTTTATAATTAGTGAGCTGTAAAATTTCTATTACATCGGGAAGAAAAATCAGAGGATTTTAAAGTTTTCAAGGTTCAAGGTGTGGGAAAGGAAACGCCCACAACATTCTAGGGAGGACAAACCTGTGTCTCTTTGCTTTACAGCAAGACAGAGGTGGCACATTCAAAAAAGCTGTGTAGACCTTGCTTGGGACAGGCACAGAGCAGAAAATTGGTTCTAACATCCCAAAAGTTTAAAAACATAGATAAGAGTACACTTTGAAGGAGCATGAAGTAAATCTGAGGCAACAGGTTATATCTAAAAGGACTTTTTTTCTTGAAAGGCAGTGTCTGATGAAAGGCTTGCAGTCTCTCTTCTGTTCATATGCTGGTGAAAAAATATTCTGGCCACACTTCAGGCAGCCAGCTAGTTCACAGAAAGATTCAGTAACTTAACATGATCTTACTTGTACAGAACTTGCTGTTCTTTGACCTAACTCAGTCCAGGAGGGTTTTAAAAGGAGAGAAATCAGGTGTTTCTAATTAAAAAATTGAAAAAAAAGAGGAGTTTTCAAGAAGGAAAAAAAAAAAGCAAACAACAGAAGAACATCGATTGGAGAATTATTTAACTGAAAAAGTTGCCTAATTCTCCCCATGTTTCGACATGAAAGGTAGATCTTGTAAAGTGCAATCTCCTGGAGAAAATCTCTTGGATTTTCTCTTGGAGAAAATGCTCTTTTTCTTCTTTTTCTTGGTAAATCTTTGGAGGGAAAGCATGTAGGGTATTTTAAAAATAGGTTTAGTTTAGGGAAAGACGTATTTGATCTCGAGTTTCGCTGCAATTTTGATCGTTCTCTCTGGCATCTGGTGCCCATTTAAAAGGTACAAAGTAAGGAATCAGTTAAAAGCATGCACAAGCAAATGTGAAATTTGTGCTAGAACAATGCACTTGGGGATTTTAATACAATAATTGACCCCTTCCTTGTTTGTCTGCCTAGCGCTCACTTTGTTCTCTCTAGATCTCACAAGATATTGAATTTACTGGCTAGAGAAGGGCTGCAGACTAGAGAAAACAGAAAAAATTGCTGAGAAAGCAAAATAAGAGGTTAGTGGAAAAAAAAACCTTGTTTTCTCTGGGCAAATAGTACTTATTCTCTTTGTGATCAACACCAGACACTCTCCAGCAATGGTTTCTTGTTTTTCACTCCACCCTGAAAGAGCTCTTACAACCAGAACTATTGTTTCAGTGGCTTTACAGATCTGACAAAAAAACCCAGAGAGCCATACAATCCATGTCAGATAACAGCTGATCAGTGCTGAAAACCTGCCACCTCACAACTCCCAGCGACCAAAGAGATTTACAGACAAAAGCTCTCTTCCTCTTACTCCGCGTGTTTGTCATGCTGCAGGCGTTTTGTATTTTCAAGGTAAATCTTAAATTTTTAATGGAAAAGGAAGCTGGCGAATATTTTGTGCCTGGCAGGCTGGGAGGGAGAAACTCCTCCTTGATGAGTTGTTGTGCTCAATACAAAACGAGTTATCTGTTTTGTAGAGAGCCCCTGTGTTTCTCTGTGATGTGGGTGCTGTGACACCTTCATGCTGCCACTACAGTTGGAAATGTTTGTCCTTTGGCCCAAAATATGCAATTTTTTTGTGGTACCCGAGAGTTTAGAGTGCTGGTGCTGTGTCTCAGGGCTAGGGTAGAGCTGGTGGTGCACTCCACTGAGAACCTTCATGCTGCCACTACAGTTGGAAATGTTTGTCCTTTGGCCCAAAATACATAAATTTTTGTGGTACCTGAGAGTTTAGAGTGCTGGTGCCGTGTCTCAGGGCTAGGGTAGAGCTGGTGATGAGCTCCATTGAGCTGCTCTGAAAGAGGAAATTAGGACAAAGCCCAAAGTTTCAGCAGGGTCATTTCAGTGCTGTCTCCTTGTCTCCATCCTTTGTTTGTGTCCCATTGCACGAGACTCTCCCCTTCCAGCTAGATCTGCCTTTTCTAGGCAAGGAATGCAATGATTTTGGCATTTCCTATTCTAACCCTTGGGCTAATGTTCAGGTGTCTGGCCTCTGATTTAGCTTCTTGCTTCTCAGGTGCCAAGCAGCTATTTGGATCTTGTAACCAGGCTTTCCTTAGGCTGGTAGAACAAGGTTCCACCATGATCATGAGCTCATTCCTTTCCATAGCCATGCAGCCTCCTTGTTTCTCAGCCTGTTGGCTTCACCTGTCCCCAGGAGCAAGTGCTGGGCAGAGGAAGGATTGCACAGCCAGGCCCAGATGCGTTTGTCTGGCTGGGGAATCTCAAATTCTGAGGTCTGATAATTAAGTGTTTCATTAAGCCTGACCCTGCGGTGGAGCCTGGAAAAATATGTGATGTGTGTTAGAGCACTTTCACATGCTGGAGCACAGAACTCTGCTAGAAACCAACACTGGGGGAGAGCTGAGTCTGCTGTGCTGGATTAAACCTGGTTCTAAAAGGTCTAAACCTTGTTCTGAAAGGATCCAGAGGGTCCTGGGTGAGGACAAGGGAATGCTGATGGCAGCTTGTCCCAGCACAGGCTGCTCCACCTGTGGAGGAATCCCAGGAAGTTCCTGTGTGGAAGTGGAATGAGCTGAAAAAAGAACAGAACTGTCCTTGGGGGAGCAGGAGAAGACAAAAGAGGATGCTGAGGAGGGCCAGAAAGTCCCAGGGAGCTGGAAGACTGTCAGAAGGGAAAGACATGACTGGAAGGGTCCCAAAGACTTAAATGTGGGAGGAGATTTTCTCTGCAGCTTTAGATGAACTGAAAGGCATTTGAGCATGGCTGGTCCCCTGTCAGCTCCTTATCACGGTATCCAGGCATCCCTCCAGAGCCCAGCAGCAAAAAGAGACTTCTCCATGAATCATTTACACTGAGCAATTGTGCTGCAGACACCATCTCTGCAAGACACCCTGTGGTCCTACAGGCTCTGCTGTTCTACATCACATCTGCCCTCAAAATCTCATTTATCCTGAGTGAGACACTGCTCATCGCGATCGGAACAGTCTCATTCCAGAGAGAGTAAAATGAGAATGGCAAACAGTTCCAGCAAAAGGAATTACATCTTAGAAATGGGGTCAGGTTGTGCTGGAGTCAGTCACATCAGAATTGAATTTTCCCAAGTGCCAGCTGGGTTTATGGGCTGTACCTGCAGGAGAAAGAAAAGCCTCGTGTGATGCTGAGAACTCCCTGCCCAGGTGCCCGTGTGTGGACAGGTGATCTGGATAATCATTGCTAGATAATCATAGTTAGATAAAAGCTAAAGGGTTTTCTGTGGTTGGAAGGAAACACTGTGCAGCTTTTCTTTTACACCAGTGGGAATAACTTCTGGTCTCTGCTTTTCTATTCAGCCTGACATTTATTGCATCACAAACAATGGAAATAGCTCACATTTAAAGTGCTTGCTCATCTTAAAACCAAAACCCAATCAAAAAGGAACTCTTTGAAAGAAGTTTTCAGTAATAATTTATTTCACTATAATATGAACAAGCTTGAACTGAAACTTTTATGACCTATGACTTGTCAGATTTTTCTTCACAGACCTTACCCTTTAGCACATTTTTCATGATAATACAAACCAATCTGTTTATTATTTTCAATTTAAAAAAGTAAAAAAGTATCGCATCCTCATGAAAATTGCTTCATTGTTGGGCTGTTTGAGTGGTCAGCGTAATATATCATTGTTTGATCTGGCAGAACCATCTATTTATAAGCTAGTATGTGTCAAACTATTTTTTTGGCAAAACTGGGAAGACACCTGGTTCAGTTTAGATTCCTCGCTATGTAATTCCAAACATCGCTCAGTCCTCTTGGATGGAAAACGTGGGCTGGGATCCAGACTTAGGAGCGCTGCTGTCATTCACAAGATGCTCAAGGGCCTCTGCTCTGAAGGTTCTCTGAGATCATAAATTCTTTTTTAATTTTTCTTTCTTTTTTTTTTCCTGGTTCAAGTCTAGGCATGAGCCCAGTGCAGGGCACACATGAAACATGAGCGAGGTGCAGTCAGCCCTGCCTGCTGTTCCAGAGCTGCCTGGATCCACCAACAGAGGCAGCAGCAAGGCAGCCACTGCAGGTTTGATGCTGAGATCAGGAGGAGAGGGTCACCTTTGCAGGGCTGACATAAAGCTTGGGAAGGCAGCACAATCCTGGGCCAACACTGGAATAGAAATTAGAAACGCAGTAATTCCGTAGCTAAGTACATTTAAGGGAGATGGTGATGGATTTGCTGTTGAAAGGCACTGTTCAATAGCAGTGCAATAATGCCTCTACAGAGGTGTCTTTGTAGTTTGTTCGTTCCCTCTTGTTACATATGACACGTTATATATGACATTTTATATGTGACATACTGTAGCAGCACTGTATTTTAATACAGTTCCCCTTTTGAGTCAGCTAGATCGTGTTATTAGAAAAGATGCAGGCTGTGCCTGTCACTGTTCCATGGTTGTAAAGCTTAAGAGCTTTATATTGATGGATTCATATTGATTTCAGCTGTAATTGGTTACAGATCTCATAAAGGGTGCTGGGATCATCACTGTCAAGTGATTGGTGTGATGAGGGTTGTAGTGTGCACGACGCTGTGTGTGTTCAGCACTTACAGAAAAGGAGAAGCAAAGATGAGGGAGAAGGCAAGGTGAGAGCCAGGGGAAGAGAGGAGGAGGAGGAGGAGAGAGGGAACAGGGAGGCACAGACCCTGACCATATGCTGTGCTCCTGGACAAACCCATGCACCTGGTCCTTTCTGTCCAGTAACATCAGAGCAGTCAATCAGCACCAGGATCAGCCTCTGGCAGGCTTTGTTTTGCCTCTGTGGTGGATCTTCTGTCTTCTACCCGAGATGGAGCCCTCTGCAAGGAGCTGACCAGTTGTCTAAATAGGCTCCAGCCCCTCTTGATTATTTTCTCTTCATCGTCCTGGTGAGGGACATAGGTGGTCTGGAAAACAGAGGCCAAGTGAAACTGTTCATGCCCAGAGCAGCTAAGCAAAACTATGCTTTGAGGCCAACTTATTTTTCATAATTTATCTTGTAATGTAAGCCAATGCAGTAGTTTGAGGCAAAATTATTTAAAGCCTTAAAGGGCAAAGGACTTGTATATTTAACCACAGGCTAAGTCTGACTTAAGTACACTGAAGTCAGCAATGACTGTTGCTTCAGTGGCCTCCTATGTCCTGTTAGGCAAAGTCCTTCTGCTCCTGCAGCCCGTCTTTAGACACCCCTCAGTAATGCAATCCTGACAACACTCTGGAAAGAAGCAATGGAGCTTGGTTGTGAGTGGATGAGTGGTTATTTGTGACAGCTGGACATTTATCAATGCAGTGATTACCCCTGTGCTGCCATTTCTAACGCGTGTGGGACACTGAGTTATGGCTGAGACAAGAGTTGGTCACTCAGCCCCAGCACTGACCTCAGCTCTGAGGGGCTGCCAGGAGAAATGGCAGAGAGGAAAGGATGCCTGAAGTGTTTCCCTTGTTAGTTCAGGTTACTGAGGGTTCCTGCAGGCTGGATTTACCCAGCTTGCTGAGCTGCTCCACACACAGACCAGTGTGCCCTGGAGCTCTCTGCTCCTTTGGCCAAGGGGTCACAGCAGGGACAGCTCCTCTGGGAGCAAGGGTAAAACCTGATGAGGTGGGAGAGGTGCACTTTAAACCTTCTTTTGCCCAGGGTTAAACCTTCTTTAATGCTCCTGTAGCCCTTCTGATCCACCTCTTCCAATTTCATACTGGAAGACAACTTAGGATGAGTTCAGCTCTCCTTCAGCTCTCCTGAAGCTGCCAGGACCAGAAGGAACATTGCTCCTGTCACAGAAAGCATTCCCTTGTTTTCCAGTGGTTTTAAAACTCGATGCATATTTTATTTTGTGCGTCTTTAATGCAAATTTCAGAAACTGTCGGGTTACACAGAGTTTGTGTCTTGTCTTCTTGGACTCTGATATCTGTAACACATCCAGCCTGAACTGTAGGTAGCTAAGTGGTTTGCTGGATCTGGCCCTAAACATTTATTCTGTTCAAAATATGAAGTGTCACCTTGCTATTAATGGAGCATCTTCTCTGATAGGGCCATTACTTTTCTTAGTTGCCTGCTACCAATTCCAGGCTATTTAAATGAAGTTACATGGATATGCATGGCAAATGCATCCATTTAAAACCAGTGAGTAACTGTGCCAACACAGCCTCTGATGGTTTATGAATCTGAAAAGGTAGCTAAGCTAAGAACCTATAGAAGGTGAAAAAAATATTATAAAGAGCCAGTAAAGAGGCTACATTTTCTGCTTTTGTGTTAGAGATTCTTTCCTGTAACTCTTGCAGAAGCAGTGGGACAGACTATCCCCACTAAATCATTCCTTTGAGCATATGTTGGGTTTGAGCTGTGATCCAGTGAGAGAGAGCAGGATGCTGTGGATTCAAACCATTTCATACTGCCTCTGTGTGCAGTGAGAATTCAGTCCTGAGACAGGAGGACACACTGATTTTACTTTTTCCTGTGCTAGTACATTATTGAAGAAGAAGCACTTAGCAGCTACTTTAAAAACCCTAGAAAAATTGTGAACATCCTCTATGGCTTTTAAATGCAATATTTAATTTTTAAAAAGTTCTGTGTCCAGAGCCTGGCACTATTGCAGACTTCAATAAATTAGCATTCATTAATAAATGTGCCTTGAGCTGTTTCTTAGACTGTTGCCATTCTGTCCTTGGTGGACATGGTTGCCCTTCCACTTCCTGCAAAAAATGGCATTTTATTTCTTGTTTTGCCAGTTTTCAGGATCCCAAGATCTTTGATTAGCTGAACCTTGGAATTTTGAAATACTTTGTCACCTTTACCACTTTGGGGTAAAGGTTGAAAATTTCTATTTCTCAGAAAAACTGTTCTGGCACCTACCCAACAGTTAGAGAGAAGAGATTCACAGTAATAGGGATATTAATTGAGAGAACAGTAATAGAGATATTACTTGAAGAGTTTGCAACAGTTTTAAGAATACCTTTTTACCCTGAAGTGAATTACACATCTTTGTTCTGCTCCCTTAATAATTCTGAATTCTCTGCTTCCTGCTGTACCTACCCATTACAATTACTCTTTTATATTTATCCTTAATTTCATAAGAGTAAAGAGGATTCAGACTGTGGGGACAACTGAAATATTTTGTCCTCCATATGCA
This sequence comes from Ammospiza nelsoni, assembly GCF_027579445.1. Lineage (NCBI taxonomy): Eukaryota > Metazoa > Chordata > Aves > Passeriformes > Passerellidae > Ammospiza > Ammospiza nelsoni. Next base: position 31,777,572 of record NC_080641.1, read on the forward strand.
ATATGGAATCCCAACACAGGATCCTTCCTGCTCCTGAGTGTCTGTTTGCTGAGCCCTGACAATGAACACTATTTCCAGTTCTGTGCATATCTTAGCAAAAAGCAGGGCCTGTTCCAGTGGTGAAGGCATAAATTTGTTTTATGAGTGTGTTACACAAAACACCACGAGCTAGTAGATTCTGATTTTTATTTGGTGGTAATCTTGATCAATAGCAGCTAAACCGTTTACAGAAGAAAAATAAATGGAGAGAAAATTTCACATTCATATTCCAGCTGTGCAGAGGGATCTCGGGTTTTCCCCCATTCTCTCCTCCCAGAGCTTGTCAGCAGTAGGAATTCATGGTAATAAAAGCCAGACTTATTTCCAATGCAGGTGTTTCTGGGGTGATTGTAATCTTTTTGATTAACTGCATCTGCAAGAGATCTCATCATTACAAGCAGAGCAGAAGTTATGAAGGAAGGTGCCCCTAAAGTAGCGAGCTGGCAGTTAAAATAATATGATATGCTTTGGCACAGGGGATTGGATGGGAATTTTGGAAACACATAAAGGTAGGTCTGAAGATGTCATTATGCCACCAAAATCTTTGAAGCCTGCAGCAACATAATGGATTGGCAAAGGCAAAGGAGCCCGATGTGATTAGGTAGTGCTGAAACCCAGCTTTTGGAGATTAAGCTGCATTACTGAGATCAGGGGCCCTTATCAACCTCAGTCCCAGCAGATTGCCCTAAGTCATCAGTGAAATGGCTGCAGAAAAGTGCTGATTTTTCCAAAACAGCATTTCACTGTTTGTGGAAGTTCCTAGGATGACAGCCTTGGAGGCTGGGTTTGGTTTCCTCATGCCAAGCAGCAACATGAGGTTTGGGAACATTACAAACTGAGTGGTCTCACTCTGTATTTGGAACAACAAGATTTAATTGAAGGGGAAATTGATTAACAGCTGCTAATCAAGGCCACATTCTCTTCTAGCCTCTCAGTTGGGGCATGTGAAATATTTATGAATGGTTGTCATTCCAAGCCGAGGTTGTAGAGAGAGCAGGGTAAATTTGCACAAGTAAAATGTGTGTGCTGTAACCTGCCTAGTTTTCATAGCCTTTAGAACCACAGCCTAAGTAGAGCTGTCACAAAAGGTGGGACTGGGAAAGGTGGAGCAGCCTGATGACAGCACTGTCCCTTCCTGCTCACCCTCACTGCTGCTGGCAGATCTTTTTCCAGATCTTTCTTGGTTGCCTGGAAAGAGATTTCTTTCCCTTGATGCTCATCATTACACTGATCCCTCCAGTCAATATAGGATATCATCCCTTACAGAAACCTGTTGGGGTGAGAAGTTACTTCCATACATGCAGATGCAAAATTGGGTGATTACCCAGGATGTGTGTCAGGGCTTGAACCTCTGAGTGCCAGTCCAAATCCCTGTTTTTGAGACAATCCATCCTGCTTTGTGGTGTAAAATCACAACTCTTTGTGGCACAAAGAATTAAACTTTCTCAGCCAGGGGCATGGCAGTGCTTTGGCTTTCCCATCATTACTTGCAGAGAGACAAATGAAAGGATTCAGTGTCCTGCAGCCATGACCCAAAGTCAAAAGGCTGTCTAAGTTGTTACTGGAGGAGATCCAGTCGTAGGAAGAAAAATTCTTGCCAAATCAGCTAGAGAGAGTTGACTGAAGTGTGTTTGAACAGACAGATTGTTCAACCATCTCTGCAGCTGGCTCAGTAGAGGAAACAGTTATTCCTGGGTAATTGGAAACAACTATGTGTATATATGTATAAAAAAAAAAAATATATATTGGACAATCTTTCAACTGTCACTGATTCTCTCAGTGAGGAGGCTGAGTTCCAGAGGTAGTAGAGGGAAGAACTCAAACCTAGAAATTCAGGCTTGGTACCCTCCCACCCCAATAATCCCCTATTTTGTCATAGGAGTCTGTGGCTCTGGATAGTGCTGTTGTTTGACACACTCCACCCAGCTATCCCTATTCTTTCCTGCCTTAAAAAGCCACACCAGATTTCCTCTGTCTCATCCTATATCATCAACTAGGGAAGGCCTTTTGGTTTAGTGAACCTGGTTGCTAAATCCAGGATGGCATTTCATCAACAGCTGAACATCCATGCAGAACCACAGTGTGTACTTGCTAGCAAAACATTTCAAATTCCCCATTCTGCATCAATTTACATTTTGGGGCTGGGCAGCAGCACCTGATTTTGTATTTTTTTGGGATAGCACGAGAAGATATTCTATCCCTTTTGAGGCATTTACCATTCCCTGCCAACCTTCTCTGCTGGACCCTCCTGCTCTGGCCCTGGCTTTTCTAGTGGGCTCTGAAGGGTTAAACTGAGCCCCAAGCACTTGTTCCTCCAACATACCCTGCACTCCTCACTCCTCAGGATTTATGGTCATCTGGTCACTTGTTTAAAAGATTATTGGAAAAATATGTAAATGAAAGTTAATAAGTGTAGCAGAGCGGTGTAAAAGCAGACTTATTAGCAACAGGATGCGAGGCTCTGCACATGACACATTTCTGTTGCTGGAAACACCATCAAAGAGCTTTCCAAGACTGCAGGGCCCAGATGGATTTTACATCTTTATGCACCAGCCCTGAGCCAAAGCTGAATTCACAGGTGAAGCTGACACCACAGCACATGGGGAGGTGTCTGGGCTGTGTGTCTGTCCCTCAGCCCAGCTGCAGTTCTGGCTCCTGGGAGAAGTGGGGGAGGTCCCATCAGAAAAGTGGCATTGGGCAGAATAATAACAACAACAACAACAACAACAACAACAATAATAATAACAATAATAATAATAATAATAATAATAGTAGGTGCAAGGGACAGCTTTGCTTCTACGTTGGGAGTTTAACGAGGCTTTGGCTTTCAGGCTGAAAATACACATCACAACTATTCCTTTTCCAGGCCCACTGGAACTTTTCCCCCTCTAGAAGTTAAACATCTCCTGCCAGCAGCCTGTGGGGCAGTGCATTAACCATGCTCTTTTCTTCCTTTGCTGGCAAAGATGCTGTAGACTTAAATAGCAAACCAGCAGTGCCACAAGCCCCATCTGCTTTCAGCAGCCACAGGAATCATGGCAAAGGTTTCTCTGGCAGCTGGTGGCAGCAGGACATGGAGCAGAAAGAGCAGAAACCCATTTTCCCCTGCTGTCCCCACTGCAGGCTCTGCTCTCCTGAGGGAGCAGTCCTCCAGTTGTGTAGCTGATGGAGAGATCTCACAGCCACAATATTCCACACTGAGAACCAAAGGCAGGTCTGTGGGCATATTCAGGTTTTTGGGAAGAGGCCCATATGGCAAAATTTATGAATTATTATTATTTCAATGTTAAACAGTTAGGTGTACTTGAACTATACTCTGCAGAACCCCTCTTAGATTCCAAAACAGAGGCTGTCAGCACACCAGGCTGGATTCTGTGGCCTGGAGGTGTGGGCAGAGGCCCCACTAAATTCCCTGTCTGTACTGGTGTGACCATGGTCACAGGGGTCTTATGATGAAGGAAGGGACGAGGATTTGACTCCATATTTCAGAAGGCTTGATTTATTATTTTATGATATATATTACACTAAAACTATACTAAAAGAATAGAAGGAAAGGCTCTCCTCAGAAGGCTGGCTAAGAATAGAAAGGAATGAATGACAAAGGTTTGTGGCTTGGACAGAGAGTCCGAGCCAGCTGAGTGTGATTGGCCATTAATTAGAAACAACCACATGAGACCAATCACAGATGCACCTGTTGCATTCCACAGCAGCAGATAACCAATGTTTACATTTTGTCCCTGAGGCCTCTCGGCTTCTCAGGAGGAAAAAATCCTAAGGAAAGGATTTTCACGAAAAGATGTCTGCGACATTGGCTCTGTGACGGCCCAAACACCCCTGATCCCTTTTGCACGGGGAGCAGAGTGTTTGGGCTGCTGCAGAGCCCAGCCCTGAGTGCTGGGAGGGTGCCCCAGCCTCCAGCAGGCCCCGATCCAGGAGCGCTCCAGGGATGATCCTGCTGCTCACATTCATCCTCTGGATCAGGAGCCACCAGGAGGGCGTGTTCGAGACACCTTAAATCCAGCCTTTGGAAACCTCAGGCTGAGAGAGCCCTTACAGAAATAAGCCCTCAAACAATAACAACAAAACCAGCGTGTGACTGAAAGCTGGAGCGAGGCACTGCCAGGATTTCTCTTGGCAACCCGTCACTCCAAGAATCTGCTTCTTGCCACACTTGTGCAAGGCACATTATTGAACATTTCCTGACCATTTGCCCAGGATGCTGTAAATGCTGTCCAAATAGCAGGGTCCTGCCTGCTGCTTTGATACATCTGGCTAAATTGCATTAAGCAGCACGCCAGAGGCTGATGGAGTCCCCCCAGGACGTGCTCTGCCTGTCAGGCTCTGCACAGAGCCCCGGTGATGAATGATGGTGCTAACATTAAACAGCCTGCCTGGGATGGTTTTCAAGTGTCCCTCCCCAGCAGCCTGCCTGCTGCCCTGTCCTCCAGGAGATAACCCAGCCCGACAGAACATTACCTCATTAAACAAGCTGGCTCTAATTAAAAACAGACAGGGCATCACCTCCCCTGTGTTAGCCTGAAGGGTCCACTCTGCCCTTTGAATTCCTCTTTGGAAGATTAATATCCATGCACGTTGTGAAGAGTGATGTTCTCAGGAGCAGTCAGCTCAGGGCAAATATTGGATGTGATGAAAGTGAGCGTCAACAACAGGAATTGCAGTCCTGGGGGCTTCAGATGTTCGTGCCATACCCTGGTAGGGTGGTGTGGATGTGTGTGTGAGGGATCTCTCCATCCCCAGCTTAGAATAAATGGAAAGATGTGATTTTGTGCAAATCCCATATTAATACCACCCAGACATCTTGTTTAAGCCCAGGTTTCTATCACTACACTATACCTCTATAAATATATAATGTGTATATCTGTATCTATGTATATATTTTCACAGCAGAACCTTCTACAAACATCCTTCCACATCAGCTCCTCTGTTCCTCCCATTACTGTGAGTTTCAGGATAAAGAGAGGCCAGGTAAGAGGTGCATTTGGCTGGTCCCTGAGTGGATGGAAAGGAAAAGGAGAAAGTGAATCATATCCATGAACTCAGAGCTCGCTTTTCATGGCACTCAGGTTTGTCTTCCCTGATGGCTCTCTGGTTTATTTTAAGCCAAAGGTTTTAAGTTCAAAAATGACTTAATTTGGAATAATTTGAAGCAAGCCAGTAGCCTTATTTAAGTCACTTACTACTTAGTTTGGCTTTTATTTGACACAGAGCACTGCCATGATTTATGCAGAATTCCCATTGCAGGAGTGGCCTGACACATTGGAAGTACTTCAGAATTTTACTGCCACTACCTGACTGGCAAATCTAATCCTTGTTTGGATTGTGTGTTCAGTTCATATTGAAGTGGTCAGAGATATGAATACCTATGGATTAACAATTTTTTTCAGGTCCAGAAGCATAATGTTTTAAAAATAGCCTTTTAAAAGAATATTTGCTAACCTTAAACAGGTGTAATCTGTTTGATTGGCAGCTTCACAGTTACTCAAATTACAATTATCTGAAATTACTATGATATGTGTACTTAACTGTCTTTTTTCTTTCATTGATAAGATGATGCTTGAAGTCACAAAAAGTTGGCTTAGCAGCCACTGTACTGGAAAATCAGCACAAAATGTGCATTTTAAGTTGTCAAACATCATGTAAAAAGCCAAATGCAGTTGCCTCTGGGTGGAAAAGATCAGTAGGGTTGTTTAGAGGAGCATGGTGGGGGAAAAGTGCTTAAATATCTATAGTAAATTTTGATATTAAACCCTTTGGTTTAAATTAAACTGGAGAGCCACGAGGGAAGAGAAATGGTGACTTAACGAGACCTAGTCTGTGACCTGAATAAAAGGCTGTCTGAAATGCAGGTGGTGCAGGCAGTAATTTTAGGTCATGGTGCCACCTGCACTTTGGCAGCATTTAGTAAAGATTGCTGTACAAAAACCTTGGTTAAGGTAGGGACATGTTTCAGCTTAATTAGCTGGTGTCTTGGACAAAACAGCCAGCATCACTCAGTAATTTCATCTGTAATTTCATCACACATTTAGTGGAAACAAGTGCCCTGGAAGAAAGATTCTCATCCTCTGTGCCTGTCTCTCCCCCAGGAAATGTTTGGCCCAGAACCTAAGCAAGGGAATTGAGATTTAAAACTGAAACATCAGACTTAATGCTCACCTGAATGTGCATGTGGGAACAGGAGAATGGATTTGATTGGGAAGAGGCAGTTTGGATCCCTGCCCAAATCTTAGTCCCCAGTACCATGGCTTGAGAATGATCAGGTGCAATTAAAAAAAAAAAAAGTTTCTTATTTCTGTGTTCTCCAATATCTATTTCCTGCCAGTGTTCAAAGTGAGACTGTCAGGTACTCCAAGAACATCTATTTTCTACCTAAAGTATCAGGAAGATATTACCCTGATATCTTTTTATCAGGAGATCACCAGTCCAGTTATGGGAGGTCATTTGGAGAGGGCAGGCAGCCACAGCAAAGCTGGCAGACCCTTGAGGTGCTTCACTCAGGAGTTTCAGCACAATTTCACTCAGTTCTTGAACCTTACAGCTCCACATGCACTCCCAGCCCTCCATTTATAGTGGTGCTCAGACTTGCAGTCAAGTTATTTTAATTCATAAAGCATTCTTGTTGTTATGAGTGTGATCTGGAACTCTTCATGATGCTTTAAAGTGTAACAGGTTTAAAAAACAAAACAAACCCAGGCAATAAATGGCTTTTTCAGTTTGCTTTTTTGAATAATCTGCAATAGTCATAAAATCAAAGAGGAAATAATAAAATCCAATATTCACACACGTTATTAACTAAGTGGAAATGGCTTTTAAAAACTCTCTACCTCCATCTGTGCTGTATCCTTGGGAGTTCCTTTAAGGCTCCCTTAAGGGATATAAGTGGCAGAAACTGTGGTAGACTGGAGTAGATTTCTCTTCTCCACTGGCAGGACCCTCACCTCCATCCTAAAACTGACTGGTTCCATATTCTCACCCTTTCACACAAGGAGATAACTGTAAAATAAAGTGACACAAGGAGATAATTGCAAGCTTGCTGCTGTGGAAGCTGCTAAAGGAGAGGGCAGAATGTGCTGATCCCAGAGTGTTTGATCAGTTTATTTGGCACTACAGATACCACATGTTACATGCCTGTCCCTTGGAAATATGTGCAGCTAGTTTGATAACTCACCTTGAGTTAATGGTAAGCTGTTGCTCTTCTCTTCCATTTTGAAGCCATAATAATCATGAGGCCATGACATGGCAATTCCTAAAACATCCCTTCTCCATTCTCCAACCTAGGCCACCTTCCACCATTTGACTGTCCTACATTCTAAAATTCAATGAAAACTTTTGATCAAGATGTTGATTCTTCTTTCTTCTTTCATCTCTAGTAGATTAAATGTTTTTTTCTTAGTAAGAAAACACACTAGAGAGTTGTAGTAAGGGAATTGAGTGCTAAAGGACATTCCTTGCAAGTGCCATTTTCCTGATGGCTAACACAATATTCTAGCAGGTCCTTTTTGTGCACAAGAAGGTGTGATGAGATTTAGAAGGACGGAACAATGCAAATTTTCCCTGACAAACGTTTCCTGGGAGCAGGACAAGGAGGATGCTCCATCCTACAAAGAGGAGTCTGGCAAGTCACAGCAGCTCATGTCATTTAGCTCTGTCCTGACAAAAGCAGATGCTGGGCACACCCAAATTTCCAATACACCAGGGGAGTGTTTTCACAGCTCTCCTTGCCTCACTCATCAAGGTAATTGCTTTCAGCTGAAGTCAGCTTGCCTCCCTCAGAGCTGCCTCTTGGCAGAGCAGGCACCTGCACTCACTAACCAAGGCCTTTTTTTAATGCTTCTGTTTATACATTAAGCTGCTAAACAAGTTCCAAACTTTTAGGAATTCTGTACTAGAAGGCTTCCAGAGGTTCTGTTTCTCTCCAAATGAGTGAATTCCCACCTGAGCCTCTGGCACCTTGGAGCAGAGCTGTGCACTTGTTGGGCGCTCAGGAGCAGCCTTGGATTGCAAAGCTGCATGGAAATGTTTGTTACCTCATGGGCAAACTCCTGTAATCCACATTCCCTCAATGCAGAAACTGCTCCATCCCACCTAAGAAGCTTGTGTGAATGTAGTCATGTTCTGGTGTCAACTTCTTTGAGGCCTTTAAATAATGTAAGCCTTGCAAACAGAGTTGAGGGAGAGAATGTTTATCTCATTGGCAAAGAATTGTGAATCTCAAGCTTTTCCCCTGCTGGGAGTCATTACAAAACCAGAAACAGCTCACAATAGCCTGAACTTATTCCCCTGGGATGTGGTAAAGCCCATCTTCCATCCTGGCCAGGCCTCACTCAGGATATTCCGAGTTGTCTTGGTATTAAGTAACAGATGCATTTCTGGAGAGTTTTAACAAAGACATTTTCCAGCAGAAGACATGTCAGAATGGTCCTAACCAGACCTTACAACAGAGCCAATCAGTCATACATTTTGGGAGGTTCTATGGTTAATTCCAACTTCCAGCTCTGCTGCAGGAAGAATTTCACACAGTTGGGATTGGTTAAACAAGAAACTTGAGATGACACCACTGCAGGCCCAAACATTAATGGCAACAGATCTCTCTCCTCTCAACACCAAAGGTAAAACTCAAAGTATTCCTGGCTGTGTCTTGCATGTTTGCAGATCCAGGATGTGTCAGGCTGTAGTGCACAAATCCCTGAGCATAGCCTCAGTGGTGACATTTATTTGTATAAATTTCCCCTCAGTTTCTCACTGGTGCTTGGATTCCCTATTTAAACACCAACCTTTCAATTCCAACAATCCCCTTCCAAAGGGAAAAATACTCTAATTCCTCACAAGCCCTCCAGGACATAAACACAGCACTAACCTTCAGACACAAAAAGTTACTTCCATAAGAAAGCTTTTCCAGAGAATGAAATAATTCCTGACTGTAGAATGAGAGTTTAGCCATATAAACTCACTTTGGGGTCTGTAGTGCAGGATATGAACATGAATGAAAGATTAAAAATATGAGTGGAGAATAAAAGCTCTCCCTAAACCTCCCTTGTTGTATAAGCTGCTATGACTTAAAGCTTGATTTTTAGTCATCAACGTAATTATTCAGGAACATTTTCCAGACCAGTGTTTTTTACAAGTATTTTAACAACCTGCAAATCGGGAAACTGTAAATCAGAGAAATGAACTGAAATCAGCAATCACAAGGCAGGAGGCCCCTGGCTGAGGCTGTGACAGTGAATGGTGGCAGCCCTGCTCCCTTGCTTGCCAGCACTGGGAATGGCTCGAGCTGAAATCCACCACAGCTGGGGCCTGACCAGGCTGGGAGAGTTTGACTGCAGTGCCCTGAGGAGTTCTGAGTGCAGAACACCCTCAAATCCCATATTTGCTGTGAAAGATGGGCATTGCAACACTCTGGGTTTGCATTCTCTCCTTTTTCCTCTCCAAGCAAGGCAAACCTAGAACTAAAACTCCTTTGCAGGCATCTTCTTCCTTTCCCCAGAATGAACCAGTTCTGCTTCACTTTCATGCACCAAATTGAGGCAACAGGTTTATAAACCATATTTGCAGGGCAAGCCATAAATATCAGTGCCAAAAAAGCACAGCTGTGTGTTTTCCAGAGGTGCACTCCATCATCAGGCTGGGTCAGCCTCACCTCAAGGCAGAATTCTGATCTCTATTCCATGCTCTAAGTAGGGCATTAGTTTTGCTGTGAAGTTTTTTTTGGTAGTCAAGTGAGACAACTTATTCAACAGTATTGAATACTGAGGGATTCTTATTCAGCCTCTGCAAATAAGGTTTGTGGCAGCCCTTGGGTTCAGTGGTCAGCAACCTGTAAGGCAGATGTCTATTCTTTGGCCAGAAACCAAAATCACACCTGGCATGGCAGGAAAGTGAGTCACTGAGGTCCCTGCTCTGCTCTGTTCTGTCTGGGATTGAAGTGATTCAATTATTAGAAAAAATCTCTATAGAAATGTGGTACAATGAAAAAAAAATTAAGTAAAAATAAACAACAGCAAAAGAAAATCACTGTGTTTTATGTTTTCCTTACTGAAGATGTCAAAAGAGGACTGACACTGTTCCCCTTGCCCCCCAAAAAAGTAATTTAAACCTTTCAGAACCACTTATGCAGTCAGATACCTGGAGCTGTATTAGTGCTTACTCACACTTGGCTATAACGCCAGCCAAGGAATGCATGAAAGGTGAGTTCCAGGAAAGTCCAGAAAAGGACTGAGATGGGGGAAAGAATGAGAGGAAGACAAATTGATTGTGGGTTTTACTCTTTTCTGAATAACAATATTTCTTGTATGAGTCTGAGAAGAGTCTTTCTATTGTTTCTGAGAGGCTTTTTTCCCACTTCTCATTTTTTCTCCAGAGTTCTCCTCAGGCTTTGCAAGTTTCTGTTGTAGCACAGAATAGGTCAGTGTTCTCTAAATCAAAGTGGTGGCTTTCCTTGCTGAACTTCCTTCCATGAGGAAAATGCATTGGGGTTACCAGGAGGGCTGGCAGCAATTTCCTAAACAGCCTTTTGAAAGTTTTTTAAAAAATAAATTAAATAAAAAATAATAGCAAATAACAAACACAAAGATATTCAGTACTCCCACCTCCTTGCACAGAAGTGCTGGCAGCTGCTGCAAGGAGCTGAAAAAATCATCATTATACTCCAGGCAGCTTGAAACCAAATAACATGCACTCACAAAAGGTTTTCATTTTGGAGCTATTGTGCCTGGCCTGTTTGGGAGGAGGGGAGAAAGAGGCCTATTGTCTGTTAAAAAGCAAAACAGTGGCCTGGTTTTGGTTCTGCAGGAATGGAGCGATCTGTGCGCTATTAGAGTCAAGGCATCCTCTCTGCACATCTCACTCCCTGCTCCACTGGGTTTGCAGCTGGTTTGCCAAATCCCCACAGGGCAAGAGGCCTTGCACTGCAGCTGCTGGAGGAGGAGTATCCCCCACTGCTCAGCGTGACAGGAGAGAAATAAAAACATCATTTCTAATAGGAAAATGATGCTTGCAGAGGCAAACGGAGGCTGGATGGCTGAGAAAGGGCTTTGGGCAGGACAAAGCCATCCTTAGCAAACCTGGGGATGAAAACTTGAGGAGAGCAAGAGGTGTCCCAGAATCTCTCAATTCTAGGCTGATAGTGAACCTTTATAGGCATTTGTAATTGCAAATTGTATAGGCATTGTAATTGCATATGCATTGTAATTGCGTAGGCACTGTGATTGCTGTCTAAAGTCCTTTTAATAGACACTACAATTTTTTATGAAAATATTATTTAGGATCTTTCTAGAAGAAAAAACCACTTCTCTATTCAAGCAATCACTGCAACTTTTCTCAGCCTCCCTTTTGTTCCTGACTACTCTTCTGGACAAAAACAACTTTTAAAGGAAACTACTGGTTGTAGGCACAAAGCATCCACAGAATTTCAGTTCTGTCTTTGTCAAGGGTTTAGCATTGATCACAACTGTGAATACAGACCTGTTGAATGACACTTTTATAAGTAAATTTTTCATTATACAGCCTTGCTCTGGCACCTCTAAAATATATATAAGTCAACTTTGCACCATACAGTCTTGCTCCGGTTTTGGGAAAGTGCTACTTTTCCAAAAACCAGGAAATAAGAGGTGCCACCAACTATAAGCAGAAGCGATTCAAAGCGATTCAAACTAGTTTGTGAGCCTCTCTGCTTACATGGATTTAATCCTAAAAGCATTTTTATAATTTAAAAAGGTTATATAATTTATATAATATATATAATTTATAAAGGTTTTTATAATTTAAAAAGGGTGACTTTTCCCCACTTAAATAATCTCAGCTATACACAGATATTGATCAAATAATTAAGGAACAAAGATGTTAATCCCTTACATTTGTGTTCAGCTGTTTTTAATGAAGAACATTAAGTGTAGCATCAGGACAGTTTGGACTCCTGGGATGTGTAAGCACGTGGTGTCTCTTTCCAAACAAGGTTCACAGAAGTTGTCTCATTTGAAGCACCAGGACAGCAAAAAAAATAATAATCCTATAAAGAAAAGGAAATAAACTGTAGGATTTCATATGTTTTTCATTGGCCAAAACGTGATCGTACTAAGAAAATGGACAGGTTGAAAACTAATGTTTTGAACTTCTCAATGCCAGGATTAAACTCCTGTCTCTGAAACGGTAGGAATTTGTCCTGTGAAACAGAAACAGCTACTTCAGCAATGAACATTAAAGGATCTATTATGATACTGAAATGAACTGGTCTGCCTGCATTCAGCTGAGCACTTGTTTTTCATTGTAGTGGTGTTTCTAAACCCATATATATATATATATATATATATATATATATATATATATATATAAATGTATAAAGTATATAAATGTATAAAGAGTTCTGAAACATCCCCTCTCTTTGTGGGATACTCATGCAGACCTGTGTCTTTTCCACTGAGGGAGAACAAAGGAATCTTGGTGTGTTTCTGACAAATGAGTAAAGTTTTTGTCATGAGGGAGAGGATTCAGAAGATCTTGGATTTGAAGCTATCAGTGAATATCTCTTCTTGTTTTTTTTCAGAATAGAAGGATAACACACAGTTGTTTTTCTCATAATGATTTGCACGAAGTTTCATCAGAAAAAATTGCCTTCTGATGAAATTAAAACTGCATCCCATGTGAAATTTGAAAGAGGTCAATACTAGAGGTTAAATACTAGAGATCTGTTAGTTCTGCAATGTCTAACAGTTGTGAAGAGCAGGAGGACATTTGTAAAATTAAATGGAGCTGGTGTCCATTTAAGTAAATAAAAGTGTCAGTCTGACACTTTTATTTACTCAAAGGACAAGGTGATATCCAAAGAAGCGTGGGACTTTTTCTGAAGCAAACAATACCACAAAATTCAAGACAAAATAATTGACATATCCAGAAACTCCAAATGTTGCTGATCTTACCTGAGATCAGGTCTGAGCTTTTAGAAACCTGTTGATAGTGAATGAGAGATTTTTTTTTTGAAACATAGAGGGGGAACTTGCAACTGAAACTTTGTGTTTAGAGGCTGAGAGGGCTGATGCAGAGACAATTGTTTGTCTCAGAATGAGAAGGCACCTTCTGCTGAGAATTACAAGTGGAGGACGAGTTAAATGACACATCAGATAATAAAACACAATAGAGATGACAGGGGAGAAGAGAGGGATTAATAATGTGAGCGCACTTTACAAGAATATCCATGTGCGGAGAAATGACTGAGCAGGACTGAGGATGAAAGTGGAAATTACAGAGTAACTTTAAAGAAATGGGGAAAACACTGTGATCTCTTCAACAGTGAGGTGGAAAAAAGAGACACTGGCTGTAATCCAGAGAGCTCAGCTGCTTTGTAGAAATACCACATTCTGAGGAGCTTTGAGAGACAATTACAATTCTCAGGACCAATAAAGCACCAGGGGCTGATAGTGTTCCTGCTGCATTATTGAAAACAGGAGGGCCTACACAGACTCAAAGGCTTTTGAAACTGATTTGGTTTGGAAGCTTGAATAACTTCCAAGTGAATATGCCCAGTTCTCTAGAAGAGAGAAACCAGAATGGAAGAAATGTTGCAGTATTTTCCCTTCTTTGTACAGCCTAATATGTCCAAATTGCTTTATAAAAAACCCTCTTTTTGTTCACAGAGAGACTTCATCCATTAAGAGCTCAGGAGAGGCCAGAAATGTGATCAGGATATATAGATGTATTTTTTAAATTTTTTTTTTAATCTGCGTGTAAATTTGTTCTCTAGCTTTTAGGGGGGTATAAGAAATATTGTGTATTTGTCAGAAATTGACTTCCAGCAGAAAAAGGGCCTGGCACAGTTTGAAAAACAAATTAGAAAGGTGCAAATATTAATTGATTGTAATGGCAAACATTGCACATTCTGCTCTGTTTGACCTTAGTGAAAAGTTAAGTAACAGAAATGCTTAAGCACCATTTCTAGAACTTTTCATATGACTGTGGGTGGGATTAATACACTCATTGTGAAATTCTCAGAATGGTGTGAATTTGAATGGTTTACATTTCCTTTTTGACCATTGTGGTGAGTTAACTGTCGTGAGAGAGAAGAAATACAGCTCAAAGGAGAGCTGTAGAACAGAAGGTACTGCAAATAAAAAAACCAAACTCCAAACAGTGCTTAAATATGAAGGAAATAAAGCCCAATTTTTAGCTTAAGATCATCTTGGGAATGATTTTCTGGGAGTCAGTAAATACTCTAACTTATGTTGATGTTAAAGGGTTTGAACACCTCAGAGGAAACCAAGGCTGGTTAAGAGTGATAATGATGTTATTTTTTCTGCAGGTAACATTTAGGTCCAAAAGAGTGAGAGAGACCTTGAAGAGCTTCAAGCTGATGGATCTCTACTTGGATGGAAGAATGGTCACTGAATAACCTGAACACAGCCCTGAGATGGGATTTTGGAAAATGCGAGAAAATGCGTGGAGAAGATTTAATAAAGATGAGCTTGAAGTGTGTAAAGAACCTATTATAGTAAAGGTAATGAAATCCCTGGCCAGCGTGCTGGCAGAGATGATGGAAGGCAGAGCAGCCAAGCATCTCTTGGAAGGCTGTTCTCATGGTATTTGACCTGGGTGCTGATCAAAGAGACAGCATGACTGAGCATGACCAAGGGCCTTTAATGGAAATTAGCAACAATGGAGAAAAAAAATGTCCTAATGGAAAAAAAAAAAAAAATAAATAATGTCCTTGACAGTCTTAGCAAGCCATGGGAAGAGCCAGGGAATTTTTGGGCCTGTAGAGCTAGTAAATGAGTAACTAGCACTGCATTAAAAGCTGGATGTCATAACAGGGTTTCTGTAATGGCAGATATGATGCTGTTAAAGTGCAATGGGAATTTTGCATGGAGGAGGTCAGAAGGTAGACCTGACCCAAATATTAGACATCAGTGGAGGTGAGAAAATGAAGGCAAAATCTGCTTGGGAAGAACTAAGAGAGTTAGAACTATTGCACCAAGAACTGTGAAAGGAAGCAGTCTGGCTGGAAGTGTGGTTAGTGATTATTAGAAGGGTTCTGATGGCTGCAGCTTTGGTTTTCACGTGAATTCTTACATAAAAAATTGTCCCAGCTGGAGATAAGGAGCTGTAAATGCACCACACTGGGGTAATTCTGATATGACTGTTTGACCCTAATCTGTTTCTCCACTTGCATTTGTATTCAAACCTTCTCAACTGCTAGCACAATATTTTTATAACTTGGACTTACTCTTTATGCAGCTCACTTGGAGCAGCACTTCTGTCCTTAGCTAGCCTGAAAATTTCAGGGATTCTGGGATGTGAGCCAAAGCTCTCTGAAGCTCCTGGAAACACTTGTGGATGAGGCTCTGTCATGTGGCTGTTTGTCAGGTCTGAAGATATTCACCATTCTCTGCCACGTTCAAACTCTAGATCTGACCTAGATTGCTAGGACTGGCCCCTTTATAGTTTCAATTTCTCAAACCCTTTTATTCTACATTGACGTGCAATCAAACCAGCATTAAATGATTGTTTGGTGTCCTGAGAATACGTGTGACTACATCTTGGGGGAGATAATGGAGACATTTTCCAGCTCAAGAAATACTTTGGGTTAAATTCCTTGATGTGCTGTGATTGTGTAGGTAAGTCTTCCTTTCCAGTACCCTTACCTGGCAAAAAAACCCAAAAACCCAAACCCCAAAAAACCAAACACTTCTCAGGTGTATTTATGCGTTTATCACATGTGTATGTATTATGTACAGATACAAACATTTCCATACCTGCACAAAAAGCTCAGCCCATTGCATTGTGATTCCCCAGAGCTCATTGCATTGTGATTCCCCAAAGCTCATTGCATTGTGATTTCCCTCTCAGCTCACCCTGGCTCCTTGCTCAAGCTCTGTCACAGCCCCTCCTGCAGTGGTTTTTCAGCTCAGAACTTTTCTCCACATCCCACTTCCCCTCCATGGATGTAAAGGACAAGTTGTTCTCCCTCCAGTGGCTTTTGTTCCCATGGCTCATTCTCAGGCTTTTGCATTAGCCATTAGCATCCTGTTGCCCCTGATAGCTCATTGAACTTGCTCTTGACTCAATGCTCTTGTTTTGAGCCGATTAGAAAAGATTTCCTTTCCTTTATCAAAGCTAAACAAAACCAAGGAAATTAAATTAAATACAAAACTGTGTTTGAATAACAGCAGGGCTGTGACTCGAGGCAGGAAGCTCAGAGATAAGGCTGATGATCTGCCCAGAAGTGCTGCAGGAATGGAGGCCAGAATGTCAGCCCCCATCCATGAACTGAGGAGATGATTTTTCTGGAGCATTCCAGGCTGCTTCTAGGGTAAGAAACGTTGCTAAACTGGGCATCCTTTGCTGATGCTGTTCAACAGCTTTATTGCTCATCCTTCTCTGATACTTCTCTTTATAGCCTTGTACAGGCACAGAGGGCAAATATCAGTTTATTCTATCCTTCCCTCAGTTCCCTTGGTGAGAACTGAAAACTGTCTCTACAGCTGATGCTAAAGGAGTTGGATTATTGCTCTGCTGGAAAACATCATGTTAGTAACTCTGACTCTTCACTGTTGTGACTTCAGCTGGAAATCAGAGTTATGAACTGTCCATCCATCCTGCTCCTTATGGAGACTGCTCACCCTTCCCCTCCCTGCTGGTGTCTGATGAAATGACAAGAGAAATAACTGGGTGTGATGCCTTTAAATATATTGAACTGTCCCATAGTTTCACTTGCTACAATTTCTGTCCTAAATAGGAGTTATGATTCTCATATTCTCACCAGCAGACTGAGAGCCAAGTTCAGAGCTGAGGAACGCACAAAAAAGAAAAACTCTTCCCTATGCTGGCAGGTACATGGGCATAGAAACACTGGGGAAAGCAGAGAGAGTGAGAAAAGCTGAGGAAGAACTGCAGGTCCTTTGGCTTCCACCTATTTTCTGAGACGTGTGGTAAATCTTCCTTTTTAAAACATGAGTTTCTCCAAAGTTCTTAATTTATGTGAGCTCATTTCAATGGCACTGACTCTAAATATTTATTTGGCTATTCATTTTTAAATATTGTATTTCAAATTCTATCAAGAAAGAGAATATTCAATGGAAATTCAAGGGAGAGCCCTCTGTTGGAGCATTGCTGACAGCTGTAAGGACAGAAAAGCCACAACTCTGGTAATAAAGACAAAAGGAGCTCAAAACATGAACTAACTTCTCACTTGCTGTAATTCAGTGTGGTTTGTTTCTTTCAGGTTAATTGAACACTGTCAATTTTCAGTCATTTTTGTCAGGATGTGTTGCAGATAGCTTTTTTCTCAATTAACCATTTTGGCAAAATACCTGAGGGAGACTATGGACAGATTCAAACCTCATGTAAATGATATATAATGATGTGTAATGTGTAATGTTGCTGGACTGCTGTCTGGTCAGAATGTGCTGGGGTAAGTCTGGTGAATAAATGTCCCCATCCAGCAAAGTTCAGCACCCTGGAAGTGGCCACAGGACATAAAACTTCTGTATCTGAGAGCAGCAGAGAGTCAGGGCTGAGCCCTGCAGGTGCTGACAGTGCCCAAACCAGCCCTGCCTGGAGCTGTGACACCTCCCTGTGCAGAGCAGGTGTTGGCAGGAACTGGAGGCTCTTTGCCCCTCTTATCTGTGCCTCTTATCAGGTGCAGCCCCTGCCAGGAGGATGGAGAGTATCAAAGAACACATTCCGGTGACCCTTAAATTATAAAGATGCCTAAAGCTCAGGACCACCTGGAAGATGAGGCAAAACACAGATGACTGATGGCTTTCTCCTTTTTTAGTGTCCTGATTGCTGTTGTCACTATACTGCCAGCCCTTCACAGCCTTATCCTGCTCCATCTCAGCTTCAGTTTAACAGCATCGATGGCTTCCTGTGCCTGTGGCCATTTGGGGCTCATCCATCTGCCACAAGGCAGTGTGAGAACTCACCTGGGCAGGAAGGAACACCTGATGCTTTGCCTTAATGATTGACAGAGTCCCTGTGATCACAGTCACACCAGCTGATAGATATCCTGTGTGCTTTCCTGTCCTGGAACACATCCTGGGTGTTTGCATTTGCTGCTTTCTGCCCTCACTGGAACACAGGAGAGAGTTGTTAAACCCTTGTTTTGATTCATTCTTCTCCCTGTGCAAACCACTACCTTCTCCTTCATGGTATTTGTTCACAGCAGATCTTCTGAAGCTGAAGGATAGGTGTGTTTTTCAGAAGATAAGCACACCTTGTTTTTCTTTTTCTTAGCTGTTTTCCCTGACTCCAGTCCCTGACTCTCTCCTTGATCTCTCTCTCTCCCTGGTGCTTCTTCCCTCAAGATCTCAGATTTTCTTGGCATGACTTGAAATTCCCCATTATGTTTTTTTTTTTTTTTAATTTTTTATTCACCTTTTTGGGCACACAATGTAAAGAAGGGACCAAAGAGGGGCCCAGCAGCAGAACTACCCGGTGGAGAAGTGGAGATGACTGACCCAAGCAAAAATTGTGCTCCTTCCTCTGGCACAGGAAAAGAAGAAAAAGGGAATCACATGGGAAGTACCTCAAAGCAAAACCAGTGAGAATTTATGAATTAGATTCTCCAGAATGCTCTTGCTGTGAGTTGGTGACCAAAAAATCTCTTTAAACAGCAGTGTCATGGGACAAGTGCAGAGCCTGAGACTGTTCCCCATTTGGTTTTGGTTATTTAATGCAAGTTACACTAACAGAAAGCTCTTCAATGAAAGGCCTTAAGGAAGAACATATTGTTGATCTGAAAAAGCCGATAAACAACTGGCAGCCATGCATGGTATTTTCATGCTAAACCAAGATAAAAAGATTCCCTCCCCATTCTCCCCCCATGCCCCCTTGTTTCTTTTTGGGATAATGTGAACATATGTTTTTGTCCCCATGAAAGGGACATGATTTTGATCAAGGCTTTGGCATGTCCAGCGAGCCTAAAGCAATTTTTTTGTGTTTGCAAATAACAAAAATCATTTTTGTAAGATTGGCAGCCTCCCATCCTCTCAGTGAACAAACCACCTCACGGCTTTGACTGTGACACACAGGGAGTCTGCACAGCACTGCTGAAACCTGATTGTCTCCTCAAACTGAGTTTTGTACCCAAAACAATAGCTCTCCTCCTCCACTGTCACATCCAGGGAGCTCTCATGCCTCACACCAAATAATAATTAGCCTGCCACAGCCTGTGTGACACTTGGAAATGTCTGTACCACTACCTAAAGACTCATCACCAACTCTCCTTTATTTCCAATTAAAATAAACACGTATTAAGTAAATATCCAGTGTCAGGTTCTAAATGTGAAATACTGCTGTGTGCTGTTTGTCAGGCCTTGTTCTGGGACGTGTTGCTTATGATCTGCCTGGGTGTTTGTTACATTTTCCCCTGTAAGAGTGTTTGGATATTTCATCAATCATGCATGCGAGTTCCTTTGTCGTCTTTTGAAGGAGTGATGTGGTTTCATTTATGAAAACCATGTTGAGAACATGCTTCCTTTTAAAAAGTGAAACCTCTTCTTAGCAGCGCTTCATCTGGAAGTGGCAGGGACAGAAAACAACTTTAGCTGTCTTGGGGATGGTTTCTCTGCTCTGGAAAGTTTTTCAGTTCTGCATGCAAGCAGCCAAGGCTGCCTTCTTGAAGGGGTCTGGTAGTAATTAGGTCACTCTCTGTGGATGCCACAAACTGAGAGCAGTTCTGACAGAATCCAGGTCTAAACATCTGCTTGGACATCTTCCACTGTGCAGAGCTGGAAAGAAGGGTTTCAGTGATCTAGAACGTTCCCAAAGATACACAAGATAGTTTAAAGAGAGAAGTGAAGGATTTCTGGTGTTAATGGATCATCCCACACAGTCTCTGTGTGCCCTCCCTTGGGTATTGAGGGGACAGGTTTTCTCTGCTTTCAGCCTCAGGCAATTTAATTTCTTCACTGAAGAAAGGGTGGTGAGGCACTGGAACAGGCTTTCCTGGGAAGTGATGGAGTCATCATCCCTGGAAGTGTTCAAGAAACCTCTTGGTGAGTAGATTGCAAAGAATGGCTTATAGGGAAATTCCTAATTACAAAATGAGTTAATGAGTTCATCTGAGTGCACCATGAATTTGTGAGCCTAATGAACTAATCCAAGCAGTGACTGTGACGCGTCTCTGATTGTCCCTCCACCTTGACTGATATTTCAATCCAGAACTTGATGGAGATCTGGGCGGGACAGAACTAGAAATGAAAGGTGCTGTGAGATGCCATGTGTCCTGGCACAGGCTTTTGGCACTGGGGCTGGGAGGCTGTGCATCAGCCCAGCTACATGAGCTCATGTCTGTGCAGCTCACATGCTCCCACTTCCCAGCGAAACAGGAGAGGGTGCCTTGGCATCACATGAAGAAGCTTTTTGGTCCCTTTCAAATGTCAGCTTTCCCCCTGGAGACTTGTTAAGCACAAAATGACAGTGTCCCCAGGTCATGCATTACTCAGCAGCAGCATGAGGCCCCCAGATGTGCTGTGCCTCCAGCTCACAGGATGTTCTTTGTCCAGGGGACATGGCTCCAGTTTTGGGGTCGATTTTGTTTTAGTGCATCTGGCTGAAAAGGGCAGGAGCCAACACAATGACTTGAACTTGAGGCATCATTCTCAAACACAAAGACCCTCCCATTTCTCATTCTAGCTCAAGCTCTTGAGGAGAATAACATCTTCCTTCAGTTCAGTTTGAAATTGCTGTAGCATATGGACGTGTTTAGGGATCGCAAGAAGGATCACCATGCTTTGTAATAAGTGAAGATTTAAAAACTGAGTGTTCTTCCAGCTGTACATGTGTGAGAGGCAGATCCACTTACAGATTTATCAGGCATGAGAACACACAGAGAGGTGCTTGTACTCCATCCAAAGCTCCTCATAAAGCAGTTTAGTTTGCACAGTAACTCTGTGCAACTCTTCACTGTGAGTTCATCTTCCTAGAGTGCTCCACAGCTTCACACACAGTGCTTTTTTCCAGTTAACTCCATTGATTTCATCAGAGTTTGGTTGCTTTTTCCTGCCCCAGTGCATCCATATGGCATAAGCTTTTTTTTTTGCTGTCACATAAATATAAAGTAATGAAGTCAGGGCTCAGGGATATGCCAGAGAAAACACAGCGTGCCTCATATGAACTCAAGATGTCAGCTGGCTTTGTGTAAAAAAATAAATTGGATTTTGGCCCAGTGAAAGGTATTCCATTAGGGGACACAAGAGAGATGGTGCAGGTTTGGTTTGGGATACCATCAACAATGAGAAGATACATTGGTTGTCTTCTATAAATGGAGCTCTTTTATGAGAGAATGAATCCTGAATTCTGAAATATCTATGTATTGCTTAGGACTTCCAGGGAAGGGTTTGGGGGCTCTCTGCAGCCTCCTCTCATCACTCCTGCTGGTCAGATTTTCTGATCAAACCTTTGTCTGTGCTGCTGCTCACAGAGAGACTCAACAACTGTCCCTGGCCAAGGAGAGGGGTAGAGTTACTTGGTTTGTGGAAAATAATATGGGACCAAGAAGGAGATCCAAAGGTAAGAGGAAAGGACTCAGAACGCAGTTAAGTTTTCCAAGAATTTGTGATTCTGGAACAAGTAGCAGAGCCAGCAGGGTTTATATTAAATGTATGAAGAAATATATCCCAAATTCAGGCAATGTTGTTAATTCTCTGGTAGAAAGAGAGATGGTGAGGCCTTTTCCAATAAACATCACAAATTTGGATAAAATAAACCATCTGTAGGGCTGCAATCAGTAAAACTGGCCTGGTTTAAGAAAGCTCACTGCAACATTGACTCAATGAACTATAGGGCAGGATTTCTCTACCATCAGGCTCCCATGGCCCAGCATTTGGAAATGTTCAGCTTTCTTCTCAGTGTTCTGATCTGGCTAGCAGGCTTGACTTGTGTGGGTAGAAATCTAGAAAACATCCTAAAATCCTGTGGGAAACCCCCAAATTTTTCAAGGCATGTGTTCATAGGGAACATAGATCAGGGATTGTCTTTGTCTTCCATACAATCCCTGCAGAACGTTATAATGAATCAGCTTTTATCTCTCTTTACACACCCCAAATTTGGGGATTACCAGCCAAATCTAGAGTTAGGAAATAAAATGGGCTCTTTCCTGTTAAAATTAATTATTGCAATAAACCCCCCCGAACACATTAACTTCTCAGCTCCTTTGTATCAGGCCATTAACTGCTCAAAATTGCCTGGTATTGTCACAGAATTAATGATTGCTCTTCCAGAACACCCAGTCTCAGTGGAATTACGGTGCGGCAAGTACCCACTGGTTTGAGCTCTTTTATTTTTATCCAAAGTCATCTGCCCCAATGCTGCAGCATCAGATCCTTTCAGCTATGAAATGCTCAGCTGGCACAAGCTTTCCCCAACATTTTTATCAGGATAATTGATGGCCCTCATGTCCAAGAGGAGGGTGGAAAGTGCCATCTGATGTGCCTGACACAGGGATCTCCACAAGGAAATCCCAGTGAAGGAACCTCTCAGTCCTGTCTTCTGTTCTGCCTTTCAGAGTATATGAAGCCTACAGGAGCAAAATCTGTATTAGATATGGGACATTAATAAAGATTTCCTCTTGGAGAAATTGGCAGTAAGAATTCAGCACAAATTGATCAAGTAAATCCCAGAAGCCACTTGTACAGCCTCAAGGAACATTAAATTAGAGGTCCTCCACGTGGAAGATGGGTAAAACAGAAGAGGCATGCTCCTCTTTTTATAATGGGTTTAATTCTGAATTTAACCACGATTAGGATTTGCTTGTTTTTGAATTAGTCCCATCCCCTTTCCAGATTATTTTTTAAAACTTATTCCCTCTGTCACAGGAGCTTGCTGTAGGTCCAGCTGTAGGTCCATGATTTCATTGCTCCTAAAAGTGGACTAGGGATTTCCTAGTGGACTAGGAAATTGAGAGTCAAGGATGAAAACCAGTGAAATTCAATATTTTCCTGAGCCTGAGCTTTGGCACTGGTAAAGTCATACACAGAGATTTCTATGAAATATCTCCTCTTTGAATGTTGGTTATGCAAAGAAACTCTGATTTTATGTATGAGGAGAAACATATTCAAGTTTCAGTGCAGACACTGAAGTTTAGTCTGAAATGTATGCTGATATTTTTTTTAAATCCTCTCCAAAACCTACAGAAAAAGTTAGGTATTTTAAGCAATATTTTAAAACATTTTAAAAGGAAGAAAAGAGCTTATAATTAACATCTCTCTTAGTCTCCTGTTTTTTCTTTTAATTTAAAAACATCTGGAAGCCAGTGTTGACAGATAAACCCCTTAATCTCTTTACTTACATTAAATGTGCTCTCCAAGTCCTATTTTTCACCTCTAACTTAGTGGCACTTGACGGGGGTGTGTGGGGAAAGTGAGCCAAAGGCCAAAATATTTGCAGGAGGATTGGTGCAGGAACTTCATTGTTGGAAACACACCTGAAGAAAGGAGGGGTGCCCACAGACCGAGCTCCTTTGGGCTGCCCACCTCTGCCTTGGCAGCTGTAGGGGGGGCTGAAATCTTCTCCAGTGTCTTGGTTTGAAAAGACAGGCGTCTTCCTTGAAAGGAAGCCATTTCAGGACGTTTCAAGGCAGGAGCCTTCCTTGAAATGGAAAATGTAAACCCCCTCCCTCTGAATTATTAAGATTTTGAAATTAAAAGGCTCTTAGGTAAAGAGATGGGAATAGGAATAATAGTTCTTTACTAGGAAAATTAAAAATACAAATACAATAGTACAAACAAACAAACAAACAAACAAAAAACAAAAAAGAAAAGACTGCCAGAGTCAGAACAGGAGATGACATCCTGTGTGTCAGGGTGGTGGCAAAGCCCCATCCCATGGGGGCTCAGCCCTCCTGCAGTGCCAGCTGTGGTTCTGCTGGAGCAGGGATCCTGCACAAGGGGGGAGTTTTCCTCAGAAGGTTCAGGGGGCATGTAGATGGGCCTGGGCTCCCTCTGGGAACGCAGTGGAGAAAGGATGGTGTGGTGTCCCAAACCTCAGATTGTATCCAGGTAGGAATGCTTGGCTCCTCCCCCTGGGTGGAGCATCTCTCTACGGGATGATGGAGTTTGATTGGCCATGCAGGGACACTCAATTAACAGAAGAGATCTCCTGGAGGAACAATTGGTTGTGAGAGAGATAAAGAAGACTGCCCAATGAACAGAAGAGAACTGCCTCACCTCTGACAGATGGAAATAGAATACACAGCCCCAGCCTGAGACAACCACACATAAAAGCCAAGCTGCAAGAAGCTTTATAGCTAAGCTGTGCTTGTGGCCTTTTATGGGTTCCTGTGCAAAATTAGTGCTGTATGGACAATTCTTTGCTGGCCTTTGGTGGTTTGGAGCTGCTGTGGATGAACTGAAAGCAGCCCCATCCCTGTGGGAATCACTTGTGAGGCTGCCAAGGAAATCAAACTGTTTGTTTAGTGGCAATCACTTCCCAAGGGGTCGTGGGAGGTCGCCTGGCATCTGATACTGCAAATATCTGAGCTTTAATGGAAGGCTGGGTGACAAAAATCTGGCATAAAATTGCATTTAGAGCTGTGAAATCCAAGATTACTTGCTAAGCATAAGCCTGTGTTTTCTGGCATGTTCCTGCCATGACAAGCAAGCAGGGTGCCCTGTTAGGAACCATCTCCTAAGAAGATTTTGTTTAATCATTGCTTTGTGGCAAAAGGCTGTCAGAAGTGACTTTGCCCAAAGTAAATGTGCTTTTTTTCTTGATTGGAGAAAGGCACATAAATCCCTGATGAGGCTGTGAAATGTAAAGGACACACCCCAGTGCTGTTGGGAATGGTTTGGATTTCCTTGCTGCTTCTGGAGATTTTTTCCTTAAAGTCTCCTGGAATCAAGGGATCCTGTGGTGCTTTTGGAATTAAAAGTTTGTGAAACTGCAAGTTACAGGAAAATGCTTAAAACCATGTGAGCCATACAGGGCAAAAGACAAGTATTGGGAATATGGTGGTTATTGGTTTTGGTTGGTCTGTACACTGAATAATTTCTTTGGGAGCTGCAGAAGGATTGAGTGTCCTGACACTTGAGTGCTTGGAGTTTCCAAGGCTGAGGCCTCCATGGAGAGGGGGGAGAGCAAGCCCCTGCTCCTGGGAAACATGGCAGGGAATGGAGAATGTCAAGACACCTGCACTGACATTTTTAAGGCAAAAATCTCAATTTTCAGTGCTGTGTCCCACACTTCATAAATGAATAATTGTGAGACATTTTAAAGAGTCTTCACTTCTACTTCAAGTCAGAAGGTATGTCAGTAAGAAACAGTGACCAGAACTGAACAAATAGGAAAAAATCCTTATGGATGTTATTTCAAATTCCAAAATTAATTTGTTTGGCTTATGTTCAAAAGCCTCCCATGTCAGCTTCGTGGAAACACTTGGGTGCCAATGTTTTACTACCAAATGAAGATTTTAAAGCTCCAATACTTCCAGTGAGTCACTGGAAGTGAATTTAGTAATTTGGAATATCTAATTCAGATTTTGCACTGTGTTAAGCACTGCAGTCATTCAGGTGACAGCATCATAAACCTGAGTTTTTTCCATTTCCCTTAGAGAACAGCTGAATATTAGTCAATAAACAGGGTCTGGCATTCAGAGGAAAAAAGACTCAGAATTCTCTAACTTGAAACAGTGGAAATTTCAGATAGTGAAGCTGTTCCAGGAAACAGTGAGCTACTGTGTTTGTAATATTCATAATTTGGAAGGATCCAGAAGGGTACTGCTAATGCATCTGAAGCTGTTCCCAGGCAGCTGACAGAGAGAATGCTAGAGAAGCTACAGGCAGCCCTTGTTTTTAATACAAATTTTATGTGTGCAAACATATATCTCTTGCTGGTATCCCTGCAGCTGAGATGTTAAGAACAAAGCTCTGCTCATCCAAAAGCACCCTTCTCAAATATTTATCTCTGGATGGCAGCAGATCCAGCAGGGAAGCTGGAAGTTCTGACAACTCCAGGTTTATCAAGCAACTAACACTTAATCCATGCCAGCTGCCTGTGGTTTCCTCCCCACCACTGCCAAACCAATACTAAATATGTGTTTCATATTAGAAATAAATCTTTTAGTACGCTACAACATGGTCATGTCTCTTAAAGTATGTAAAAGAGTGAGGAATCAGACTAAACTGCGGATTGTGGACAGTTTTCTTTCAGAACAGAATATTGTTTTTCTTAATTTGGGCTATTTTTATAGATATTGTCACCAGTCATGGCTTAATGGGACATGAACTGGGTGGGAAGAAGACTGGAGTAGGGCCTGGGGTGGTGGTGAGGATGGATGTGGATGGAAGGCAGAGCAGGTGTGCAAGGATTAGATTTAGAAAAAATTTCGGAATTTTCTGATGTAGGGGACGAACAAGGGTGGCTGTTGAGGCCATACTCCAGCATTACCCTCCTCATTCTCATTCCTTTCACTTCCTGCTGACCTGTGGGCCTGGTGGCCTAAACAATTATTTTGTCTCTGTTTTCCATGAGGCATTTTCTCTCTTGCTCTCTAAGGCTGAGCTGAGCTGAATTGAATTTAGAGAATTCAGAATTTAGAGAATTCACAGAATCACTAAGTTGGAAGAGACCTTAGAGATAATAGAGTCCAACCCATCTCCAATACCTCAACTAAACGCTGGCATCCAGTGTTGTTTTAAACACACCCAGGGATGGTGACTCCACAACCTCCTTGTTTTAAACACACCCAGGGATGGTGACTCCACCACCTCCTTGGGCAGCCATTCCAGCACTTTATCACTCTTTCAGTGAAAAACTTTTTCCTAATATCCAACCTGTATTTTTCCTGTCATAGCTTGAGAGTGTATCCTCTGGTTCTGTCAGCGCTGCCTGGAGAAAGAGACCAACCCCACTTGACTACAACCACCTTTCAGGAGCTGCAGACAGTGAAAAGGTCATTCCTGAGTCTCCAGGCTGAGCAGGGATCCTGAACAAGGGGGGAGTTTTCCTCTGCAGCTCCAGAGGGGATGTAGATGGGCCTGGTTTTCCTCTGGGAATGCAGTGGGCAAAGGCTGCTGTGGTGTCCCAAACCTCAGATTGTATCCAAGCAGGAATGCTTGGCTCCTCCCCTGGGCTCCCTCCGTTGTTCCTCATAGACCCCAGAGCTGATTGCTCTTCCCAAAGCACGCTGGCCAGGAGGGATGAGTAGGCATGAGGTGAGGAGCTGGAAAGAGTCAGAGCTAAGCCCAGGCCTGCTTCATTCTGGGCATGGTTACGTAAATATTGCACTGCCCTTTCTGCAAGGAGACAGAGTGTCCGTGTGGAATTCCAGCAACAACACCACCTGTGCTCAGCAAGGGTGGACCCGACACAGGATCTCTGTGATGGCACAGGGGTGGAGCAGGACAGCCGTGGAGACCAGAGCCCTTTGTAAATCCCTCTCTAAAGCAGCAGGTTACATAATGGCTGTGAGCAATCCTGGTGTTTACACGAACCATTACTGAGCTCTTTGGCAAGTGCCCACCTGCCACAGCCCAGCCAACACGAGCAGCCAAACGCTGATCTCACATCCCCACAGCCCCACTGAAAGGGCTGTGGATTTATCTGGGTCTGAGTGAGGTCAGGAGCTGGCCCAGGATCCACAGGAATGGTCAGAGCTGGTGTGTGGAGCTGCTCACAAATAAATCCCTGCCTCTCTGCGGCTCTGAATCCTTTTAAGGCTGCTTTGCCACAGCTTTTGGGTTGATCTAGCAATTGAAAAAAAAAATGGATTTCACATCCCTGCACAGAGCTTCTGGCTGCTAGTATTCTTTCTGCACTTGTAATGACAAATAATGCTAACCTTAACCATTTTGCTTGGCACTTGGGATTGTGTTTTCTGTTGTCATTACTCTGCCCAGAACAGGGAACAGTTTGTAATCACTGTTTTGGTTTTTTACCGGCCTCATGTCCAAAAACAAGGCTAAAGCAGAGGATTAAAGGCTTTATTTGCATGGGAACAAAAGCCACATCAGTCACAGGATCCTGGAGATCAGAAAACACCTCGTTTAGGGAGCCAGTAGAAAGTATCTCTGTTATCTCATATACTCAGATATCTCTGTTATCTCATATACTCTGTTATCTCATATATCTCATATACTCACCACCAGAGTATTGTGACCTGTGGGAGGGTTCTTGGTCAGCCAAGCACTATGGTTTTCTTCAAAATTAATTTCTCTTATGTTATTTCTTTTTTTCTCATCTAACCATACCAAATTTGCTCCCTGGGATTTGTTTTGCTGAGGGCCTGCAAGCAAATAAGAAAGAGAAGCAGAACAGAAACAGAATAGAAAACAATAGAAAAGAGGAGTTCCTGGGTTCAGGTTCTGCCCAGGTGTGACATCAGTGATTGCAGCATCACAAAGGTTTTAAAATCAGACCAAAGAGATTGTCACAAGGCCAGAGAGGTGGTCATAATGTGCCAGCAATAGGTTGTCATTTGTTACCTTCCCAGGTATCAAATATTGTCATTTGTCACCTTCCCAGCACTGGCTGAGCCCTTGGAGGTGACTCTGGATGAGCTCAGTGTGCAGGTAAATGTGCAGTGCTGACAGGGAGGGACCTCCCTGGTTGTGGGGTCCCTTCTCTGCACCCTGCAGGATGGACAGCCACGCTCTGCAATTTCATTCACAAATTCTCCAAGCCCCAGTCAGTTTGCACAGTCCAGTGATATCCTGCAATTTCAGCACAGGGTGGTCCTTTTAGTTCTCAGAATAATGCTCCAGAGTGTCTTTTAACAAAATGGATGTGATATAAGCAACTGCTGCACTGAATATTTCACTGCTAGACTTGTAAATATGCAAACCCATCTGTCTGGACCATATTTTAAAAGTATGGATGCTCACTTATGTTATTACGAGGCATGGGAACATTATGGTGTGCTGTAAATTAAACAGTGATGTCCTGCACAAAGATCTTTCCATCCCAACCACATTGTAGGCCATTTCTAGGAATAGATTTTCTGTTTTGAGGAGAAAATGATACAAAAGCTAAACCTAAAAAATCTTCACGGAGGCTGACCTGGCTATCACCCCCAGCTCTCTGATTTTGCAATAAAGCAGAAACTGATCAAATCCCACGGGGCTTTTCAGGGTGCAGGGAAGTCTCCCCACGTACCACAGATATTTACTGAACAACTCCAATATCTTGAACCAAAACAAATGGGGCAGCTTTATCAGTAGACTTTCCCTGCTTTTCTAATCCTGTTTCTCATGCAAACTCATTGTAATAATCCAGGCTGGATGTTGTCCAGGCAGCTGGTGGATGTTGTCATTCTTCCATTGACTTGACAATGGAGGTGTGGGCCAAGAGTGAGAACCTGGAGGAATAATTGCCTTGACCAAGGGTGGGAAAAGGCCTTGCTGGCAGTTTTGGGGGTAGTAATTACTAAAATCCATGCAAAATCCTCTCCATCTCTTTCTGGATGATTGAAAGGATTCAGCGCTGCATGCCATCACTGGGTTTTTTTGGCTTGGAGAGGTATTTGGAAGTTCATTCATTACTTGCTATAATCCCTCCCAGTTCAGCTGTGCTGAAAGCGAAATATTTACATTAGCAAAAACGTCCTCACCGCCAGTAACTGAGCTGCCCATTGTAGAACCTGTGAGGGAAATGAGGTCTTTATAGTGCTCTTTGCTCTGCCATTCTGTTGATCACTCACATTTTGCCCCCCTGGTACTCTAATACATGTGTGACCTTCAAAATAAACCCTGAGCATGGCAGCAGAGCCAGGTTTTTTTTATGCTATGCAGAATTAGAGTTTCACATAGTGCCCTTTTGAACTACCCACCACTTGATTTTTTTGCTATGCAGAATTAGAGTTTCACATAGTTCCCTTTTGAACTACCCACCACTTGAATTTGTGACCGGTTTTGGACCTTGGCTACGTCCGCTCTGCTCAGACTTTCTTGCTTTCTGCAGATTTATTTTGCCCTGCTCACAAGATTTGAGTCCAAACACTACATCACAAATGGGGGCTTTTCGGCAGCCCTCCAGCACTGTGTTGAATCTTTCTCTTTTGCCTTGCTTTTAATAATTCCAGTCTATGTGGACAGAGCTGCTGCTGCTGCTTTTAAGGCATGTCTTGTTGAAGCTTTGCAGGCTCCTTCAGATTTGCCCAGGACTCTGTTATAAAAAGAGAAACTAAATCTCTTATCCATTC
The DNA here is from genome assembly GCF_027579445.1 of Ammospiza nelsoni. Lineage (NCBI taxonomy): Eukaryota > Metazoa > Chordata > Aves > Passeriformes > Passerellidae > Ammospiza > Ammospiza nelsoni. The sequence goes on from NC_080641.1 coordinate 31,807,753, forward strand.
CGCTTCCAAATCTGTGTGTTTCTCTTATTTCCAAACACTTCATTTATAGAGCTGGCCAGAGAAGCCTGAGCTAATGCCACGTGCCTCATGCAGCTCTGTTGTTTAGTCCAGGCAAGCTTTGCTTTTGTAAACTTTTTTAGAGATCTAGAATTAAATGTGAAACATGAGTCAAACAGTTTTTGAATGTGTTTAACTTGGAACACTTCTTAGTTATGATGTCCTGATTCAATGCAGGAGAATGTACTTTTTTTGCCCTTGAACAGCTCTGTAAGATGGTTATCAACTGGATAGATATGAGCTTACTCATCTTGCTCCTGATTCATTTGCTTTGGTTACTCCAGGAAACTTTGCCAAAGAAACTCACGTTTCTGTGACTCCAAAATGAAAAGAAAGCCTGGACCTGCAGGAAATGTTCCCTTCTTTGAAGGAGTTTAGAGCAGACAGGCACAGAATCCACTTTGGCCCACCACTGTAGCAGAAGCGTTTTGTGCAGACCAGGTATGAGGGAATTGAGCACAGCCATGCTGTGGAACTCTTGTCTAACCCATAAACCTGTAGACAAACTCCATCACTGTTTGGTGTCTGCAGGGCCACACAGTGATTTGAAAAATCCTTTTGAAGCAGCTTTCTTTATCCTGATTCTTTCACCTCAAGGATGCCTTTGTACCAAACAGCTCCCATTCCTACTCCAGTATCTGATCCACTGTTTGCAGCCCTGTTGCAAATGCTGCCTTTTATCCCTCTGGCTTCATCTCAGGTTCTGTTTTCCACTGTCAGAGCTGTTGTACAGACCTGCAGCAGGTGAACATCAGCAGGGTTTGTTTTTGGTCAGCCCTGCTCTGCAGGAGGATGTGCTGGCTTTTAGGGTTTAGGCAAACCCCATCAAGGAGTGCATTACATCCCTCAGGGAAAATTGTCTTGCAATGGTCCCTCCAGTGCCTCTAGAGCTGGGTCAGACAGTGGTGCCAGGCCCTGGCTGTGCCCTCACATTAAAGAGATTTGCACCACAAGCAAACATTTCTTATCACAACTTCCTCTCTTCTGAGCGAGGCACGGAGAGCTCCTTTTGGCATGGAAAAAAAAAATAATGGCAATCTACAGCCCCCATATCTGTCCTGTATCAAGGTCAGAGCATTCCTGACCCAAGTTCTGGCTCTGATGCCTTGGAGCTCTGTGTGTGCTCTCTGGTTTAAAGGTTGTCTGCAAAAAAAGAAAAAAAGCTATTCAAAACTCGGAATGAAAACACAGAAAAAGCAGCAGGGCATGGTCTGTTATCCTAAGTAGTCAGCTTGTGGAAACTCGCTGCCAATTGACCAATATTTTCCACTCATCTGAGATAGTGATGGAACTCAATGCTCATTTATTACCTCAGCTGGCCCCAAATGTCACCAGTGGTTGTTTATCTGGGCTGTGCACCTCACGCAGCCACGAGCTGTGGGCTTGGCTGCCTGACAGTGCAAAGCCAAGGGGGACTCTGCCTGAAGTCATGCTTTATCCAGTTGCCTCTGGCCAGACTCATTGTTACCCCTGTACAGTCACGTTACCTTAACAATTGGCCAAAGATGCCCCCATGGACATCAGGAGTGGCTCAGAAAGCCACAGTGGAAATCCAGGACCTGCTGTCTCCACCAGGAGAAAATAAGGTGTGTCCACGTGAATGGCTCTGTGTTGGTTATCTGCAGGTGCTGGGTCCTCTTGTGAATATTTCAGGCCTTATCTGCCCTGTCTGTGTGGAAGAGCAGCGCTAATCTGATCTGCTTTGGCAAGTTACTCAGTGAGACCTCTTGTCATAACCCAGACTTTTGGTTTGGTACTTGCTTGGCTTTCAAAAAACTGCTTCTCTTCTGTGAGAACAGAGTTTATGTACAAAAGGTCTGATTAAACAGTTCTGTTGCTCTTTTTTAAACAACAAACCTGTGTTTGGTAGTGGCAGTAGAATATTGACATTCACGTTTCAGCCTAAAAGCAAGTTTAAAACATCTTGTTTTGGAATTTCATATTTTTTTCTCCCACTGACAATCGTTCAGATCCCATTCCCTCAGCTGTGGACACAGAGATGTTTTCTGCTCATTTTTGGAGCTGTGGACACACTCCAGACTCTGAACATGCAGGGTTTTTCTATCCTGCACATTTTGTCCTTTCAGAGATGGACAAAAGTTAAGTATATGGCTCCTCCAGATTTTGCCAAAGTTTGGATTTATGCACAGACAGAAGAACTGGAATTGTACTCTTGTGATTGGGTACTGCTTTGCATTTAACCTGTGCATGTTTTTGAAATGGATCTAATACTAAGGTAAGCAGAAACAGAAACTCTACATGTTGGGCTTCTCTGAAGACCTTGTTTGAGATGGAGAGGTTCAAATGTTCTCTTCGAGAAGAGTCCAACATATTTCCTGCCTAAGAAGCCTTCACTCTTCAAGCTATGAACATGGCTTAGTTACTTCTATATATATTCTTTTTTAGAAATTTGAATGTATGGGAGTAAAGTTCCCATTTTGGCTCAGAGAGTTCAGAGTTTTTGCCACTGCTCCTATTATTACTTCATTATGTTCTTTCTCTTCACGATTCTTTTGCATCATATTGTTGAGTTATGACCCCCCATGTCTGGTTTGCAAGATCATTGCTTTGCATTTGTGACCAGCACTCTCCAAATTTCAGATATTTGGTTTTAGCAGCCCTTAAATCTGTTTATTACCCAGTTCATTTGAATGTCTTTCTTGATTGTTCTGTGCTTAATCCTTTCAAATATTTTCCTTTTTTGCTTGCATGAGTGTCACATCACTTTGTGGTCAGCACGTGAGCAGATCAAGCCATCGCACAACCAACCCATGGTTCTGGGTTTGTGAGGTGCCTTCAGTGTGGAAGGCAAAGATCTGCTGAGGGAGATGCTGAAGGGGCTGATGGCTGTTTACCAGATCAATCTCATCCCATAATTATGACAGGATGTTTTTTTAACCTTGGGGATGGAGCTCTGCATGGGTCACTGGTGGGGTGCTCGTCACCCATGGTGTTTATCACCCAAGGTTTTTCAAAGCAGACTGAGAACCTCCGTCATGGGAGAGTTGCAGTGGTAACTCCCATAGTGTTTGTCACTCTGTGTGCTGGGGCATGAACAGGACAGGACACCATGGAGGGGGCAGGGGGGATTGTCCTCTTGAAATATTTGCTGTCTCAGCCTTGTGTGGTCCTTGCCAATGTGGGTTTATTTTCCTCTTCACAGCCAGTGTGGTTTTCTTCTGCATTCAGAGAAATTTCTGGCTCTCTAAAAGTGCCTTTTCACCTGCATGAAGTCAAAAAACAGAAACAATGTTAACTTGAGACAGAAATAGAAGTTTTGGATCCCCTACCTTTGCTTTCTTCCACTGACCCTGAAATTATTTAATTAATTCTTCTAGCACAGGGGGAAAGAAGCCACGAGGCTTAGATTCATGCACACATGGCAAGCATAGCTGCGACATTAAGTCATGTAGTCTTTTATGGGAAACCCCTGGATGTTGGCTGGAATATTTCAAAATCCTCTTATCACAGGATGGGTAAGATTGGATGGGGCCACAATGGGTCCTATGATCTAACCTCCCTGTTCAATGGAACTCCATTAACAATATTGACTCCAAATAACAACATTTTATTTATTTATTTATTTATTTATTTATTTATTTAGTTAGTTAGTTAGTTAGATAATTAGGTATTGGGACATAGACGGGGAAATAATGAAAGAAACCTGAATAGATACCTCCTGTATCAGCTGGTGACCTGGAAAAAAAACTTAAGATGTTGCTTGAACTCAGGAAATTTCAGGTCAGGGCTGTAGTGCTCCATCATTGTCCTTCCTCATCATTACAGATTTATCTGCTACATCCAACTCTAGTAAGAGTCAGAATAACATTTTCTTGGTGACAGCACAATTTTTCTCCTTTCCTGCTTTCACTTCTTCATTTTCCTGTGTATCTGGACAAATACAACTTGCAGCCATGGCCCCAAGGAGCCAGCAAAATGTGAAACATGGAGTGGTGGCTGTGCTTGGGCAGCCACAGGTTTGTCCCAGAGCCCTTTGTCCTCCAAGGTCAGGATTTGCAGCAATCCCTTTCCCTAAAACTGTACCTGGCTGGCTGATGTTTGGGACATGGGTGCAGAATGAAAGGATGGATTGCTCCTGAGGAGCAGAGCTGTGTCTGGTACTGACTGTGAGTGGTCTGGTGGTGAATAAAATCTGGGTAAACTCACCCAAAATTCAAAGCGGAGCAAACCCCACATTTTCTTTCAGCTGCACTGCTGGTATGGAAGTGTGGTCTGCCTCTGCTGTGGTAGTTTTACTGGTGAGGAACTGGGGAAGTAGGAAACTGTAAACCCATTTGGTTCAGATAATCTGTTACATGAACTCTGCTGTTGAAAAGAAGGAAAAAAACCCCCCATAAAATATTTATTTAGAAAGTGCAGCTTGTTCCCATTTGTGACCAAACATATTAAGAAGACTGAGCTTTGTGGGGGCATTTTTGAATGGAGGAGGAGAGAACCCTGTAATCACAAAAGCCTGTGAAAAGAGATTTTTTTTTCCTAAGGAAAAGAGCCCATTAAGAGATTTTAATGTACAAGTCATGCAGCACCATAATGTTGACCTCTCTACTGTCAGCCTGTTCAGCTCCTCCTCCAGAGCTTTTTCCTTCAGTGTTTATAGCTCTCCTTTAATGGATTCTCCTCTGTTTTTATCTCTCTCATCTCTCCTGCCTTTCCTCCATTTGGAGCACGAGGGAAATGAGGAGAAAAGTTCTGCTTTTAAATCCAGTTCCCTGTGATCTCCCCCAAAAAACTGATGTAGGCTCTCACCTCAGGCAGTGGGAAGGGATCAGAAATTGGGTACAGGGCATGATGGGCTGGACCCTTGCACCAACAAGAGAGGCCTTAGTCACACCAAATGTTTGTTGGAAACTTGTGAGAGAGCAACCCAAATCCCAAAGTTTATGGTAGGAAATGCTAGGTAAAAAAATTTATGGTCTGGACCGTACAGGAAAGTAGAGCTTGACAAAGTGTTTCCTTGGGTCTTAAAAGCTACAAAACTCTTCATTTATTGGAGGAGAATTAGTGTGAGGTAATATAAAAATGTTAACTGCAGAGGCTTTCAGAGGAGCTTTAAAGTTAGGAACTTAGCTGCCAAGCAACCCATCATGTCTACTGGAGGAAAATGCAATGGAAGAATCTATTTTCTGCTGCTTAATTTCACTCTTGCACTTCTGGGAGGGGTTGACATTTTTTATGCTGGATTAAGGTGTTCCATACAAGAAATGCAAGGGCCACATTTTTGGGAAGTGCACTCCCCTGTGCCAGTTCACTTGTGCTAAAAGTGCATATGAGCCCTTTGGTGGCTTAAACCCACCACAAAACTCAGCAGGAATATGGGATTGCAAGGAGTAAATGTCATGTTGAGTAATCACTGTTGAAAGAGAGGGCTCTGTTTTTAACCTAGTTAGGAAAAATTGGTGGTACATTATGAAAGGGGGAAGAAGACATTTCATGAGATGCTCCTGGAATAATTTTGTATTGGGATGGCTTTTCAAAGGAGCTGATTTAACCAATTCCTTCATCCCCACAAATGTTACATAAGAACCACTGGCAAAACTAACACACACACGCACTTCTTGTACAAAGGACTAAAAACCCAACCCAGATGTTTACAAAGCAACCACAAAAGACCGGAAGAAAAACAAACATACAGAGATGTTTTAAATGCAGAGCAACCAACAAACACAGGGAAAAAAAATTTCCATGTTGCTGGCAGTAACTTTTGAACATACTGAAGCCATTTGGGGCAACCCTTCTTTAAACTTCCCCCATGGCAGGTTTGAATTATCAGTTATGTTTTCATTCATCACTTAAGGTCAAAGACTTCATCTTTCAATATAGGCCTGCTCTTCTCTGAAAAGACAGATGGGGAAGGTGTAGCAAATCTTCATCCACTGCTTGATGATTGGACCTAATTTGTTTACCCTGCTTTCCCCTGCTTCCCTTCTCCTGACAGAAGCCTTTCAGGGAGGACATAAAAGAGGATGCTCTGGTCTCACTTGTGCTCCTCTGTGAGCAGGCTGGCTCCTGCTTCCCTCTGGCCCCCCAGTTCCCTAGGAATGGTTGAAATTGGTATTTTTACAGATCCAAAACTGAGCTGGGACACTGTGCAAATTGCTTTATGGCCACTCATTTCAGGCTGACCTTTTGGGCTCTTTTCTTCTCAGTGCTTTGAGAGAAGATCTGAGTGTTTCCACTTCCAGGCTGAAATGCCTTTCTGTGACACTGGCAAAAGAAGGAGGATGGTTGTGCCCACATGGACCCTTGCAAAGCTGCTCCTGGGAGTGTGGATTGCATTGGGGGAGGAGATTGGTTTCTGTACCACCTTCTTGGTCTTCTTTGATAAAAGTCACTACCCTTGTGATTTTTAGGTCAGAAAAAAGTGCCTTTTTTCCTCTCTGAGGTATTTCTATGTCTCCTTTGTTTCCCCAGTGTGAATAGCTTGGAAAAATGCATTGCATTTGGACAATTCATGCAGTCACTCCTAAAATGCAGCTTACATTTTCCAGATGGCTCAATAACAAACTGATTTAATATCCTTTGCACTTATATAAAAGTATTAAAGGGTCTCACAGATCCTTGTGCCTGGGTGAGTTGGTTCTGAACTGAGGATTACCAAATACAAGGCTAATTTGGATCCATATATGAACTTCATGGATTTCTTGCAATTAATGTGTTTATTAACTCATAGTGAAAGTATCAGAATTAATCCTGCTTTTTCTCAGAGAAAACTATGCCTGTTACCCCTAAGCACAAGAAAACACTGCAAGAGCTGTTTACTTTGGCTTCTGGTGTCCTGGATTTGCTGAAGAAGGTCATGGCTTTTGTCCTCATCTACCTACAAGGCAAAGTGCTTGAAGAGGAAAAATGCTCCTTTCAGGCTGGAATGTCGAGGTTACAATTTATCGTACGGGACTTGAAAGAGGAATTTTCAGTTCTAACTTGTTTTAAGAGGAATGGGCTGGTGAAAGAATTTAAGGGCACTTCTGAAATGAATGTTGCCTGTCTATGGAACGGCCTAGAAAGGAAACATCCAAGAGGATCTGTAGCTCAGCTATTCTGCACTGCCTGAACAGAATAATGAAACACTTCTCCTGAGATTTATGAGCCTGGAAAATACACTGCAGATTTCCATCAAGGCCTGAAAATACTACAGTCTGTTGTCGTGGTCTTCAGCACATCTCTTTTTCTACCAGCAGTACTGGCTGGGATTATAGGGAACGAATCAGAGATGAAGGGCAAATGCAAACACAGAAAAGAAATATATTCTTTATTGTCGTGAGACTCCCAAGTTGCAACTGTCAAAGAAGTTTTATCTCACTAGTGCAAATTCCTTGGGTTTTTTGCTTTTGTTGTTTTTGTAGCTTCCAAATTACCAGCAGGGCAAGGGGTGGTGGAGGAAGCAGGAATTCTGTTGAGATTTTCTTTCTTTGGAGAATGCACAAGCAATGGAGGTGGTGAGTTCAGGCTTCTTCACTTTCCTCCCAGAAGGGCAGGGGCTCTCAGGAGGGTGCTGGGAATGCTGCTCCATCACCTGATGGGAATGCTCATCCATCCCTCCTGTCCAGGAAAGGATGAGTGGGGCAGCGAGTTGTGCAATTTGTGATTTTGTGTTAGAGAGTGCAATTCACAGAGTCCTAAGGCAGGATCACAGGATTGTCCCTAGAGCAATGTCAGAGCTGAGAGGTGTGTGACAGTTGTTACTCCTTCCCATTCCAAACAAATTGCAGTGCTTGGGATTCCAGCCCTCTATTTGCTCTAACTGCTCAGAGGAATTTTTTCCTTGGCTGTAATGCCAATCTCTCTTGCTGCAAGTGTTTTCTATCACGGTTTATGTCATAAACCATAAAGTAGATAATGTTCCTTGGCAGCCACATCTGCTGCCATTGTTGGCATTGTTATTTTATCACTGCTGTGTTTTTAAAATGTCCAACCCATGGGTTTGAGAGTTATTTTGGATGTGAGAAAACCTCTGTCAGGTGATTAGATGCATCAGCACAAGGAATGAAATCTTACCCGCCAGTCCTGGATCTCAGTTCTAGGAGTGGGGACCAAACCCTCTGTGTAAACACTTAAAGAAGGACTAATTTGTGCTGTCACCTCTCAGCCACCTTTCTTAGTGCCAGAATCTCAGAAGAGCTTTAGAGAACCAGCTCTGAGCTCTGCTGAAAGCCCAGCTTGCAACTTGAGTGTCACAACTTGGAGCTGGACTCATTCAAAAATCGAGTGATGAACCCCTCTAATAAAAGAACCTTCTCTGCAAGGTTTCCCCAAAAGCATCCCAAAAAAGCCCATGGCCTAAGCAAAGCAAACAAGTCCACCCTGATCCATGGCTCTGCATCCTGGCAGGAATTGCCTGCTACAAACTCCCAGTGACTTCCTTGTAAGGTGCCGTGGGCAAGGACAGCCCCAGTCGCATTTGCAGGGAACAATTTTGTGGGTAGAGAATTAGAACAAATGCCTTATGTGTGATGATTGATACTGCCAGGCGGACAATAATTGTGATTTACACACGATTTCTGTATTCTTGAGGGGAAATCCCAGTTGCCAAGTATGTTAACGAGGTATGTAATGGTGTGTTAACGGACACCATTAGTTTGCTGGACAAAACCGAGCCCCCTGCCAAAACAAACCTTCTCCAATGATACGTTTTATGGATCAGCAGATTCTGAAAATGCTTCAGAGCGGGACTGGATGGTGGGGCACATGCTCTGGGAATGGCTAACAGTTTCCTAACCACAAGTTTAAAAGGTATCTGTTAGTAATTAAATGCGCTCGAGCAGTTGTTAATTTCAGTGTTGTGCAATTTCTCTATGAGGTGCAATAATTGCAGTCCGGAAATCGTTTGTTTTAATGTTCTGAGCAGATTAGTATGGAAAGGAGTCCCAGCTTGTTGCAGTTCTTGTTAACTTCCATCACCAGGGTCGAGGTGCTTGTCTGTGCTTGGCAATGTGCTCATGGCCCAGGGCGTGCAGGGAGCTGTGCCTCCCAAACCCTTCCTGGCGTGGACAGGATGCAATGCTGAGCTCAGTGAGGTTCTGGGGAGATGGCAAAGAGAAGGGTCTGGCAGACCCTTGTGGCTCAGGATTATTTCTAACCACTGAGGAAGCCCTTGGTTCTGCTGCTTTTGGAAGCAGAAGCAGCTGAAAAGCTCCTGCACAGAGGGAATTGTGGTGGCTCAGAGCCTTTTTGAGGTGTCTGAATGTCTAGGCCAGTGTAGGAGGCCTTGGACTGAACCTGAGTCAAAAATGCTCGTGGGTGCAGGTGCACATTCCCAGTAGGGAGCTGCCTGCAGCTTGGCAGGAAGAATTTGTCCTGTGGAGGGAGGGTGGTATCACACCCTTCCAGCCTGCAGTGCTTTCCCTGAGAAAGCCTGATCTTGGTTTTCAGATTGGTTTTTTTTTTTGTATAATCCATGCTTCCCCCCCAAAAAAAAATTTGTGGACCTGGACTTTTCTATTTCCAACAAAATCTTCAAATGGTGGGAACTTGTGCAGTACCAGATGTGTTGGACAGCAGAGGACAGTAACATCCTGGAAGTGATGTGCCATAGTATTTGCCCCAGGGGTTGGATCAATGGACAGATGTGAATATCCTGAAATCTCAGAAATCTCCAAAGCACATTTTTTAAAAACCAAACCGTGTGACCCATTTACTCCAGAGCAGAACTTCCAGGCCCTCCCTGTACTTCTTTCTGCTCAGCTGTTCAGCAGAGATGTACTCAATAAAGTTCCTTAAAGCAGATTATTGCTTCAGTTATGAACCTTCATGTATAAATACAAGAATTTTAGAGCACAAATATAAATTAAAGAAATGGCTGACAAGGCTGGAGCGATCCAGCAGTGATTCTGCTTCTTCCTCTGAAAGGCTTCCATTCATCTCAGACATGATAGTCTAATCTTTGACTGAGACAAGAGTGCTACCTGGATAGTTTCCAGTTGTGTTAATGGGAGCTGTGAAAATCCTGTGCATATCAGCAGGAGAAATGGCCCCCCTTTCCAAAGGGAATGGTTTTGGTTGTCCTTAGTGCATTACGATAACCAGCCACCACACTTAATTACTTTTTTGTACCACTTTCCCTCCCTTCCTCATATCTTTATCTCTTCATGCCATAAAAATATTGCATTTTAAAATGAAATCAATGAGACAGAAAGCAGAGGAGACATGTTTTGCATAAAAGGAGAAACACGTGTTAGGAATAAAGGCCTGAAATGGGCAAACATATTGAAGACATCCTCGCCTTCCCTCTCCCCCTCTGCCCCTCGCAGGGAAGCAGGAGGGAAGCACCTCTCCTGCCTCTCTTTTCCAGGATGGGGGCTTGGTTTTCCTGCAAAACCAACCAGTTTCCTCACAGGAGAGGGGTCAGGCAGGCTCAGAGCAAAGTGTGGGGTTTTTCCACCTTGTGCTGTTCCGTGTGGATGTGAGCATGTTCTGGTGCTTGTGCTAGAGCTGAGCACGCTGCTGGCACAGGCAGGTGAAATTCCTCTGGCAGAGCCAGAGATGACTCTGGATGGTTTTTCAAGGGAGTGATTTGTTCTCATTGCTCCTGGGAAGGACAGAGAGGCATGGATTAATCACGTTCATCCTCCGTGACAGCCCTGCTTAGGACGTTCAGTGTATGCTTGTACTGAAATCAGATGTGGGTCAATTTAAGTGAACTGTAGTTGGCACGGGTAATCCAGCATGGATTGCACAACTTTCCCATGAAACCGTTCAAGTGACTCATTCACAAAAACCTTCCTGCTGCTGCTGCTGACCTGCTCCTTTCACCTGAACCGGGTCCCAAGCTGTGCTTGTGCTGCTCTGCAGTGATGCCAGGGCAGGCAGAGCTGAAGAATGAAGGGCTTTCAGGGACTCTGACTCCACCTGGGCTGCTCCTTCTTTTCTTCTTTGCCAAGAAAAATAAAAATATATTCTCCCCACCAACTCCTTAAAGAGGTTGAGGGGGGAAACTGCAGAAATATTTTAAGTGCTTGTTGTTTTTCCTAAGGGGACAAAAATGCAATGTGGTTTTATTCTGGCCATGCAAATATTTATGTGAGCAAGAGAGAAGCAAGATCAGAGAGAATCACTGGGTCTGGTTGTGACACAGGCTTTGGTGCCAGAGATGTGGATTTACTCTTTGCCCTTTTAGATCTTGCCTGTGTATCCTTGAACCAGCCACCTTCACCTCTGTGCCCACAGTTACAGCTGATTTCAGTCCTTTTTTTTGGGTATTAACTTCATGGGGTTGGGACAGATTTGGGGAAAAAAGGAGCTTTTCAACTCAACATGAAGATCTGAGTGCTTAGGTGATGTAGTAATCGTGGAAAATTATGGTAATTTGAGCTCAGGAGGGCACCTCCAAAATTTGTGCAGTGCCCTGCACGCCGTGCTTGGTTTGCTGGAGTCTGCTCTGAGCTGCTGCAACCCAAACAATGGTCTGCATTCAGCAAGTAGCTCCTCAAATTTCCTGTGGATATCCCCAGCAAATCTGTATTTAAATAAGCAATAGTTTCTTAATCCTGGACTGCAAGTTGCAGGGGCAATTTTTACTCAAGGTGAATGCTGAGGTTAGGGAGATGTTGAGATGTATAAAAGAAGCTTGCCATCGAAATTGTTTCCAGCTGTTTTCATTATGCCCCACTTCTGCAGAATAAACTAAACATTTTAGCTTTCAGCTATTTCCTTCTGGACTCTGTAAAGCTACCTGTTCTCAAAAGCATTATTTGGTGTCTTTAAGTGCTTTAGTCTGATGTTTTTACAGTTGTATTCAGCCAGTCATGAAAAATGCCCCTAAATAGATAGGAAAGGCAGCTGAAAAGATGGAAAAGCAGTTTGATTAAATGAAAATATCCATTCAGTTTGACTTGTTGAAAGCATAAAAATATTTTGGTAATACATTTTGGATATGCTAGAATTTCTCAACAGTCTTTTATTCTAGTCTTTCCCTGCCAAACTGGCTAAAGCCACAGAATTTAGTAAATAACATGAGCTGGTGTCCAGTTTCTTCCACATTTCTTGCCATATCTAAGTGGACCCTGCAGCCCAAATGGCTCAGAGCAGGGTTCAAACCTGTGTTGCCAGGGCCACTCCCATTCCTAGCAGAAATGGGTACAAATTTGAAATCTTTAGCTAAGATAAACATCCATCTCAAAGAAATAAACATTTTGCTAAATGCTTTCATCCAAAGGAGCGGGCAAATTATGTCAAAAGGAAATGTTTGAAAGACATTTCCTTGACTTTTGCACCAAAACCTGAAGCAGTCAAGTGTCTGCTGCAACCATCTTGTGTCTTAGAGATCAAATCTTTCATCCAGAAAGATCTCTCTCTGGTAACTAAAAAATTTATTCCCAGAAGGGGAAATATATTCTGCCCTTTATTTTTAGTGAACACATTTCTGTCCATCTCTGGAGAATGATTTTTATGTGCTCGTTGCCCACTTGCCCAATATGAATATTCTACCTTAAAAGAAAAGTAATTGATTTTTGGCCAAAAGGACAGGAGAAAGGTTAGGAATGTGCAAAAAGGTTTCTCATAACTTTGGAGGAGGCAGATGTTTCTCTTCTGTATCCAACCTTCATTTTCTTTGCATGAAGAACGAGTTCTTTAAAACCAAATAAATATCCCTTTGAGGAGAGCATGGCTCCCACTGTTATTCTTCATATTAACTCTTTTCTAGCTAAGGCAGAGTTTAGCTTGATTTTTATTGCAAAAAATTGAGAAGAAGAGAGACTACAGTGCAAATTTTTTTCCTATAAATGGCTTCAATTATGACTTATAAGCTGGTCGAAAGAGTAACAACAGCAACAATAACAAACTCTCTGACATCTGACATAATATGGATTGTCATTGTTCCTTCTAGGTAAATACGACTAAAAATATGTTCTTCTTGCAATTAAGATTTCATTTAAACATCCATAATTGCAAACATAGCAGCACATATTTCATATTTATAAGGAGGGCAGAGGAGGATTTTGGAAGCAGTAACCAAGAGCAGACTTCCTCTGGGGCAGTCAGAGAGGAGAGCCAAGGAAAGGATGTTATTCCTGGTACAAGTGCACAGGGTGATGTCCCCTGTCCCCTGTCCCCTGTCCCTGACTGGCTCCTCTGTGCATGTAGGACATTTCCTGCCTCTCTTGGTGATGGAGACAATGGGATGCCATTCTCCTCCTTGGACACTGAGACCAAACAGTCTTGGAAATGTCTACAGCCTAGAGGAAAGGTGAAAAATATCTAATTTCAAGATAATATCCTCCCCCTGGGTATGCCTTGAGGCTAATGCTGCTAATTCCATGCTCTGCAGCCCCCATTTCCCAGGGAAAAGGACAGAAATGTTACCCAGGACAGAAAGCCTGGCAGGGGAGAGCATCTGTGTGTGGACACTGGGATCTCTGGGGGCTGCTGAGGCAGGGCCAGAGGCTGGGGGTCACTGATAAGGTAACCTTGGCCACAGTTTGTCTTCCTAGGGCCTGCCTGGTGGGAAATGTGGACAAAAGCCTTTGTGGAGCTCTGCTTGCCATATGGAGCTGCTGGGGAGGCTGGGCCTGTTTACCCACCAGGCCTGAGAGAGGCATTTGGTTCCTAAGTTTATAAATCAACACAGTGACCCCTTTTCCAGAGGGGAATTAGAGAAACTGCTGTCTGAAGCCTGGCCATGATGGGATCAATGAACTGCCCAGTCCCTGCTCTGTGCTGGGCATTCAGGATTTTCAGGAAAATGGGAAAATCTCAGGAGGAAGGAGAAATGTGAAAGGTAGAGGCAGGTAAGAAGTGCCAAGAAGGGTGAGACAGGAGCTGCCCCAAAGGAAGCCTGTTGTAATCAGTGAAGCAGGGCTGGGGTGCTGAAAGATGTGACATTCCTGGCATGGGAATTTGGGATAGCCCAAGCAGGACATGGTGGGGTAACAGCCAAGGGACAAAGTCTGTGTGGGGTCAAGACTCAAACCACTAAAGCCAAGCAAGACAGGAGCTGAGGGGTTCACCCACTTATCTCAGACCAGTGGGCTGTGGGACCCCTCCCAAGAAACCTGTTGAGAATAGGATGGAAGGCAGAATGATGGAGGCAGGAGGAAGAGGGGTTTTCACACTTAAAAATCACAGGTGGCTCTCCAGGGCTCCCTGTGATTTATTGTTTCCACATTGTGGGAGTGGGGGGACTCTCAGCCCACCCACACTCAGCCTTTTTTTCCTATAACAAACACAACAACACTGAACATGTGAGTGAGTTCCACATGTTCATACTGAGCTGACTTCTTCCTCACCCCTGTGACCATTACTGACCACAGGATCATGGAATAGTTTGAGTTGGGAGGGATCTTAAAGATCATCTTGTTCCAGTCCCCCATTTTCAGCTGCATTTTGTAGCCACGTCCTGGGTCTACTGGGACACCTGGGGACATTTATGTGACTTTGCAGAGATGTGTGGCACAACCAGGCAATGTTTCCCATCCAAATGTACCTTTATGCAATCTTCTTATAGAAAGGGTTTTCATGCTGTAGTTCTGGAAGTTTTCATTGTAGTTCTGGAAGTTTTAGGGTGAACACTTGCAGTATTTTTTGCTGCTCTCTCATATTTCCTTCTAGACTCTCCTAAATGCTCAGAATTTGGTACCTTTGGAAGATCCTAGCAGCTGTGCTGATGCAGAGGAGCCTGAACTCAGTTGCCCCACTCTGCTCATTGTCAGTATTTTGCCTCAGGGGCTCTTGTGTGTTCTCACCTGAATTTCTGGCATCACTGGCTGCATGTGAGCAGAGGCATTAGTGTCACTTATGGATGATATTTTTCATTGAGCCACTTGAGAGTGAAGAACCTGTTTCCTGTTTAGAGCTCAGAGAGCTCAGCCCAGCCATTTCCTTGCCAAGGCTTTTGGAAGGGAACATTCTTTATGTCCTTCCAAGCACTCTGAGGACCTCTGAGTTCACATCTGACAAATGGGTACAGATGGATCTCTCTGTTCCTGCCCACGTTCTGCCTGAGTGGGGCTGGGAATTGTGCCCAGATCCAAGGCTGTGAAAAGCTGGGTTAACATGGGTAAATTCATTATTTCACCCTACCAAGAAATGTGGCCTGGAGCTGCTGTCCCCTCATGGAACAGACACCAAGCCTCTGTTGGTTTACACAAGTCCTAAGAGGAACCAGTTTGGAGTCCCTGTACTCCAGCTCCTCACATGATTAGCAACAACCCAAGCACAAAGTTTGGGTTCCTGCTCCGTTTGTTTTCGTGCATTTCCCATGCATGGATTTGTGCTGCTCTGGCAGAAGAGGGAGGCTGGTCACACCTGAGGATTTTGCACAGGGATCTGTTTAAACCTGGGTAATTTCTGGCAGAAAGTACTAATCTTTTACACGGTGTGAGGCATCTATGCATGTGTTAAAGCAGAGTTGAACAGCTTACCCAGGGAGGTGTTCCAAGGGTTTGTAAGGCAGTGGTGCAATAGAGAAGCTGAAAAAGTGCCTGTTTTTGGGATTGTTTTCCACACTGAGTCTTTCCAGATCACATATTCCTAAAGCCCAGTGCAATATGATGACATTACCTGCTCTGAAAGAGGGAAGGGGGTTCTGGCTTCTCCAAGCTGCTGTCTAGAGATGGTACCCTATAATCTAACCATCAAAAGCTCTCCATCTGCTGTTTGATCATATTATCAGGCAGTGATCACTTCCATTCTTCCTCAGACCCCAGAAAAATCTCTGTGGAATTTAGCTGGACATTTAAATGTGATGTTATCACATTTTATTACATCTAATAGGATAAACTTTTGGGTGTTGCCACAACCTAACTAAAGCAGAGCATTCTTCTTGCTCCAACAACAAAGAGGAACATTTTAAAGTATTTTTTAGATGTCACTTCTATACAACTCCACCAGTTTACCTCAATTTCATCCTAAGGGATATTTCTATTTAGGATAGTACTGCTGATGCTCAATACAGGAACAGGAGGAAGCCCTTTAGCATATAAATACCTTATTAAACCTCAGCACACATCTCTTAGCAGGCAACAAGTCCATGCCCTAAGATCTGAAAAATCACTCTGTTGTTGGGGGGAAGGATATTATATTCGATAAATCATATGGAACTATTTATCAGCAATCACTTCTTTAACTTTTCCACAGTCTTCAGTTTCAAAGCGCATTTTGAAGTGACTGAAGTTTGTACAGAGCAGTTTATTTAAAAAATTATTTTAGGAAAATTACCTCAGGCTTGATTGTGTATTTATGAAGGGTTTCTCTTTTCTGTTTCTTTTTTTTTTAAATATTAACATAATGTAAGAAAATGACTTTATTAAGAACAGTGGAAAAATGTGTAGAGAAACAGAAAAGATTTTGTAGCAGACAGTCTGTAATGGGAAAAGTTTTGCTTGTTGTGCAGTCACGAAGGGCAAAGTCAGTGGAAAGACCTTGATTTTGATGGGCTTTTGATTAGGCTTGTTACCAGTGTGGGATTGTTCATCACAGAACCTTGGGCTGTTTCTGGTTATATCTACATCCTCCTCAGTGAATGTATTTTGATTTCTCTGTTTTTCTCCCTTGCTATTATAAGTGGTTATTTTTATTAACTTCATTTACCTGCCTCATCCTTCTTGCTGCTTTCTCCTTAACCTGAATCCTTTCCTGATCTTCACTTAAAAATGAAATTAACGTGCCCATAATTCAAACAAATGAATGGTTTTTGCCCTGCAACCACTGTTGCACGATCTCTTGCAAATCCACGTTGGCCACTTTGTGCTCCTGACATTGTTCATTCCTGGAACAGTTCTGATCTGCTGCAGTTTAATTATGATGTGTTTCAGTACACAGCTCAGCATGGTGCTCATAGTGATGACTCAGTGATTTTCTAAACCATGAAATAAATCTGATTGTGAAGTATTTGGTATGTGCTTTACAATCAGCTGGATTATGACTTTTCCCAGTGGGCTCAGCCTTTCTATGGTGAGCCAACAGGTTGGAGTGGAAATAGAATTTTGCTGTGGATTGTTGTGGGCTTTTGGGCTGTTTTTATTTAAATGAAACTCATTATTTTTTGTTGCTTGGCATCTGAACCATGCTGATACTCATGGGTTTAGACTGGGAGCTGCAGAGATGAGCTGAAGTGTGAAGTTTGCATGAGCTCTATGGGCAGGGGCCACACTCCTGGAAGGTGGGCTTCATTTCATGGCCATGGAAAAGTGAATTGTGAATCCTGCTGGTTGCCCTTGGAGCTGGGAAGGGGAGCAGGAGAGAGGTGACTGCTCAGGTCAGGGCCCATGCAGGGCTGGAGGGGCAGCTTGGAGCCCTGGACATGCTGGGAATGTCAAGGTGCAGCTTGGATTCCATACAGACAGACAGGATCCTTTCCCAGGCATCCCCGGATGATGAAAGGGAAATTGTTTGCAGTGACTTGGAATGGATTAAGTAGACAAAATATGAATGTTTGAATAAAGTAGTAGCCACAGCTCTTGTGTAGACAGTAAACAATGGTTTATTGACAGTAAACTCTTGCTCTTATGGTAAAATGTCTTAAATCACTTATTTCCTGAAAGGCTCAGGCAGGGTGTCTTTGGTCACTCACACATGTTTTGTACTTTATCTCAAATCAAAACATCCTGATTTCCAGTCTCTGGAACACATTACTGGTCCATGCTTCCCCTGTTTGAATAAAAGGTGGCAAACCCAGCTGTGCACTCATCAAGGCTGTTTTGAATAGCATCTCTGAGTTAAGAAAAGGCTGTGGATAGATGAGACCTTAGGATTTGTGCAGAAACATCCTAAGAGTTGGCTTGACAAATGCTGTGTTGTTGGACAACTCTTCTTAATCCCTTTCTGGTCGGACTTTGCTGTGACTGCTCTGAAGGAATAGAGTGTTTTGTCTCTCCACCTGATCTCTCCCTTCTCCAACATGCAGATGTAGCTGTGCCAGTGCTCACTCTCTACTCTGATACTGTCAAAATGAGTCAGGAAAAATCACCCTGCTAGAAGCATGGAGGGATGTGTTTGTTTTGACAGCATTCGTTCTAAGGGTGATTGCACAACCAGTTGTGCTGGCCAGTGTGATGGGAGGGCAGGAGAGTAATTAGGGGTGTATTGATAATAAACTCAGGCACACAGAACTCACTTTGTGACCACTTCTACCCATGCAGAGACAGATGTGACAGATGTGAGAAGGAGACAGGACAGGCTGTGAATGTGCCCTGGATGGGGTGACAATTGTTCTGTGACACTGAGCCTGTGCTGACTCCTCTCACCTGTGCACAGGTGGTGCATCCATCTTCCACAGCAGGGTAAAATGACCCAAATTACCTCCCCCTGCAGAGGTGCAAATCTTGCAGGGAGGGTCATTCAGGGCAACCTGCTCATCTGTGAGGCAGTGCTGGCTGGCCCCAGCACAGGTGCTGTGCAGGTGTCCACAGTGATGGACACCAAATAATGGTGGACATAAAACTCCAGCCTGAGCCCCTTTGTTAGGAGGAGAGCACAAGACAGAGGAGGGGAGCTGGCAGAAGGTGGAGTGCAGTGGGCATGGCAGAAGGAAGGGAACAGAGTGTGGGGGCTGCCTTGGCTCTTCCCCTCTAGAATGGATCCCTCCATCAGGGCCAGGCTGGCTGGGGCACTGAGCATCCTAATCCTTGTGCAAAGTTCCCTGCCCAGGGCAGGGGGAGTTGGAGCTTAACAGTCCCTAAGGTCCCTTCCAGCCTCAACCATTCTGGGATTCAATGTTGGAGGTCTTGCCTAAGGTCCTGAGTAGCCCAAAGTCTGGACTGGTCACTCCAAAAGTCTCTCTTGCAGCCCTCAGCATCCAAAGGACTCAAATCTGTGATCCTTCCAAATTTCCTTTCCAGTGAGGGATTCTCTGTGACCCTCTGTCTGGGGCCCTGGCCTGAGGAGGTGAAGATTGCTGAGCACTGTGTCAGCTGTATCCAAAGTGGTTTTTGTTTAATGGTCTCTGCTGCTGTTTATATTTTCTAATGCGCTACGGCTGGTGTTTGTTGCCATTAAAACTTCATTTGTTTGGAGGATCTTTTCAACAAACTGAAATCCAATAAATCATGAGAAAAATATTTATTATTTCAACTGGATAAGAAGGGGAGGGGGAAGTGGACAAATGAGTATTCCTTCAGCACCATGTTAAATGGGAGGGCTCTGGGGTGTATTCACTGTGGGACTTGGTCCCCAGAAGAGCAATTATTTGGCTGGACAGGACCAGCTGAGTGACAGATTCAAATTTGGGAGCAGAAGTGGAGCAGAAATACTCTGAGCACTCCAGCTTTATCCTGTCTGCCCATGTAATCACACCCACAGATGATGGTAGCGAGCTTGGGGCTTCTGGATTAAAACTGTCAAAAATACAAGCCTCTAATGCCTGAGCTGGAAATCCTGGGCTGATAAACTGGTCCCACTTCTGCTGGTGGCAAAGCTGCTATTGTCTGAGGTCAGGATTTCACTCCAGGTCTGTTTTAGTTCACAGACAGTAGCAGACTCCAAACTCTTCATCCTGCTGTAGGGTAAATTACACCAGTTCATGGTGGGATAAATGACATAGAGATCTGGAGCAGAATGTGGAAAATGTCATCACAAGCACCATTACATTGGAGCTGCATGGCTTTATTTATTTGTTGAATAGTGAACTCAATTAGAAATAGGGTGGGATTTAGGACTTTTGCATTCAGCCAGTGGTTTTGGCTGAAAATGCAGAGGGAAATATGGGAAAGTTGGACTGTGATTTCAGCATTTCACATAGAGGATACATTGCCTATTCACTTGGAAATGATATCTAATTTTTCAACATGACATAATTTTTCAATGCCAGAAATAAAAGAAAACAAAACCAACTTGCTTTTGGACTGACCTGAACAGAAATAATTGTGAAATCTGTCCATGGGACTAAGGCAAAATCTCTGCATTGTCCAGTTAAGCTCAGGACAGTGGATCCAAATGATTGGAAGATGTAGCAGGCTCGACAAGGAATGGGAAAAATATATATAGCATTTCAACAGAGAACTGGTATGTTTGCATGTATAACTATGACAAAATCTTTCTTTTCAGCAAGGAAGAAGCCCTTCAGCACCTGTAAACCAGGCCCTGGATGTAAGCAGCTCCAAAATATTCATGCAAGGATTTGGCCGCAAAGTTTTATGTTAAATCCAGTTTCCTCATCCTGCATGATAATTTCTACCCCACAAAGCCCCAAAAGTCATCACCTTCACTATCAAGGCCTCTAGATGCTACTACAATGCCATTGGGATCCTAAATACAATAAGTCAGTGTCCCATCTGTCAAAAACAGGACGTGTGGCAACCCTTCCCAGTGAGTCATCTGTTCAGCATTCCCAAGTCTTTGAGATCTCTGCACTCACCAGGGAGCTCTGACATTTACCAATGTTATCTTTCTTATTTCAGTTTTGGCACCTTCTTCCTTTCCTCAGGGACTGCACTGGGCAAAACCCACATGAAATGAGCAGCATACATCATCTGTCATCTTTCAGAAAGGTTACTGGGCTTGAGTGTGTTGTTTGGCCACAAATGGTGGTAACTTCACCAGAAAAACAAAAACTCCCACCATGCAGTGAAGAAATAATTAACTGGGCAGAGTTTTGCATGAGAGATCAATTTGTTGAAAGGGAAGAGTAATCCTTATTCATAGTGACTTTTGGGATGACTAAACCCTCAAGAAGCATATTAGAAATTGCTATGAAATGCTTCTCTTGCTATCATTTGCTGTGAATCAGCAATAAAGTAGTCACCCCCTTGGCAGCATTCCCATTGGGGTCAGTGGGGCTGGAGTTTCACCCCTGGAAATCCTGCCCTGAAGGAGGGGCTCACCATCAGTCTGTGTCCACTTTTCACTCCTCTGAGCACTTGTGAGTCTACTTACAGTGTTTCATAATACAGGAACAAAGGGGTTATTCAAGGAAAATGAGGGAGGCAGAGATTTAAAGCAGATGAGAGTGAATGCTCGCTGCACAGTAATGTCAACACCTGGCCTTTTATCCCTCAAAGTGCTTTACAGGAGCCACCAGTGCCAGTGTCTCTGCTTGACAAAGAGATAAAGAAAGATAACACTACCTGCTCAAGGTCACCAAGCAGACAATGCCAGAGCCAGAGTGGGAAATATCCTCCTCCAGTGTGCAGAGGCTTCTGGTTAAAATCCCCCTTTTATGCTACGGGGCTCAGTGCTCCAGGTCAGAACGACACCAAGAATTCAGTGGCAGGGACTGTTTGTGTGCAGAACAAGCACATGGCACTGGGAAGATGTAAGGGAGAATTCAGGTCAGACAGCAGCTTCTGTTTTTGTAGTGATCTGTCAGAGGACAGGAGATTCTCTGGCTGGATGACATGTTTCATTTTAACTCTGCTGCAGAGTGCAGAGCCAGCTGCTGCACTCAGGGCTGTCCTGAAAACCCTGCAGACTGCTCCATGTAGAAAGGGAGTTATCATTTTGGAAATCCACCCTGTCTGAGAGGAGCAAAGGCTGGTTGTCACCAGAGATACTCCCACATAAGGGTAAAAAACGACCCAGTTTTCCTGGAGTTATTCAAGACTTGGCAGTGAAGCCTAAGCTAAACATTCTTGTCAGGCTTCAGGATTCAGCCCAAAAAACCAGGCTGGACTTGAGGATTCTTGTACCTCCACACCAGGTCTGATGCTGTCCTTTCAGGTGCATTCCAGGAGGCTTTTGCCCCAGCCACAGTGAGTGCAGCTGCCTCAGCTGAAGGTGACAGGGTCCTCCTTCCAGACAACTCAGCTGAAGGTGACAGGGTCCTCCAAACCTCCGGACAACCCATCCTGCCATGCCCATGGATAGTCCCACAATGAGAGTGAACCATGCTCTCCATCTGAACATCTATCACACCTTCACTGTGCAAGGAGAAGCCCCCAGCAGCCCATTAACCCTTTCCAGACCCACGTGGGCTCACACATGTGCTTTTTAGTGGCATGATTCTTGGCAAGAGAGGCAACCTTAATATTGCTGTTGGACCTATGTGCATGTCTGCAGTTCATCATGTGTGAATTAAATGAACGACCCAGAACAGGGGAGAGAGAAACTAATGATTGCCATATTGTTTCCAGCAGTCTTCAAGCAAAAGAAGCTGTTTGAACTTTCCCCTAAAGACGCTTCTCCCTCTTGCAGTGGTTTTAAAATCTTGGGTTTCTACCCTTTTCAAGGTGATTAATATTGTAATGATACCTTCTCTACCTTCCCCTCCCCAGGGGAGTGGGCAAGCAGGGGGAGGAAAGCAGGACAGGGAGAAGAAACTTTTCAAAACTAACTCCATGTGCAGCAGTAAAAGGCGTGATAGCTGCTTCTTTTCCTCTCTCCTCTAGTTTCCAGCAAATTCCCTTGCGCTTTCAGGTATTTCATTATGTTTTGTTTTTAATTCCTCTTCAATGCACATATTGACATGCTTCTCTCTGTCTATTTCTGTCTTCCTTTACCCAGTAAAATGATCCCACTGGGAAGGTGAAGGTCCAAGTAGAAGGTGGAAGGAAGGAAAGCATCTTTCCTCATTACTGAGAGCCAGACTGATTGATAGTGTGTGACTGAGGCAAAGACCCTCCTTGGGATGGAGATCGTAGTCTCATCCTTAACTTAAGGACAGGCATGAGGCTGAAACCAAGAATGGGGACTGCATTTGGAATGGATGACTAATTGTGGTGATTGCCTGGCCCTCTTCCCAAAAATTAGGGGAGAAATGCTGTAGCTGGCATGGTTTTCATCCTACAGAATATTTCAAGTGCTGTGCTTGAGACTGAGGAAAAGACTGCACCCCACTACCTCTGGCAATTGGAGCTGCCTGTGACCAGAGATGACCTTCTTAATATGGCTTTTGACATCTGCACCTGGGTGGATCTTGCTCCACAGCATTGAAATGGACAGCAGGAAAAAGCAGCAGAAAAATGAGACAAGCCCTTACATTGTTTGGATTGTCAGTAATAAATAGCAGGGAGTGGAAAAGGCCTTCCTTGTTGGCAGGGTGATCCCATCATCTAGATATAAGAAAGAAATATTACAGAGTAAAAAGGAAAAAATCATGAGGAGATTCAGCCAAATTTCCCCAGGGAGGTGTCTGAGGTGCTACATAGTCTTGTCTGAGCTCCCTTTCCCATCAAAGTTTGAACCAGATGGTCTTTTGGGGTCTCTTCCAACCTGTTTTGGGATTTTGTGATCATCAACATGTTGGTGGATGGGTGTCACTGCCATTCAGCTCCTGCTGAGTGAATCTGTGCTGCTTCCACATCGTTCCTCTATTATCTGGTCTCCTTGAAAACTTACATTGCACTTTTAGGGGTTTTTGGGAACCCCTCAGGATTATCTATGTGGCTGCTATCTGCCAGACTTTCCTCTGAGCTGTCCCATTTGCTCAGGGATGTGGCTCTGGAACCTGCAGTGAGTGGAAAGCCTTCATTGCTGGCTGAGAAAGGGCTGTGCAAACTCAGTCTTGGAAGGAATTTCCCTCTGGACAATAGTCTGGCTCAGCCTGGTGGCTTCCTGGAGCAAGGACAGCAAGTACAGATATCTGAACTGCACCTCCAGTGCTGCTCTCTTCTGTCCCTCTCCCTTATTTACACAGTCTTAATCTTGTGTAATTAAGATTACACAGCTTAATCACCTGTAGAATGTGGGTCTGGGATCACTCTGCTGTTTTCAGATTGATAACCCAGAACACACCATTAGAAGTTCCTAATACAGTTTGGTTCAAAGTAGAAAATCACAAACTAACACATCCCCACCCCTCTTTGATTTAAAGCCAATTACCAGTGGGAAGGTCCCTTCATTTGCTCAACATGCAAAACATCCCCAGGAAAAAAATGTTGGAGAAGGGGCTCATGAAAGCTGAGACAAGATGTAAAGGTGACACAAGCAGAGGCCCAAGTGGAAGAGAATAGAGGACTGGCCAAGAAAATGTCATCAGTGACCCTTGTGATCACTGCTTTGTTGGAATGGGGAGGATGGAAATCAGCTTGGAGAGGATCCAAGGTGCTGGAGACAGGGAATACACCTGCTGTGCTTATCTTGCCCCCAACCACAGATGAATCCAGTTCCTCCAGAAGCTTCTGTAGCAATGTCAGTCCCCAGAGAACACACCACTGTGAACATTTCAACAAGGACCTTTGTTCCTCAAATTGCAAAGGATTTTGAAATCTGACACAGGCGATAAGTCAGCTGCCTTTGTGGGTTTCCAGGGTTTTTTTTTGGGTGTAGTTATTTGATTCTGCTAATATGTATTGTAAAGATAAAACAGTCCCAGTCTCAAATACTGGAAATCCAAGAGGAGGCAGAAATGACAAGGGAGAGCTGACAAGGTGTCATGGGAAGAAGCAGATCAAGGGAAGAAGTGAGCCAAACTGATGGAAACTATAATGTGGTCTGATAGCTTAGGTGGGCAAAGTTTGGGCTTGGAAAGGGTCATGAATTTCCAGGCTTCACAGGAGACTGAAGACAACATCACTCAAAGCCTTCTCTGCTCCAGGATGCAATTTCCTCCCTGTTCCACTGATGGATCCTTTTCTGCTGTGTATATTTTTCTTTCAGCCAGCTCAGCAGAAGTACTGAAAGCTGGCAAGGCAGCTCAGAACAGTAAGAGATCTTGTACAAATTCTTTCTTCTTTCACAGGTTGTTGAGACAAAGAGTAACAGAAGATTACAGATAAAAATGGCATTTTCTGTCAAAGACAGTAAAGTCTTTCCACAGCTGACCAGCTGCAGTGCATGTGTCCTGGCAGGTCCTGAAACTAGTTTTTATAGATTTCTCTAGAAAACCAATTATTTTGACTACTGGCATAAACAGCACAATAACCTTGATGCTTGCTGCCACTGAAAGAAGGGCTTCAATAAAAGCAAGAGGTCAGATTATCCATCTTGGTGGCTGTATGGTACAAATCTCCTTAAAAAAAGTATCTTACTTAAAAAAAAAACAATTTAAAAAATACCTTACTTAACAAAATATCCAGATTCTCTGTGTATGAGCCCTTACTTACCCCTGCAGGGAACACAAACCCTCCTAAGGGTATCCTACTGAAGGGTGTAGTGCACATCTGTGGATTGCTTCAAGAACCACGTTGCTGGCTGTGCACACACCACACTTTCAGCTCTTTTGAGGGAGGAATCATTGGAATTCCCTCCTGAGTGCTGTAAACAGCAGGGATTCCAGGTAATCTCACTAAGTGAGCCAGTCACATCTAACTCCCCAAAGTCGGGAAGGCTCCTTGATATGTGGGGTCCCTCTCACCGCTTCATGTGGGCAGGTGGCACGTGGCAAATGTCCCTGAATTCCCCCAAAGCTCTGAGCAGAGGAAGTTCTGCTGCCATCTCTGCTTAGGGGAATTTGTAAGGGGGGCTGTGGCTTCTCCACGGGAGCCTGTGGGGTGGTTGTAGGGTCTCTCTCCTGCCTTGTGTCACCTGGCTCAGGTTTGGAACTGTCTGTCATCATGAACTCATGTAAAAAAGTGTCAGGTTGTCCTTGTGGCAGACTGGTTCAGCTGACCTCCAGGGGTCTCTCCCGACCTACGTTTCCCTGTGATTCCTGGATGGAATGGCAGAGAGCTCAGGACCTCTGCAGCACAGGCTACTTTTATTTCTACTGAACGTGAATAGGAGCATTGTGTGGATACCCAAGGGCCCTGACAGACAGGCCCTGGCAGTGACTGGAGCTTTTCCTGGCCTCAGCTCTCGGTCAGTGCCTCTGACAGAGGATCTGGTGCTTGCAGCAGCAGGGAAGGTGTGAACTGGAGCAGCTGAGGATGCTCAAATTCCTCGTTCCTACAAGCTGCTTGTCATGGGCCTGTCATGTTTTAGGGATCCAGGCAGCCAAACGCTCAGATAATGTGAGACAGAGCTCCAGCTTTACACAGCCAAGCTTGGAAAATGAATCCAAAGTGACTTGGGCTTGACTTGAATGTGGAAAAGGGATGCTGAAGTCCTCTACACTGTCTGAATGCTGAACAAAGCACAGCATGGCCCAGAACCCAAATGCTTATCCCACCTCTGAATACCAGCTTTGAATTGGCTTTGATTTTTATTGCATATTTGTTCACAGCAGCTGTCAGAAAGTTTAAATGCTGGAGTTACTGCTGGAATAAATACATCCTTCCAAAGCCCTGCTATGGCTCTCCCCGTTGGGAGTTTATGTAATGCACTGAGTGGTACAGAAAGAATGCACAGAGAACATTCTGCTTCCTGGAGGTTTCAGCCTGGTTTGACAGCTCGGTGCTGACTCACTGTCAGGACCTGGGTTTGAGCTCTGTACTAAAGCTCTGAGGCCTGGGAAGCACAGCCATGGACATTGCCACAAGTGGATGTGAAACCAGGCTGGTGCCATCCTAGGTGGCTTTTTGCCTGGGCATTGCAAATGACATGGCATCCAGCCAGGTGCCAGCTTAGGGCAAGGGCTGCTTTAGGTGAAGAACCAGAAAAGACCCCAAAGTGGCCTCAAAATGCTGGAGGAAGATGAACATTTCTTTTAGTGCTATTTTTATCCAATATTCTAATTTTGTCCTGTTCTCTTACATAACTTTCAGAGTTACAGCTGAATAAACTTTCAGGCAAGAGAAATATTCCTAATACAGTTCTAACTTTCTCCAGATTGAGTCTCTGAAACAATTCATAAAAAGTTTCCAGTCCATGTATGTGGCATTGGACCTTTCTCTAAGAAGGAAAGTGTAGAAAGAGATTTAAGCCCTGTAAGAGATGAATTTGTTCCTCCATGGCAAAAGGCGATTATTTTGTTTGGGTTGGATGGAGTTTGGTGGGATGGGGTCAGCACAACAGAAGCTGCTCTGCCCCTGCCCTCCAAGGCTGCCTCCTCTCCTATCCAAGCTCCAGCAGTGCAGAGAAGGGAAATCTGGGTCTGTTCCCTGCCCTAGGGCTGATGGATGCCCTGAGCAGCTTCTCTGGGAGAGTTAGGGAGTAGTTAGCTCAAGTTAACTGTGTTCTGGCTCTTCCCTTCTCTTCAGGGGCTGTGTGAGGCAGCTCAATTTTTTTTTTTTACTTATTTTGCAAAACACTGAGGATTTTTTAATGCTCTCCAGGGACCAGGTGGGTCCCTGGCTGCTGCAGGATATGGCCTGAGAAAAGCTACCTTTTCTTTTCCCAATTCCCTTTTCATGTTAAATCTGCAGGATGAAAATCACCAGATGTCTTCTCCAGCCCTTCCCTGTGTCTAAATGGGGAATGCTCAGTGAGGCACCCCAGGAAAGCCAGACTGGTGACCAGCCAAACATGAGGGACAGGGAAAACAAGGGCTTGGAGAAATAGGAGATCAGGAAAAGTGGCTGTAAAGGCAATGCACCTGTACCCCAGCAACTCTTTTTTTATGAAAAATGAAGAGGAAGCTTCAGTGGACCAGTTGTTCAATATTTTTTTTAAGAACTGAGAAAATTTGTTAACAAAAATACAAAGCAAAATCACAAAACTGGTTGAATTAGAATGTTTTCTAGCTGTCTGCCTTTCCCCAAATCACAGCCTGTTCTTGGATGGTAGTTTAAATTTGTCTAATGTCCTTAAGGCAGATGCAAAGCCCCGCAAATCCAGCAGGAGATTTTTCACCGGCTTCTCTTGACTTTGGATGACTCCTAACTCTGTAGGCAAAATAACACGCAGGAGTAATCAACATTTGCCCCTTTTTGGAAACCCATCAGCCCAAAAGGGCTGTGGCCATGTGTTTGTTATGTGTTTGTTGTTGCATCTTTCTCTGACTCTCTGTGAGGAAAGTGCAGATCATCAGGATGCGATGCGGCCGCGCTTGAGATCTTGGCCGTGGAATTGTTTATTGAACAGTGACAGACTGCAGCACAGCCCTTTCAGGAATGATAAGGAAAGTTTTATGCAAGCCCACATCTGCACTTGGCTGGGCACAACAATGTCATGTTCCTGATTAGCCATAAATTTGTCTGAAGCACTCGCTGGAGTAGGAGCGCCCATGGTGACTGATTTCTGCTGCACAGCTGGTGTTGTTTCCACTGCTCCAAACTCATGTGCAGCAGTGAAATACAGCCCTCTAGAAGTGCTGGGCTTTGTTATTTCCTACTCTATTTCTGCTGCTTGCACTCTGCCAAGCATTATGATTTTTTGGTCCCTGTTAAAGGTAAGTGTTCCAGGCCAGGTTGGACAGGGTTTGGAGCCACCTGAATGGGGCAGGTCTCTCCCAACACAAACCATCCTATAAGTGAGTGAGAAATGTTTTTCTACAATCTTCTCATCTAGCTCACCTGTGGACAGTCAAATCATCTTTAACCCAGTGCTCAAAGATCCCTTTTCCCCTTGAGAAACATCCCTTTCCTGAGCCACACTGTGCAGAATTAACACAGGGAGGCTCAGGATGGGGTGTGTGGTTTTCCTTGGACATTGTGATTCCATCCACAAAGCCCTGGGTCCTCCTGCTTCTGTTATGACCCTGCAGCATCTATCAGTTATTAAATATTGTGAGTCCATTGCAGTAAACTAACAATATTTAGGACTTAGGCATCAAACAAATGTAGGTGTTTGTCACTGTCCCTGTGCTAGACCCCCGACAGTTGTGACAGATGTTTCCAAAACTCTTGTGACATGTAACCCACAGAGGATTTTCTGTGTAATGCATCTCCCTGAAGATCAGTAGTGATTTCCTCAGGCTGAGAGGTTAACAAAGGTTTCTTGCACATTGAAAGCCTATTTCTGACATTAGGAATGGGGCTTTGGTGTCAGATATTGCCTTATCATTGTAATTGCAAAATAGATTAGTAGCCATTTAGTAGTGTGTCTTTATATATGGATTGTGTCATTATTCATCTTTTTTTTCATGGTCTCCTAGTCTCTTATTGTGGAAAATGGATTTGTAGAGAGTTCTAAGTCAGTACCATTATCCTTGCAAATGGCTCAGGACACAGCCAGTGGTGTGTGCAGCCTTTTCTGCATTTGGAAGTAAAACCTGGAGCTCCTCTGTATGAATTAGAGCAGTCAGAGAGAAACTATCAGCTAAATCTGAGAATGAACTGAGGACCTGAGAGGGTTCCCCCATGACTCCTGTTCAGCTGCTCTGTATATTGTTTTAAAGGACCCTTATGCAAGAAGTATGTTGCCTTCTGAAAGAGGAGATTGTTTTACTTACTTGTTGTGGGAAAGTCTTCAAATTTCAGCCCTTCCTGCTTATATTATGGCATTCTAGGGCTCAGCCTGCTGTAGTTGCCCTGTGCTATGTGAGAAGCAGGATCCATGGCAGATAAATCCACAGCCAAAGCCTGTTGTTACAACAGAAGTCTCTTGCCAGAGAGCCTGAGTGATTTCAGAGCTTCTCATTGCAGCTGAATGCATTTAATACTGCTGTGTGCTGTGGGAGACAGGTCAGAGTGTCCTGGAGCGCAAAGTCCCCTCGTGGCTCTACAGCAGGTACGGCCTCAAATGGAGGCTGTGGTGACAGGGACAGCTCCAAACCAACCTTGGACAAAACACTGCTACCCCCATTCTGCCTGGAAGGCTCAGTTTTGGCTAATTCCACCATCAGTGAGCCCCTTTCCAGGGAGATGAAGGGGAAAGAGGTAAATTCAGTCCAGGAAGTGGGCTGATCCCACTGGAAACTATGACAGTAATCTTTACCAGTATGAAATATTTGTGTCTTGAAATTCCCATTCTTGGCTTTTCCAGTCCTGACTGCACATGTCCCTGTTCCCATCAGTGGCAAGGCTGCTTGGGTGGATTCCCAGCCATTCCTGTCACTGGTGCATCACCCTTTTCCCTGCTTGGGGAGATCACAACCTGTCAGAGGAAATGGAGCTCACTCCTCACCCTTTGCAAAAACAGGGATGTGATGCACCCATGAGGCATGAATGGCACTTGGGCTTTGAAACATTTCAGTTTTGCCTCAAAAAAAAAAAGCTATTTTGAGAAGAAGAAGTTTCTGACCCACTTTCTAACCTGCTGCATTTGAACATGAAGGTTCATGATCTCAGCAAGGTGGAGGGGTTCACACAAGCATAACTTCACAGAGCTGTGGCTGTCCAAGAAATAACAGATAGAAATTATTCAGCTATGAATAATTATTCATAGCTGAATAATTTCAGCAGTCTTGAGAAAACATTGCAAGGAGTATGAGATTGGAGCTTTTCAAATCTTCTGGAATCATCTTTCCTGAAGAGCACAGAGGGATCCTGGTGGTCCTAGGGTGAGGGGCAGAGGAGGTGGGTGCTTCATATCCTGAGTCTGGTTTGAAGTTGGCTGGCAGCATCTTTCAGTGGATAAAGGCTTTTGCATGCCTGCTTTGATTGCTTCGGTGCACAAACAAAAAATTAGGCAAATTAAAATGCAAGAAATCATATTCAAACCTTTAGAAGCAGCCAACTCAAAGATGCAGCTCTCAGGCCTGGCTGCAGACCCTGGGCCCTCATCAGGGTAAGGGGTGTGAGCCTGAAGCTGGCACCCTCTGGCAGAGTGGTTTCTTTGCTGGGTACATGGCTTTTCTCAGGCTGGGCTCTGGGCAGGCCATGCTATATTTAAATATCTTTTGCTGGTGAGGAACTAAAGGGCCTCTAGAGCTGCAACTTCCTAAGGGCTATTCTGCAGATTCCTTCCTCCTTTCTTTTTCTTTTCATTTTTTTTTTTTTCCTTTTTGTTTTCCTTTAAAGGAAACCCTCAATCTTCTTAGGAAATAATCTTTTGTTTATGTCATGGAAAAAACCTGTGCTCTCCTGGCTGGGAGGGTGGAAGGGCCAATAGGAAGAGGTGCCACTTGTGTGTTTCGATACAACCAAGCGTGTCTTAAATAAACATATGTTTATTTTTCTACCTTTCTGTTGAATTGCATCCTTGCCAGCATAGAAGGTAAAAGTATCCAGTTCAAAGGAGGCAACTGCAAGCGTAGGCTGACATCCTGTCATAAATATAGAACTGGCCCCATGACAATGCCCTGCTCGGGAACAATGGGAGCTGGGAGAGAGCAATGTGTGAATTAACACAGTCCAGGCAAATGATGAACAGCTGATGGAGGAAAAGAGCTGTGGGCCAGGCTGCCAGCTCTCAGGGCTGCCTCTGAGCTGCCCTTTGTCCCCTTCACAGAGCTGTGTGATGTCTCTGCTGTGCTCATGTGCCAGCCGTGGTGCCACCCTGGGGACACCAAGGGCACGGGACACACCTCTGTGCCAAACCACAGAAGAGATTTCACAGAATCACAGAATCACAGAATAATGATGTTGGAAGAGACCTCTAAGATCATCGAGTTCAACCCATGCCCTAACACCTCTACTAGGCTATAGCACCAAATGCCATGTCCAGTCTTTTTTTAAACACATCCAGAGATGGTGATTCTACCACCTCCCTGGGAAGAGCATTCCAGTACTTTATTATTCTTTTGGTGAAAAATTTCTTCCTAATATCCAACCTGTACCTTCCCTGATGTAGCTGGAGACTGTGTCCTCTGGTTCTGTCAGTGCTGCCTGGCTCAGCCTGGAGCAGAGCAGAGCTTTCATCTGCTTTTGCCCCTGTTCCACCTTGACAGGACAGGTGGCCTTGGGGTGAGGGCAGCTTTCTGCCCTGCCCAGTGCTCAGGTCAGGGAAGGTAGGTCCTTCCCTTTCTGCCCTGCCCAGTGCTCAGGGCAGGGACCAGCAGTGCAGGGAAACTGCAGCCAGCCCCATTCCCTGCCCTCAGGACAGCTCTGGACAAATCCCTGTGGCCAGGTTATTCCTCCCTCCATCCTGTATTGGAATGGCAGAGGACACCGATTTCCACGAGCAGGATGAGAGCCCCATGCTCTGCTGGGACAGATTTATGCCAGTCTGTCTTTGCCATGAGGAAAGCAAGTTCCAGGGTAATTAGGAGCCTCAGTGATACTTCCTGAGATACCTGAGAAACCTGTCATGACTCAGTAAGAAGCAGCCTGTGGCTGTCAGTGGTTCTTGGCTCTGGCTGGGGCTCTGGCAGAACTCACCAACTCCTGTCCCAGCCAGGAGCAGGCTGGGATAAGGAAGGGACCTGGGATAAGACAGGAGCCACATGCCTCTGTACCTGGTTTTCACCTTCACAACATGCTTGTGGGGACATTGTTGTGACCTTTTGGGCACTGATGGCTAAAGTGGGTGCACTCCCATGAATCCAGGCAGGATAATCCTTCATATAAACTGTCTTGAGTTTAAAAACATCAGCAGAGAGGAGCTTAGTTTAGCTTATGTTCATCCTTGTTTTCTTTGACTAACTACAGCTTTTTTGTGACTGTCATGTTGAAAATGATGGCTTGCAGTGGCAAGAATTCACCTCACTTCTGTCCTAAGCCACCTTCAGCTCCCGGGCTGAGCCAGCAGGGCAGCAGCCACAGTAACAGCAAGTGACAGTCACCAGCTTATCTTATCTAGCACAGAGAGTGTGGCATTTGTGAGCTGAAGCCCTGGTTTTTCTTCCCTTCTCTTGCTGTGCAGCGCAGGGTGTGCCCCATCTGACCTAAATATTTGTGAAGTTACATCCTTGGGACAGGCTGACAAAAGGTTATAAACTCATTTGTTTTCATCTTTTCCCCAGGCTGGCAGGCTGCAGCAAGGCATCACAGCTGCCTCACGTGGCTGCCTCACACCTTCCCCTGAGCCAGCTGCTGCTGCCCAACACCTGACACGGGGCTGCGGGCCTGATCCACACAATTCCTGCCTCCGTACCCCCAGAGACTGTGGCAGCAGCTGCCTCATCACTTTCTGCAGCCACTGACCTGGAAGTACCACTGGGGATAAAGAAGAAATGGTGTTGTGGGAGATCAGGTGTAATGTCACTGTCAGAGGGGCTCTGGGTGTGATGCACAGCTCAGTGAGCCCCTGAGAATCTGCAAAGTGCTGTGGGGGGTCAGGGTTTTCCACTGACATCAGTGCCATGGGGTTCCTTTGTGTCTGCACCATCTCTGGAGGAAGATGGGATGGAGTGAGTTTTGCATGTGAATGGAAGGAAACCAGGCAGCTTAATCCCAAAGGTGGAGTGTGTGCTCACAGTAACACCAGTTTTTACATCTCCCCAGCACTGTTCAACAGCAGCTGCACTGAATTATGGCTGTGGCACTGCTGTTTCTTTTTGGAACAGAGAGGAGTGAGGTGCAGCTTTGGAATTCAGGCATAAGACAGAGCAGAAGGCTTTTTTCCACTCCACTCTTGGCTTCAACAGTGGTCAAATTCCACAGCAACTTCAAGAGCCTCTCCTAATGTGGGTGCCAGCTGTGCCCAACATCTGGACTCCCCTGGGTGCAAAGATGCTTTTGCAGGGAGCAGTCCCAGGTGTGCAGGGGGAACAGTGCTGTGCCTCAAGCCAGTGCTGCATTACAGACCTATGGAACTGGGCAGAAAACAGTGAGGATAAAAGACAGACAATATTCCAGAACTGTGTGATTCTGTGTCTTGTCTTTCACAGTGGATTTTAGTTTTTAGGCTGCAGCACCTTTGTGCTTGAGCACCACTCCCTACTGTACTTAGAGAGCTCACTCATGCTGCCCCACCAAGCAATCTTTCTTCTCAAAAAGCTGAACAAATCCACAGCCAAAGCATTTCAGAGTCACTGCCCAGTTTCTAAAAAACCTGCTCACTGCTGGATCTGGAACTGCCTGCTCTGAAACAGCAACTTTCCCTTTTAGTGTGATGTCAGTGGGCAGGTTTGGGGGTGCACTGGTGCATGGTCTGTCAGCTGCTGTGTGGAAGGGGAGTCCCAAACCATTCACACAGTGGCAGGTGAGTTATTGCAGGAGTCAGTGCAGCCCAGAAGCAGAAACATGCAGGGTGTGAGGCTGGTACTGCCTGTGATTTGCAATGTGTGACTGCCAGTGCTGTGAGCTTGATCCCACTGTTTGCCCCACTCTGTTATCAGAGCTGCTCAAATGTTTTTCATTAGCTAATCCTTAACCCTCTGCAGACACAGACCAACCCTGCACTGGAACCAAGAGCCAGATCAGAAATAAATTCTTTATATTTCTTCTTTGGAGAATTTTTGTAATCTGTTTCCCCACACCACTAAAAACCATGTGAAAGTCATTTAGAAAGAAGCAGCAATCAACAACCCTCTCCTCTCCCACAGGTGATATTTAAGAGGAACAAAATATCTGTGGGACAAAGTGATTTAGAAACCTCTAGGAGAGGGTCAAATTCCAAAGTCAGAGGTGGCTTTCTTTGAAAACTGACCATGGGATTCATCCAATGACAGAAGTGCCATTTGAAAAAAAAGCAAAAAAAAGCAGATTTCCTGGAGCAGGCCAGACACACCTAGGCAGGTCAAAGAGAGTTGAGTGCTTGATGAGTGTAGAGGACTCTCCCTACATCCCTACATAACTGATAAAAATTCACTGAAAGAATACATGGATATAACATTTTTGAGTTCTTGTCCAAGTGTTTTACCATTCTTAGGGTAAAATTTTCTTTTCCTTGTAGCTAAATCTCCCATGCTGCAACTTATCTTTAGAGGGAGCAGGTTTGATCTTCTCTGTTAGCTCATGTTTTCATGGAAGCTACAATTCCCCATGCCATGTGCTTTGGCCTCCCTCCCCTTCCTCAGGATTGTGCCCTGGGAATTCCAAAGCTGGATGCAATATGCTGAGCACAGGGGCAGAACCACTTCCTTCAACCTGCTGCTTACACTCTCTCTGTTGTGGCCCAGTACAAAGCTGAATTTTGTCCCTGGAAGGTCACACTGAGTGAGGTTTAGCTGCATTGTAATAAATATCCCTCTCTCCCTGTGGCAGGCAGATCTGCAAAATGTCCCTGACTGACCTCCTGTGAGTCCCTATAAGCACCAGGGCCACATAAGGACTTGAGCAATCCTGTATAGCTTCTATTTCTTTGTGCAGTTCCATGTTGCATCCAGCCTCTGACTGACCCTCTCATCAAAGCCTGGCTTTAACTGTTTGTAAGCTCCCAGCAAAACCAGCAGCAAAAGTAAAAACTTGTATGCTCCTTGAAATTTCTGTCCCAGGATCTTTTGTTCCCTGAGCACTGGTTCAGGTCTCTGGGAAATGCAAAGATCTGGGAGAAGTCTCCAGGGAAAGAGCATAATTTTATTTCGCTGATCTTGGAGGATCTGACTATTCTTGTGTAGTTTTATTTCACTGATCTTGGAAGATCTGGCTATTCTTGACCATCAACTACACACACTGGTTGCAAATGAATAAATAAACAGGAATGCAGCTGAAGCAAGGAGTGAACAGGCTGGACAAACTCCTGTGTACAAGCTTTCCACCCCCAAAGGACCTGCACAATGACAAGTGATTGACAAATATATTATTTGTGTTGCCTGTGGGGGTGGAGAGCTGAAATTCTAGAAGGAAAAGGGGAATCTGCGCAGGCTCCCAAAGTGGCATTGTTATATCCTGAATCTACAGCTGCTGAGCACCAGTGAGACTCCATTGATAAAACACTTTGCTCTGTGTTTAGGAAAGACATTTTTGTTGTCCCAAAGCCATCCATGCCATTCCTCCTGCTTCTGCCCAGCTGCTCTGTCCTAATTCTGTGCCTGGAATGTACAAGACTTTCTGTGCTTTTTGGCCTCAGCCTTTTGGGTGCTTCCAGCTGTGCTCTGCCACCACATCTGGTGGCACTGGAGATGGAAGTGCCACCAGCCACTCCCATCTGCTACAGAGCCCCATGCTGGGGACACACGGTGCCCTTGGGTCACCTGTGCCAGCAGGAGGGTGAGGTTCTGTGTTTGTGAGAGCCAGCCAGGTGCTCTCAGCCCAAGCCCTGAACTTTTGCACCGTGCTGAGGGGAAGGTGGATCATTTGGGGGTGGGAAGCCTGAGAATCCAGCAGCATTCCTGTATCCAGACTAGGTGGGGCAGCAACAAGGGATATTAGCTCTCCTGAGCAGTCAGTGTCTGAAACTTCCTTGTATTGTTTGTCCAATGCTAAGAGCTTCCCCCCAACACTAAAAATAGCTTTTTGTTTGTAAGTTCGCTTTGCATTCACATTTCCTCTCTTGGTTTTCTCAAGAGGTTCCTTGATATCTTTAAATTTGCTTGACCAACAGGAACAAAAGGCAGCAAAAGTCTCCCTGTGTGAAGATGGGGAGGTTTTCACCTCAGAAAGAGAGAGGGGGAGGCAGCTTTTAATATCTTTTTATATTTAGTGCAGGTTTGACGGGTGAGAGCAAACACCATGTTCAGCCTTTATTCCGTTTACCCAGTGAGAGCAGAAGGGGAATGCATTGTCCTCCTGGGATCCCAGGGAATAGTTGGCAGTGATACCACAGAGTGAAAAATGCTGCTCTCAAAAATGCTCCAACAACCACCAAGCAACAGCAATCACAGGGACTCACAGCTCTACCCTTGGCAGTTGTTATCTGGACCAGATGTTGTCTTAAGTAAAAGGGAGATGCTGTTTTCTGGAACAGAGGGATATATATTATTTTCTGACATTATTGCTCGATTGATTTCTTTTAAAAATAATGCCTTGTAGAATGTTAATAAATAGCTGTTTATTTTGACAGCAGTGTCAAGAGCATGCTAATGTGTTATTGTTTGGACTGTGGACACTTAAGATGTATAAAGGGAGATTGTGTTGCTGGTTCCAGGGAAGCAGGAGGGTTTTGCTCATGGTGGACCCAGTCCAGAGAATGTGCTTTACATATGGGTGTTTATATCTTGCTCTGTCTGTAAGAGTTCATTTGCCTGATGAAAGATTGTTTGCTAGCACTCTAGGAGCTGGCAGGGAGGTATTTATACCATTGTCAACTCTGATAAAAGTTTCAGATGTTACAAAAGCTCTTGGATTGTATTGGGTGGGGGGGGGTGGGGAGGAAAGGGAATTAATTAAATATGGATTTCTTCTTAATTTGTTAGTGTTCAAAAGTGATCTGGCCTGCAGGCCTTGGAATCTGGAATGATCAACTTGTTTTCTATTGCAGTGTGGAGCTCACTGTGGCATAGAAAACCAGGCTGTGCATTGGGTAAGGCAGCTCAGGCAGGGGCTGCTGTGGAGGTGCAGCAGTGCAGATGGGTCTGATAACTCACCCTGTCTGCAGGCAGATCCCACAACTCAAATTCTGGGTGTGAGTGTAAAATCACAGGGTTAGAAAAAGCTCCTAAAGAGTCACCTCCTCCCCTTGTTCTCTCAGACATGGAGCAAAAGCAGCTGGTGATGGAAACTCTGAGGCAGACCTGTCCCCACTGCCTGGAAAGTGTCCCTCATGGTCTGTCCCAGCCTTCCTGGCCTCAGTTTGCCTCTTGAAAATGCAGTGGATGTGGTGGTGCTGCAGCATGAATGCTCAGTCCTTCTGGAAATATTGCAGCTCTTCTGAATGCCTTCAGGGAGCAGATATTGCAGTGCAACCACTGTGGGGCTATTTCAGCATCTATAACCCACTTGGGAAGGGAAAACAGATCTGTGAACACAGAGCCCTTTGTTCATACAAAGACAAGCCCCGGAGACATGTGAATATCAGTTCTTTGGAGAAGGAACATATTCTTAAATCAACACTAGTGCTGGAGCAAGCACCCAGTGTGTGGTTGAAGCATCTCCACCTCTCTGAGGATGAGCCCCAAAGATCCCAAAAGCTGCAGCAGCAGGAAAAGTCACAGTCCTTTGCCTTTGTGACATATTATGCATTGAAACAATACTTCCTCTGGGAAGGTCATGGCACTGAGTTGTGCAACTAGCCTTATCAACAAGTAGGTATATTATATATGAAATGTAGACTCTCACACGTGTGAGAATGTTCCTTGAGACAGCATCTGAATTTATGTGGTGCTGGTAATAGGTGGATACATTTTCCACCAGGGAGAAGTACAATAAAATCAGATTGCAACTGAAACTAAATGCTAAATTGAATCATAAAATTCAAATAAAAATGAAGTGCTGGTGGACTCCCATCTAAATCCAATTCAATTAAAGAAACTGTTGAGGCCAAAATTACTCCTGAAGCAATTGTGAAGGACAGCCCAATAACAAGTCAACATTTGAATGAATTACTGTCCCTCGAATCCCCTTGAATTCACACAAAGGAATGGCCTTTTCAGCTGGTGTTTCTGAATTTTCCAGCCTGTCTGCATGCACTGACCCAGGTTATTTTGGGCTGTTTGGGGCTGGTTCAAGGCTGTGTCCAGGGAAGGTGTGCAGCAGGGCCTGATGAAACCCCTTGAGCCCCTCCAGGTCTGGGTGCTCTGCTCACTTCCAGGACAAAGCTCCACACAGCACAGGGCTTTTTTTCCAGATAATAATGAAAAAAGGGGTTGCTGAGACCAAATGATCTTTAGTCCATCTGGCACATGCAGCTTGGGGATGGGGTAACTCTGCACTGGGTGCTGTTACCCCTGAACACATTTTTGCCTGGGCTCCTACCAGATCTCTGACTTCCACAGGAACACTGTCTTAATGAACTACTGTTTCAAAATGTTATTTTTTATTCAGGTGGGAATATTTTCCAGGATTTATTTTAATTTATGCTTTCTTTTGGCACTTTCTTGCAGCTGTAATTATGTAAAATGTTTGGTGAGGAATTTTCTGACTAGGTTTTTGTAATCAGATAATGTTAATCTAAGATAACCTGCCTGTGTTTGTATGTACAAGGGCCAGTTCAGTAAATCTCCCAGTCCTGAAAACATTTCCAAGTGGTTTCAAATATGGAAGGCATGAGATCTGGATTTTTCTTTTAACAGTTTTATCTTGCTTTGCTGTTGCCTGTAACATTAAAAACAGAATGAACATTTCAGCTGATCCACACCATTTTCCCTCCTGAGATGATCCCTTTGCAAGGATTTTGGAGCTCTGGTTTTCCATTCCATCTCAGGGCAGTCAAACACTCCCCTGGCTCTGGTCTTGAGTGAGTAGGAAGATTTACTGGAGCTTTCTGAGAACTCAATCTGACTTCCAGTTAGGTGGAAGAAATCCTCACTGCAGGGACATCTCAGCTGACTACAGTGCCATTTACCACTGTGTTTGAAATGCATTTTTGGTTGTCAGAACAGCCACACAGTTCTGCACACTTTCTGACACTTTTGTTCCCAGAATGGAGCAGCAGCCCTTCTTTCCAGTAGAAAACTGACCCTGTTTCCTTTGTAATAAAGCCTAAAACTGGTTTTGATGGACCAGATTTGTTGGGAGGCCATGGGAGCAGAACTAGGGAGAAATCAAAAAGGTAAAATGTGATGTACTGGGATATCCTGGTTTTACCTGTCCTGTGAGAGCTTCAAACACTGCTTAGTTACCACAGGACAGAAACAGATATACAGCAAATATCATAGCTCTTGCAAATAACTGGAGTCTGGGGGACAAGGCTAGAAGGGAAGTGAAAGAAGAAGGGAGAAGAAACCCTATATGAAAAAGATTTTGCTAGCCTAGACATATTTGAATTAAGCCAAACACTTCCTCGTAGCCAGGTGTTTTCCAGAGAATCACAACTCCTCCATGCACCTGAGAGACAGAAGCCCGCTGCAGGGACTGTTTCCTCTGGAGGAAATGGTTTGCTTTCTGTAAAGTTCTGCCCTGCTCTGAGTGCCAGCACATGCTGAAGGTTAAAGCAGTGGGCAACACAAAGCCTTTCTGGGCAGAAATCCTTCCCCAACTCCACGGAGCCCATGGGCTGTCCCAGGGGGTGGCACAGCTGCTTTGGGGGCACGTTCAGGCTCAACCAAGAGGAAAAACACATCTTGCAAAGGGAATTCAGCTCTGGGAGCTTTGTGGGTTGCATCTGCACCCTGCTGGAGCTGGTGGCCACGAGGTCAAACAAATCTGTGTGTGCTGGTGTGGAGGGGAAGGACAGGGCCGTGCTATCCAGCAGGGATAATCACTGGGGTCATACGGACCATCCCCGGGAAGAAAGATGAACTTGCATTTTTCTCCAGTGATGATGGTGATGTCATGATATGGTAAACAAAGTATTTCATCTTTTCTCCTTTTCTTCCCTCAGTTCCAGGAGCTATGCAGGGTTTTCTGCCAGAAAGCTGACTTTTCTCCTGGCTGAGGCTCGAGGGCCCATCAGTGCTGAAACATCGCTGGAATGTTCTGTCCTGCAGACACAGGGGAACAGAAACCTCTCTGGAGCAGGAAACACTAGCCTTAGAGCTACAGGCTTTGTTTCTGTACCTGTCACAGTTATTTATTATTTCAGGCAACTTCTGAATTTATATAGTGCTCCTGAAAAGTGGTGCTGAGCCCTGGATAAGTAGATGAATGGACTCTCAGCACCTCAGTGTTCATTTTGGCCAGAAAATGGAAAGCACTGTGATGGAACAGAAGGTACAGCATCTGAAGTTACTGGGTCATATAGCAACAGCCAGTGATGCTTTTGTTTCCCACTGGTACATCCTTGAAAGCAGCTGGTTTGGGGGGCTGAATAAAAGTGCAGTTTGTTTGCAATCAGTTGTTGACTTTGCCAAAACACGGCTCGTCCAAACAAAAATGTGTGGAGCGTGTGCATGTGCACACAGTGCACATGTGCTCACACACACACACACACACACACACACATATATAAATATTCTGGCATGAGGCCAGAAATTTCAGAGAAAAAACTCTGAAATACAGTCTCAGTTTGGTACACAATTGTTGCTTTCCGAGTACCCTGCTTGGGTTTGGGTACCAACATCCTTCTCTCTCCTGTCACTGCCTGACCCTCCTGAAAGCTGTGTTCCCGGAGCACTTTTCCCAGGAACAGACGTCAGAGGAGCTGGGATGAGGTCCAGCCTGGTGCCCTCTGCTCCTGTTGCTTACCCTGTGCTGGCTGTGCTCCCCCCTTCCCCTTGCTCTCCTCTTGCTGCCGGTGCTTTGGGATAAAGTGACTCAGCAGAGAACAAGGTGACTCAGACACGTCTGTCAGCACTCAGGAAAGGGCTCAGACTTCTTGGAACCATCTTGCAGTACCTCTAAGTATGCCTAATATGGCCTTGAATCTATTTCTTGGTTTTATGGGAAGTGTGGGTGGCATCAGGCCCTGTGAGGCTGGAGGTTCAGGGCATCAGTAGAGTTAGTCTTGGAACAGATGTGTGAATGGAGAAAGGATGTGAAACTTCTGCTCTGCAGGGCTGTGGAGGTCTCAATATCCATAAAATATTCCTAGTATTCTCCATCCCATCTAGAGAGCCAGGCTTTCTGACCCCCAGTAGTTCCCAGTTACAAGGGGAATTTGTAAGCAGGGGATCAAGCACAGACATTTTGGTGCTCTGATGCTTCTTGTGGGTTGTGAGGTGCAGGAGGAAGCCAGGGGTTGCTGAGGGATGAATCCCAAATATGTGCACATTTCCTCACTGTGTTTGCTGGCAGCTGTGGAGGTGCTGCTCTCCATCAGGGAGGTGTGAGAACAACAGAACCAGCTCCTCTTCTGAGTCAGGCAATTGTCAGAAATATTGTTTTCATAAAATTCTCTGAAACTGGCTCTTGACAAATGCAGTTTGGGCAAGAAAACTACATCTACTCATACATCTTCACATCTTCTGCTTCTGACTATGGAATAGGCATGTTAAAGATGGGGGTTTTGGTCAAAGCCTCTGTGTGTTTGTGTTTGGGGTGGAGAAACTGAAGCTGTTTACATCTCACAACAGTTTTTCATGTTATATAGCTGCAAAGCAGCAAAAATAAATATATTTCTCTGTCATGCCTATATGACAGTGCTAATTCATCCTTGGGTACTTCTCAGTTTTGTGCTGGTTCAGTGGCTGGATTTTTGCTCTCAAATTCAGAGCTGCTCAAAGGATGTATCTTGGAGAGAAAAAATTAATTTACTGGGAAATATGGTTTGCCCTGGATTTCCCAGAAAACTCTTGATAGTCAGCACACATTCAACTCTCTCCCCTTGACAACTTGAGATAAATGTCACACAAATCTGCAGGGCCCACTCAGACAAAAAGCAACAGTCTCTTGTATAACAGAAGAAGCTGTAGGACCAAGAAAGGAGACCTATTTTTTTGGGAATAATGTCATATTAAAGTAACCCTTCCCTTTTGATAATTTTTAATTACATAACAGAAAACTGAAGTTGAAAAGTCAAGGGGAGTGAGAAAAACCTCTTGAGGATATTTTGAGTGGGCTGGGCCTTTCAAATTCAAGCTGAAACATGGCCAGGATGTGGAGT
This sequence comes from Ammospiza nelsoni, assembly GCF_027579445.1. Lineage (NCBI taxonomy): Eukaryota > Metazoa > Chordata > Aves > Passeriformes > Passerellidae > Ammospiza > Ammospiza nelsoni. Next base: position 31,849,741 of record NC_080641.1, read on the forward strand.
CTGAAAAACTCAAATTTGAAAAAAAACCCCTGGAATTTATTAACCAAAGGCCTCCCCCCACCCTTTTATTTTTTTTCCAGGAAAAACACAGTTAAAAACACGAAGCTGTAGTGAATAAGAACGTCTAAGTCAGCCAAAAGCATGAAATGAACCCTGTGATGCTATTTGAAGTATGTCGGTGGCATGCATAGAAGTATTTACCTTTCTACTCCAGTGAGCTTATAAAACAATTAAGAGGTGTGCTGGAAGTCATGAGATGAAACATGAGCAATAGATAAAAAGTTAAAATTGTTTTTGAAAAAAAGAAAAAAAAAGAAAAAAAAAAGAGGAAAGATACATAAGGAAAGGAATAGGTCCCTGTTGAAAACTGATGGAAGCTCCATCATTTGGATCATTTGAAACTGGGCTGCACACTTGTCTAAAATATATGCTGAGGGAAACAGCTGTAGGGTTTGCTCCTCCAGGGAAGGCCAAGACGACCTAATATATCTTCTTAATTTCATTTCTAATTTCTATGCTTCAAATCATGTAGACAAACCTTGAAATATAACCTCCAGCCTGCTAATTCCTTCCTTTCTTCCTGTCTAGAGAGAGATGTTGAGTTGAAGGCAATTGCCCAAGATTTTTGGCTATTATTTTTAGCCTGGTTTCCTAAGGAAATGAAGCTTATGTGAACACAGTGTCACCATGTCTGCCTGCCAGTCCCTTCTTTTTTTCCTCTTCCCCCAGGAAGTTCTTGGGAAGATTTCAACAAAACTTAGGATAGGGGTGGGGGCTTAAAAGGTATTTCAGTTCTCCAAGATTTAGAGGTAGTGGAAGCTGTAGAGTGAAGGAAGTGGTGAGTCACATCGTTAGACAGAGACCGCTTTGAATAAACCTGGGTTTAACATGCAGAAATCTACAGTGAGTCCCAGGAAGCTGTTGGTGTTCTGCCAAGGCAGCTCCATGAGCTTATAAAACAATTAAGAGTTGTGCTGGAAGTCATGAGATGAAACGTGGGCAATAGATAAAAAGGTTGAAGCTGAGGTGTTGGTGGAGATGGGGCTGTGCTGGGACCATTTTTCTGGAGCAGCAGCTCGTCGCTGATCGCAGTTGTGTGGCTTCCTCTGCCGTGCTGAATCTTTCCTGTCCTTTTTATGGTCTCTCTGGGAGTGCTGGGGTGAACCACTGGCAGCGAGGCTCTGCCTGGTGGCCTTCAGGCCAGGAATGAAACCTTCTCCATTCTCCCAGGAGGGCTTTTTCCCCTAACTCCTGCTTTGAAGTCCCCTCACCCCAGGACCGAGGAAGCTGATGTCATCAGAGGATGGGAGGCCGTGGCTCCTTTGGGCAGTTCCCACCTTTGGAGGAAGGAAATTCCTCGGGGCAGTGCTGTTTATCTGTTGGCCCCCAGAGAGCTGGGCTGAGAAACACAGTGGTTTTCTGAAAGCTGTGGATTTTAGATTGCCCCCTTGCTGCGCTCCCATTGTGCAGGTGGCAGTGGCCGAGCCCTGGGGCCTGGCGCCTTTAATTGCTTTTACACCTTGCTTGAGGAATTCGCTCTGCAGAAACACAAAGCCTCGTGCAAGCCCAGTTTCTGTGGATTGATTGAGGAAGAAAAGCCCCACAAACGACCTCCCTCCGGATTAGGGAGGGCAAGGAGCCAATGCAGCTCTGCAAGAAGGAAAAGGTGGGACTTGCTGCTTCAGAGGATGCGAAGGAAGGGGCCCTGGCCACGGGCTGTGGGCCCTGTCACAGAACTCTGAATCTGCCTGTGCTGTAGAGGAGATCAATAGCTGTGGGCCCTGTCACAGAGCTCTGAATCTGCCTATGCTGTAGAGGAGATCAATGGCTGTGGGCCCTGTCATAGAGCTTTGAATCGGCCTGTGTTGTAGAGGAGATCAATGGCTGTGGGCCCTGTCACAGAGCTTTGAATCGGCCTGTGTTGTAGAGGAGATCAGTGGAGAACCAGAGAAGGAAGGATGGAGAGGTTCTCAGACCATCCTGCCTGAGTTCACCCATAGTTACTGACACGAGCCTGCAGAAAAGGGAAGTGCAACTTGCCCAACAGCTGCCCATTTGCAGTGAGGAGTGGCACATACTTGGCGTGGGATTGTTCAGGAAATCAAACCTTCCCTGTGAGGCAGATCTGGCTTTGCTCCGTTGCAGTCAGCCCCACAAAAGGACAGCAGCTCAGCCAGGCCATGTGAATACCTCAGGCTCACACGAGGCAAACATTAGGCTCAGTAGCACTGGAAGGGAAAGGTGAATTGCCTAAATATACCTTACCTCCAGGTAAACCCAGGGAGACTGCTTTTCAGGTTAGAAGAAACTCTTTCTGCCATGACATCTCCAGAATGTGGTGCAGCTACAACTTTGGGTACCCATCTCACAGCCTGCTGGGCCCACAGCAGGACCAAAACCCATGAGATCCAACTATAAAGCCTCACATGAAGCAGGAACCTGACATGAATGTGGGCAGCAGGTCATGCCACAATCCCAGGAAGGGCTGCATGTCTGGCTGGGGATCATCTCTGACAAGAAATTCACTTTGCAGCCTAGAGGATGTGTGTCAGGCAGGAATGTGCTTCTGGAGGGGCTCAGAGCAGCCAGAGCTCTCCCCTCACCACACAGAGTCTTGGCCTCCTTTTAGATATTGAATATTCTGATCCTTCTCATAGCTTTCCTCTAGCCCAGGTAAAAACTTCAGGGAATTTGGTGTGAGGTCTTTCCAGCAGGAGGAATGTGCTGACACACAGGTATCACTGACTGGCCGCCTGCTCTGGAAACACAGTTGTTCAAGCCAAGAAGTTTATTTTGCTGGGGTAGTTTATCAGAGCTACCCAAACAAAATTAACTATACCAGGAAGAAAAAAATAAATCCCTCCTTTTGTAGTGCTGCATCCACACCAGGGGCTTTTTGTTGGCAAAGCTCTCTCTCTTGTAGGGATGATGTATTTGTTTTTTCACACTCCTAGCTGGCATAATTAAGCTTAAAAAACTTCCTTGTGCACACTAGCCCTAGCAGAAAAAGAGTCAGCTTGCTTCAGGAGCATTTTCATGCACCAGTGAGAATTGCTGCTGTCTTGAGGTAGTGCAGATGTTATATTTTCCACTACTGTAAAAGATTTTCCACAACACAGAGAAAAAAACAAGCCTAAAATCTCTGGTCTGTCCAGTTATTTTTGTTAATCCATTATACCTTGAGAGTGTGTGTTTTCACAAATTGCCATAGCACAGAGATTTGGGCATTGGTGATATTTACTTGCAGTTACTCAGGTGGATTGAAGAAGTGTGGAAAAAACATCACAATCTGGTGGTTGTGCTTGTTTCCATCTGGTAATTGGATATGCCATGTAAAAAAATCTGGAGCAATTTGTTGCTCTACAGAGTGTTGAATCAATGTGTTTAAATTACATGCTGCCCTTCATCCTGAGGGAGTTGTACAAGTCGGGATTTTTAATCCTTTTGCTGAAAACACAGCAGTGGCTGGTGAAGATGTGTGATGTTTCACACAAGGGAAGAATATCCACATCTGGGATGGGTTTATTTGGGAAATGGGGTTGTCACTTAATGTATGGAGCAGAAAGTACCACAGGAGGATGCCATCAACGAGGACAAGCAGACGTGACACTTAGGGACAAGCTGCAGTGTTCTGGTCTGTGGATATAGAGAATGTCCTGGAACTTTCTCCACTCCATGGACATCCTGAGCTGCATGTCCCTTATCCACCTGCATGGCTTGAGAGGGGTTTTTCTGCCTGGTAAAAGTGGTTCTTTCCAACCAGAGCCCTCCACCCACCTCCCAGATTGTCCTTCCCATCCCTTCATTCATTCTTTCCTTTTCTATGTCCAAGCAGCCCCTTGGAGGCCACCAGGAAGGGCTCTGAGGACCACCACAGGCACTCCATGGTGACTCTAAAAGATCCTGCCTGGCTTTGAACCTGAGTGGTCAGCCTCTGTATGCTGATAACGTGCTACTGGATGAAAAAAGTTTATCTCCCCCTATGCAGACAGAGTTTCAGCCGCACTAAATTATGCTCAGTGTGGGTATTTAGGCTCAGTTTTGCAATACAACATTGCACCCCGAGGAATGGTGCCTCCCAGTTTGTTGTGATATTAATCTTGGAAGCAAAACAAAATCCCTGACAAAAGATCAATTTAGTGCATCTCCTTTGTCTTGGCAGAAGACAAATTGGAGCTGCAACATCTGTTTTTTCTGAAGGGATAGTACTTTTCCACTCTTGGTTTTCTCTGGCAGCCGTGCACCCCCTGAAAGGCTGAAGTCAAGTAATTGTCAGTGGTACCTCTGACACTGAGCAGGATAATGGGACTTAGAGATGGGCTTAATATTTCAAAGCACAGGGCAGATTTTAATTATCTTTGCCATTATTGCCCTCGGCCCACCAACGAGTGTGGGTAAGCCATGGGGAGAAATACTGAATCAGGCAGACACTTTCATTTAGCAGAAAAAAGCATTGCTAAAAGTAGTGGCTGAAAGAAGAATCCCAAAAAATTCAAATGGGAAATGAAACTTGAATGCTCAGTAGGGATGGGAATTAATCACAGGGGGGAAAATACCAAGGGAAGTGCTGGCTTTTCTCCATCTCTTGATGTTTCAGATGAAGATAAGTTGTTCTTCTGTAAGAGATGGAGAGATATATATTGGTCAAACATAGGCAATTGGCCTTGATTCAGGCACAACTGAGAGAAATTAAAGGTTTTTTTGATATAGAGAAGCCAGACCAGACTCTTCTTTGTAGAGCTTTAAGCTCCATAAATCCACGATGTTAACTGTTCTCCCTACTTTATCTAAGGAAAAACCCAAACTGGCAGGTGATACAAGTTGCCCAAGGCCATATAAGAAATTAATGGCAGCATCAGGAATATAACTCAAGCTTTCCTGGCTTTCTGCCTGGCTCTCTGCTTATGCAGCCCTGTGAGATGCTGGTGCTGCAGGGGAGAGGCTGAAGGAGTTCTCTGCCTGCTCCTTGTCACAGCAGCCACTGCCAGGCTCCTGCTGAGGCAGCTGCACTTCTTCCTTGGTGCTGTCACTGCATGCCAGCACCTGAACAGGAATTCCCCACCAGAATCTGGGCACTGGGCATGCTTTTTTGCTGTCTCCAAAGGCTGGAGTAGGGACCTCAGGCTCTTCATGCTGGACATGACAGTCAGAGCTTCTCCCTGTGGGATCACTGCCCAGCATCCTCGGGGCTCTCCTGTGTTTGCCTTCAGGAATTTCAGCAACAGGCAGAGCTCAGAGCCAGGATGGGGGGCTGCTGCTGGAGAAAGGGTCAAGAAAGGTCTTCCCATGCAGGTTTAGGTGTGGCCAAACTGGAGCCAAGATGCAAAGCAGCAAAACAAGCCTGAGGGTGGAACTGCTAAGAGCTCTGACCCCATGTCAGCAAATTGAGAATATCCTTAAAAAAATCCTGCTGAATCCTGTGGAACACACTCTTGATGCTGCTCATGGGCTAAGGGCTTAGCTGAACCCAGCCTTGCGTAAATGGACGTTTGTGCATCATTAGAGGTATTATTTTTTGAAGTCACCTATAATAGAGGAGATAAGATCAGCTATTTCCTCAGTACATCTAGAAATATAATATTTTTTTTCCAAGAGAAATAAAATTCCAAACATAAGGAAAAACTCCAGCAGGAAACTGTACCAGGAAATCGGACAGACAATATTTTTGTGCTTGTGAACTGATTTGAGCCATTAATAGCAATTTGCCATTTTGCATTTGAATATATCTTGGTGCTGTCAGGCCTGGTGACTCCTGTGTGGTGATGCTACTGCCAGGAAGGTGAATATTTGGGACAAGAGGGGAGGACTGGGTGCCCTCAGAGAGCAGCACAAAGTTAAGCTGTGCCCAAGGTTTGCCCCTGTTTGGCCTGGAGTTCAGGATGGCCATGGAATTCAGCTGCTGGGCTGGCTGGGAAGTTGCTGCCATCTTTTAATCAGGTGGAAACATTGCAGCAGTCAGAGGTGTAAATGTTGCCTGTGGATTTGCACTGGGATAGCTGATAAGCAGCCAGCACAACAAACATTTAAGTCTCTTTATGCTACCTAAAAGCTCAGGTCTTCTTACAGAAGTTATTAATCCATAGTTCAGAGCAGGCCCTACCTTAATATATTACCTTTGGATTTTTTAGTTGAAAGCCATTTCAGATGTTATCACATGGATTTCATCTCCTGTGTTGTGCTGGGACTGTGTTCCTACAAAGAAGGCAGCTTTTCTGTCCCGCTGGGGTGGGAGCCAATCCCAAACCCAAATAGGAATTTATGTCTTTTTGAAACGGTTCTATCAAGTCATGAACCTTTGAATAGGGTCTTTCAAAGGTTTCTTTCAAGCACTTTCTTTGAAATGCAATTACCCCATTCCCTTTTTCCTTGAAGTTTCTATTCCAAGGCACCTCTAATCTTCAGCAGCTGATAAAAGCAATCACAGGGGAATCGCTAGAGGGGGTCTCCTGTCACACAGGCACCTGTGGGAGCAGCAGGTGTGACAACCCAGAGTCACAACCTGGGGGGTGGGAAGGCCTCATCTGTCCCCCTTGCACGAAGGGAAGGTAAAGGTTTGCAGCTCCTGGTGCTCTCCCCTGCTCACTCATCAACGGTGTCTGCCTCAAAACATTCAAACTCCTGGTGGAGTCTCACAGATAATGACATTTTAGTGCAAGATAGTTGGAAATGTTCTTGGTTTTTATAGGATATGTTATGTGTGGAAGCAGATCTCCTTCCTGGATGATGGGAAAGGTGAGGAGACGAATCAGGGAAAAGTGTGTGGTGATGGAGGAGCTCGGCATTTCAGCCTGGGCAGCAGGGAGCACAGATGGGGACATGAGGTCAGGATGAGCCTGCTTGACCACCATCCTATCCCCTCCACTTTAATAAATCCTGCCCAAGCCTTTACCTAACTGCTCAGAGAAACTGTGGAATGGAGGATTGCTGATTCTCTGGGTCAATCCTTGGAGATGTGTCTCCATGGCACTGCTGAGCTGCAGCCTCCTGGACGGGAAGAGGGCAGCATATCCTCACAGGTCAGGAAATGCTGTCTTGGGCTGGGAGCTGCAAAATTAAACTGCACAAAGAAGCTATTGAAGGCCCTGTTTCTTGGTGCTTTCAGAGAAAAAGCGACAGCTTTCTGTAAGTCAGTTATTCAGCAAGAGGGTGGTCGGGCTTTTTTAATTTAAAAATCAGGCAGAAAAAGCCAGGGAGGTACAACCTGAAACTGCTGCAATGAAAATGGGGAGGGAGCTGGTTTCTGTGCTGTGCTCTCTCTGCAGCCTCTGTGCAGTCATTTGTCAAGCCATTAGTTTTCTGCCTCCCATCCCTACAAGTGGTAACGAACCAGGCTGGAAGGGCAAGATGTAAAATTATTCTATAAAAGTAATAGCCAGACACAGCACTGCAGCATGGATATGGTGAAATCCCAGCAGACACAGAATAAGGAAAGCTACAAAGCTATGAATCTACCTGGCCACATGGTGGGAATGATACCATGGGAATCTGTGGCTACCCAGGGTCCACAGCATATGGATCCAAAAACTTAAATCCTGGGAAATGTCTCTCTTGGCAGCACCTTGCAACAGCAAGGTGAAAAGGAGGGACAGGGAGTGTCCCCTGCAGCTGGAGGGTGCCATGGTTTGGTGGCTCCAGCACCAGCTGTGCCCATCCCTGTCTCTACTCTTTGGGACACAGCACTCTCTCATCCACAGCAGTGATATATTCTGAACTAACCCCCCAACTCTTCTGATGGAATTTCCTGGCTCAAATTCCCCACAGCTCACTGATCTGAGGTGGGTGAGGCCTCAGAAATAGCCCAAGGAGAAATGTCAGAAACTCCCAGGGTGGATCCAGGGAGGGCATGAGAGGGCAGAGAGCTCTAAAATGAGAACTCGCAGTTCTCAGAGTTTGGAGCTGTTGCCTTTCCAAGGGGAAAACCACTCAAGCAATAAATTAATGGACCTGATAGAAGAGATTGTCTGTCAGTGAAGTATAAATGGAAACATAAGTGGCATCAGCTGGGCAAGGGCCAACTTCCAAATCTAGACCTGTAATCTCAGAACTTTTTAAGTTCAAGAAAAAAGCTTTACTCTGATTATTTTTGGAAAATAAACAAGCATTGCCTCATCTAGAAGGACACAAGGAAATGTTGCATTTTGCCAGAGAAAATACCCTGTGATTGTGGATTTTCTCACAGAAATGATGTGAGCACTTTGCTTTTCCTTGTGGCCCAGATAACAGCCCTTGGAGGTGGCCCCATGACCAGGAATGCTGAGAAAGGGGAGCAGGCATTGCTTGAGACGGAGGTGTGGGGTGTGAGGCAGCCAGCCCTGCCTCACCCTTCAAAGGGACATCTTATTTTAGGGAGCAGGGTGCTGGAATCACAGTTCTGTGGTGAAAAATAAAGGAAAAATGACAGAGAGGTCACGTGTCATTTTAATGATGCCATTGTATAAGTTGGATTTCCATCTGTTGGTGGTTTACAAATTAAACTTGTCATTTTCTAATTTTTCTAAAATCAGGATTTGCCAAACTGCTTGAAAAATGGCATGAACTTTTCTGATCTTCATTGTTTCTGTATGAATCCACTGCTTGTTTGCTTGTTGAGTATCTGGAGACAAAAGAAAAGGAGTGGCCTGGAGTGTGGGGAAGTTACATTTCCCATTCTTGGGTGCCACTGAAGCTTGAAATGAAATGTATTATTTGAGGATAAAATACCTTATTATCCTTTCCCCGTCCCAAGCCACACTTCCACAACTTGTGGTGGAATAACCAGACATGTCATGGGCCAGCTAAGGGTCAAAGCATTACCTTTCCTTTCAAACAGCATTGCTCCAACCCTGTTGTGCTCAGTGTTTTCATTTATTGCTCTGGAAGCTGAAACATGTTCCAGATGTGATCTGCCAGGGCTCCCGTAAGGTCACAGCCAAGTCGAGGTGCTCTGGTTGGCCTGTGGTGACCCCAAGGTGTCCAGGGGTGGGGGGCTGTCACTACAGATAAATCCCAACTTCTCCTGGGCTGGGAGCAGCCTCCCCCTCCTTTGGGGAGGGAGGAATGGGGGGTTTGCAGGCGCCTCTGTCATCATCTGGTTCCTCTCCTGATGAAGGGACAGCACAAGGAGGGAGCTTTGTGCCTTGGGGGGATGCCTCAGGTTTTAGCTGTTATATTTTTCAGATTCTGTGCTGCTTAATGTGCAATTCTGAGCTTCATATTAGGGGATAGTAAGCTCTCTTCATGGAATATGTAGCCAAAACAATTCCTTCTCTAGCTAGGGACCAAGGACAAATGATGCAAATCTCAGGCCCAAGAGCACAAACAACATGGACTGAAGAGAGAAAAACAAGAAGGATGAGACTTCATGGGCCAAAATGATAATTGGACAATTAACCCCAATATGCAAATGGACCAAAACTTATAAAAGTGAGAGACCCTGTGACCTGTTGTCCATTTTGTGACCATTTTGGGTTGTGCTGCCCAAAGTGGATCTGTTGAGGCCTCTTAATAAATCTCTCCTTTATTCTTTAGCTCTGTCTAGTCTCTGTTCTAGGTCAGCCTTCACAAGGAACAGCAGACAAGATAAACTTAGTCTGCAGGGCTAAAAAGCAGCCTTTGCACACACTGCAGCCTGGCCCTTGTATTCCTGTGAGGGATTTTCCTTTCTTAGATGAGTGGGAAAAAAAAAAAGAAGTGAAGGAAGAAATTGTTTCCTTGATAGTATCATTCACCTCTCAATCCTTTAAGCCCACCAGACCTAAGTAACGATGCTGGTGTCTATTAAAAATAAATGGCTGTTTTTTCTGCTACTGTTCCCTCAGGACAAATTCAGGCTTAAAGCATAAAGACAACATAAATTCCTTTCTTCAATGTGAGCATGCTAATAGGCTGATTTTCAAAGGTCCAAGTGCAAGCAGGAGTGGGTGCCATGGAAAAGCCAGCTGCAAATTCCAGTTCCCAGAAACACTCACACAGATGTCATTCCAGCCAGGCTCCTGCTATGCACAGAGCTGTCACATCTCTGTGGCACTGAGGTTGAATTCCTCCACAGCAGCTCTAAGAGGAATGTGGATTTTGGTTGCTGGATGGATCAGCAGGTCCCTGCTGCAGGGTGAGCCTTTGGAGAGCTGTAGAACACACTTGTCAGGCAGGGCTGAGGTGCACTGAGCTGTGCAGGTTGTCAGCCTCTTCCCACAGGACCTTCCACAGAAACTATTTCTGAAGCCCTAGTGTCTAAATGATGCCATGGCCTTGCAGGAACACCATACACAATGTGGTTAAGACGTTTTGAAGAATTTTTTTTCTTCCAAGAATTTGTCCACTTGCCCTTTACACCAATGTAAACATATTTTTTCTATTGCATCCCATGGCAATGAGTCCCACTGCTTCCCTGTGAGTTGTGTGCAAATGCGTCTTTTTTAGCCTGATCTGCCATATGGAAGCCCCCTTCAATACCCCTGTTTTCAAACAGGAGGATGATCAGATGTTTCCAAGTTTTGGCTAGTTCACAAAATCTGGAGTAAATTCTGCATACTTAGGCTATAGCTGGAGATTTTTCCTGATGGTTATGCTGCATCATTAGGGAAGAGCAGAAGAATCCACCTGTTTCTTCTTTGACCCAGCAGTCATATCCCATCTCCCAGTACAATTTTCATCTCTTTAGTCTCATAGCAATCTCCAGCTGAAAAAAAAAAAAACCCTCTACAGGCCAAAAAAGCAGCTCTGGTTGCTCTGTGTAAACCATGTTCAGAGCCCAGGGTCAGGAGAACATCTTACCACAGCTGATGACTGTGGGCAAATCCTAACCAAACATCTGGCCATTCCAGCCTGGCCTTTCTCTTTTACCAATCAATTCTGTCTTAATTCCCATGAATAAAGACAGAATTTTTTTTTTGCCCATCTTTTCTCCAGCAGTCCTGACTGTGCTGCACTGAGGTGTGCCCCAGACATGCTGTGGCTGCAGGAGGCTTCCAGGTGACTCCAGTCTGGCACTGGTGGCTGCCAGCTCCGGGCTCTCCTTGGAGACTCCTGGGCTTTGCTGGCAGTCAGACTCTGCTGGGTTTTACCCTCCTGGGTCTCTTCCATCTCTGCCTCACCTTTTCCCCATCTTCTCAGGGTTGCTCCTGCACAATTGAGTGTTGAACTGACCCAGGTGATGGGAGAGGGGAGTGGCTGTGACCTCTCAGCAGTGAAACATGGCTTTGTGTCTGCAAGGGGGTTAGAGCTGCTCCCCAGCAAGAGCAGCGGAAGGAAATGCCCTGTAGCTAAGTTTCATTTTGGTGTACAGTATGAGAACATGTGCAACCCATTACAACAAAGCCCTTGCTGGAAAATGCCTAACCTATGCACTGTAAAACCTAATTAAGGGATTCCTTAAAAAACACTGTTACCGACCAGTATCAAGGAGTGGATAATGAGAGGCTGCTTTGTGTAATCCAGCCCTTTATCTTTAGGCCTTGGGGGTGTCCAGGGCCAGGCTCAGTCCCCTGGTTGCTGCTGAGGCCTTTATTGCAGCAGTGAGAAATGTTCCTCCACCCCTTGTAAAGCTGGCCGGCTCCACTGCAGAATCCTGCTGGACACAGTGCCAGTCCCTCAGGCAGAGCAGCCTGCTCTGACCTTGGGGATGGGGTTTCTGAAAGCCCTGGGGGTGAATCTGTGTCCAGCCCAACCCAGACCTGAAGGTGAAGTGCCTGGGCTCGGAGGGACATGAAGAAGGACAGGGAGAAATGGAGACGCTGGAGGTTGTCCTTCTCCAAAACCTCCCCAGGCCCAGAGCCATCTTCCTGCTACTTTTGCCACCTGACATTAGCTTTTCTAGCATGGATGGAAAGGATGCAAGGCTTTTCCTCAATGCTGGAATGGTGGAGCCTCGTCTGAGTAGTTTTCCCCTCCAGCACAGTGGGCACCATCCCTGCTGCCATGCAGAAATTCTTGTTTGTAATCACTACACTTCTCCACATGTGTACACAAAATTAAGTATCCCTTCTGATGCATTGGCACTCCTGTCATCTAATCCTCAATTATTTTTGGCCATTTTTTTGGTGAAGCCAGCCCCAGTGCAGCAACTTCCTAATTCCCATGTGTTCTCATGAGGACAGACTCCATTCAGGCAGCTCCCACCTCCTTACCTCATCCCTCTGCTGTTCAGAGCCTCTGAGAGACCTCCTTCCACTCTCACAAACCAGACAAAACCACTTAGAGAGTCTGGAGGTTTGGTATAGGGTCTAACACATCCTCAAAGCCCACCTGAATTGGCCAGGTGAGGATTTTTAAGCTGGAACATGCTTGGGACTTGTTGCAGCCAGTGACAAAGGGCAGGGTTTTTGCAGGCCAGATAACCTGCAAGCACTCTTCTTGCCATTAAACTTACAACATTATTAAATGTATTTCCTGTTGTGGTCATGGCCATTTATTTGACCCCTCATTAGGGTTAAAACAAGGAGCTGCCTGTCTGTGTGTAGGAAAATCCAGCAGGAGCAGAGGCCAAACCCTCTGTTATCACTGTCTGCATCTCCCTGTTGAGCTCAGCAGCTGGGCCTGAGAGCTAAGCTTAGTTTTACAATAACTGTAATTAGTCATTTTTATGGTGTGCTCATTTGCAATATCCTAGGTAAGGATCTGTCAATGTTTTCATTATGTACCCTTCTGTTTCCAGGGGTTTACAACCAGCCTATAAAAACACACTCTGGGGCAAAGCTTGCCACGTAAATTCTCAGCAGAGCACCTATTTTTGTTTTTGTTTTGGTTTTGTTTGGCTCTGTCACTTATAAATATGACTTTTAAATGAGTGGTAAATATAGAAAAAAAATCAGGTGGCTTCTTCAAGCATGTGTTTAACCAGGTTTTAGTTTGGCAGAGCCATACTGCAAAGAGGAATAATTTCTGTGGCTTTTGGGTAGCCTAAAAATGAGAAGTTGGGTGTAACTGAAGGGAAAGACTTTCTGTGAACTGGCATCTGGATTTAGGGCTCTATTCACTGCACAAGCTGTGCTGGAATTGCTGACTCTCTGAAACTGCAGGAGGGCAGTTCCATCTCTCTGCCTTCAGCTCACATAGTGCACATTCAGACTCACACCAAGGAGCTGTATCCAACACTCGATTTTTATACCTGCACATCCAAGCAAGCGGTCAATTCTAGATGACATTAGGATAGAAAGAGAAGGCTCGGTAGATAAATAGAAAAATGGAGTTTCAGAAGGGATTTTGGGTGGATGAGAGCTTGACCATGTTAAAGTGCCTACAGGCCTAATGCTTTTCACTCATTTTTAGTGTGATTGGAAGCAAAACTTCATGTCAATGTTTAAGGTTTCCTGTAAAAAACAGGGTATGGCACAGTGCTTATTCCATAGGCAATTCAATGCAAGGAGCTTTATGACATGAAAACATTAAACTGCCCCTGTCAGGCAACACAAGCAGCTCTCTCACTCTCTGATATCTCTGCTTTATAAAAGCTTCCAGTAATTAGTGGTGGCTGAGCTGCAGCATCTGCTGCTTGTCACCATGCTGGTGGTGTCCCAAAACTCACCCTGGCACATCCAGCCAAGTGACAGGAGAGAAACCTCTGTTTGTGGCAGCTGTCCTGCCACCAGAGACTCCTCTGAGGGGAGACAACAAAGGATGAACAGGCTTCAAGGACTCAGGATCAGTTAAGAGGATTTTCCCTGTATCAAAGGCCAAGTTTTGCAACTCTTTCCTTACATGAAATATAAAGAACTGATTTATCTCCCTCAAGTGCAAGGGCTACAAAATCTGCTCCTCATCTTCTTTTGATGATTTTGCGGTATGTTCCTGTGATCCTCGGTCTGATCCTTTTAATTTCAAAAGCTTTAATCAAAACCTCTTAACAATACATCCACTCACTGGCTCTGCGGTTTACATTTAATTCTGATTGATTTTTTAAAAAGGATGGTTGCATTAAGATGCTTCTGCTGGAGTGATTCATTAATATATGCCTGGGATGGCACAACCCCAGTCAGGCTGAAGCTTTGCGATGACAGACCACTAAAATAATACCCTGTGTGGGAGTTCCCAGGGGGAAAATAGAGCTTTTACCAGGGAGACCTTAAACCCTTCCAGCATCCTGCAGGCGTGCTCAGGGAGGGCCTGGAGCCCCAGGTATAACACAGAATGTGTCACAGGGCTGTGGGACACTTGTCCCGTGTTTCTGGTGACAGTTTGGGTTCCTCTCATCTGGGATGAAGTGACATCAATTTGTCCTGGTGTGTGATGAGAGTGGGGCGAGCTACTGCCAGATGAATTAAATTAATATTAAAATAACAGGGTCTGTTTTCCAGGTTTAATGACAGGATTAGTGAGAGAGAGCCCCTTTTGCAGGAATGCTGCCTTGTCAGAGGGAGGAGAGTGGCTGCATGTGATTGCATTTAACTGGAAGAACTTGGCTGGTGTCTCTGAAAGCTGCTCTGCTTGCTGCCCTGAATATTAAAAATGTTGAGTAACTGCCTCATTTTTATTGACAGAAATACAGATCTGATTGCAAAAGTCCAAACAATGCAAAAGATCAACAGTTTGTGCAGCTTAAAATCACGGCTTCTTCCTTTTGCTGGGGCTCTGCAGAGTCACAGCATCTTGACAAACATGTGAGTCAGTTGAAGCTGTATTATCTTTTCAAGAGTGACTTTTGACATTTGTTTCTCTAGAATCAAAAATATTATTCATTTCCTCCAAGCTCCTCTCTTCAGCATCTTTGCCAAGAGTCATGTCTAGCATGGAGAAGAAAGTAGATTTACATAGGAAAGAAAAAAAAGTGTTTGTCTTGGTTAATCTAAGTGCAATGATTTGATGACTAGGGAGGGGTTAGCCTGGGCCTAAATTAATGTCACATTTTAACAGAGAAATGGAACAGGTGGTGAACAAGTTTTAAATGGAATAACAAAAATTTTAAAAGTTTAAAATGGAATAATAACAATAAAAATAATAGCTGGAATAATAAAAATGTGAAAGTTTATTTACTTTCAGTTGCCTAATGGTAGGAAAGGCTGTTTCAGGAGATGGGTGAGAATTTAGAGAGCAAGTGTATGCAGGGTCAAAGAGCTCTAGCAGCAGGTTCTGCAGGGACTAATGCAGAAGGGCAGGTGCTGCCTGGGCTGGTGTGTGCTCAGGTGTGAGGGTCTCAGGAGATCACTCCTGAGGAGCTGGGGCAGTGCTGAGTGAGAGACAGGGATTAAAGCATGCAGGGAGCTGGGAACGCTCCCCAGATGTGCTGCTGGGGCACGGAGGGGTCAGCAGTAATGAAGTTGTGATGGGAAGGGTTGTGCACCTGGGGTAAGAACCAGCACAGGGCTGCATTTCCCTCCTTGGCACTCCCAGAGTGGGAGCAGAGCAGAGAGGGGCTGGGTGCCCACAGGTGGGGTGGTTGTGCCTTTCATTTTCCTTCCTGAAATGTGTCAGACAGCAGTGTCCTACAACCCTGCTTGTCCTACATCCCAGTGTGTCCTCCATCCCTGCGTGTCCTACATCCCTGCGTGTCCTCCATCCCTGCAGGGGAAGGGTCCTGGCTGTGCACAAAGACACCTTTCCTCCCATTTTCAGGACCTTTTGCCATGCCATACCAACATAACAAAACATCTGTCTCATGGTGCAGCTCTTGCTTCTGCAGGAACCCTCAGCTGTGGTCTTTTATCCCAGCTGGCTGCCTCCAGGGCTCCTTACAGCTCCCCAGCCAAGCACAGCACTGCTTAAATCTGTCTCTGGGTTAATGAGGGAGGAGGAGGAGTAGTTTACAGTGAAGGTTTTCTAGTGATTTTGGAAGAGGAACCCTTGAGCTACTCAGGAAAGTTTCATTTTGCATTTTCTTTCCATCTCTTGGTCCAGATACTTAGAGGTCTCTCAGCACCTTCATACCTGAGTGCCCCTGACAATTCTACACTAGGACTTGGACACTGCTGCCAGAGGGCTTTGGCCATTAAGAACCCATAGTGTTCATGAGAAACTCTATTTCTGCCAAATGCAATGCTTTTTGGTTAGTTTTTTTTTTAAAGAAAAAACTACTTTCTTTTACTTTGAAGGCAGATCTGAACATTTTTTACAAAAGGCCAGGAGAAACCTGAGGCCAGGAGACATTCCCACGCAGCCATAGCTGAATGACAAGCAATTTTTTAGGGAGGCATTTCTGAACAGAGCTTTTCTTTTTCAAAGACTTTAATGCTTTAAGTTCATGTGAGAAAGGATTGGCTGTCTTGGAGTGGGGCAGATTTGGAAACTCTTCTCCAGGTGAGCACTTTGAAGCCTCTTAAAAGACCTGTGAATTAAGCCAAGCTGAGTCCAAAACCCAGAATAATTTTGCCTGCACCAGAAGAAAGTGATAAAACTCAGTGCTCTTGCTGGCTGTCCCTGAAGAAAAGTCCCTGACTAAATGAGCCATGAAAGCTGAGCTCTCACCATGCTTCATCCAGCCAAGCTCTGCACCATATTTTTTTAGCAAAGCACTGGGATAGTTTGTTCTGGGTCTGTGCAGAGTGTTTACATCTTCATAACTGTCCAGCCAGCTCCTTTCAGGGGGCCTAAACTCTGCATATGAGGGAAAAGAATTCCCTCCTGTCCTATACCAAATGCCATGGACCTGAAAAAGTGAGGGAGCATTGCACCCTGGAAGAAAATAAAAGGGTGAAAAAGCTCTGAAGCTGCATTTGTGTAGGATCTGCTCATGTATTTCTGTCTTCATCACATATATTCATGACTTGTCACTGCAAAATTATTCCCCATGCCCCTGCTAAAATATTGCACTGCTTCAGATTCCCTTTTCCCCAAGGAGTTATCATCTCTTTTCAGCTCAGTTGCTTGAATTAGTATTTAGATAATATATGTATTAACTAGTATGGGTTTTCTTTCTTCTCCATCACCATTAATGAAATTCACTCCTGCTCCTTTGGTAGACCAGCTTGCTGTGTTGGTGAGGTTTAAGGAAACCTGAACTTCCTTGCTAAGGTCTGATGTGGAACACAAACTCAAAGTTTTGGAGCATCTTTCTTCCTAAAACACGAAACCACTTCCAGCTGGGCCTGCCCAGCCCCACCAGCTGAAGCCACAAGGTAAAAAGCACCAACACCCAGCTGCATCCTGGAGGGGCACCTCTCCCTGGGCTCAGCTGCTCCTTGTCTGGCCACACAATTTACCCCAATTAGCAGCCCTGGAGGCTGGGGAGCTGTCAGGTGCCTGACGGGAAACTTCAGGTGTAGTAAAAAATTAGTCTGGGGGAATGTCGTGCCAGCGCTGGTTTGAATGGAGAGGTTCTGGGAGAGGCAGGGGAAGCTGCTGGGGGCAGGAGGTGAGAAGGGATGTCCTTTTTGCTCAGTGACAGGAGGTGGCTGGGGCAGCACCAGGCAGCTGCAGCAGCATCGCGTGCTCCTGCTAGGAGAGAGACAATAAAACTTCCTCCCTTCTCCCAGACTCTGCAGCTTTCTGATGTCAACAACAGCAGCAGGAGGCTGCAGGCACGTTCCCGGCAGCTGATCGTATTTATCAAGTTCATGTTCCTTGTTTTTTATTTTTTTTTAATTTATTATTTTTTTTTAATTTCTTTTTTTATTTCTTCCTTAGCCATCGAGGTCCGGGAGCCACAAGATGGCCCCATTCCAACTCCAGCCCCTTTGAGGATACAGAAATGTGTGCTGGGGGCTGGAGCAGGGACATGCTTTCTCCATGTGAGCCAAAGAACAAACAGCAGAGCCCTCCACAGGGACTGATTGTTGACATGTTTATGATGATGAAGTGGGTAGAACTCTCAAAGGGGGATGCTGGAAATGAAGAAGTAAAGTGTGGCACTGCTGAGGGCCTATATAATGCTAAATATTGTAGGAAACTGCAGTTTCTTCCTATTTGTGACCACTTCACGGAGCAGTTAGGGAAGTCCCTTCCCAGCCCGACATCACACATTCCCCATTTGGAGCTGGAACAACAGCAACGCCCCAGCAGGCGCCAGGAGCATGGAGGGAGCAGACTAAAGTTACTCTGCCATAATTTATAGCCCTGCTCCAAAAGTGTGAAAGATACGACCCTGTGTGCCTGGAAATCCTGCCCAGGGGACAGCTTACAGAGCCAGAGGGGTTATTGGGATACCCTGGCTGACTGGGGATTGCCACTTTGCTTGGGGTCACCTGCAAAAGCACTTCATCTTCCTCTGCTGTGTGCACTTGTGTGTCTGCTGCCCAAGGTCAAACCTCCCACCTGGCATTTGAAGGATGAGGGTGGGTTAAATTCTCCCTCGTGGTGACGCACACACATGGATTTAACAGGAACATCCCTGCACACCCCACTGCCCAGCACTGGGCTGCCTCCTCATCAGAGCCCATAATCTGCTCTGGGCAATGATTTCAGCCTCTCCTGGTCTCAGCCTTGCACCCTGCAAGGTCTCCAGCTGAAAAGGCTGTAGGGAGGACAGCAGCTCCCCCAGATTTCCAGCACTCTCATTTGGACTCTGAAATTAGGGATCAGCACAGCTTTGGCCAGGGAATGGGTACCTGTCCATAGCCAGGTCTGGCCCGAGGTGGGACAGTGCCCAAGGCACGATGGCTGTTAGAGTTGTAGATTATTCAGCTTGTGTTTGCTCAACCCAAAAGGTGAGAGGGCACAATTTGCCCATGCAGACAAAGCAAGGACTATCTCCAAGATATTCCAATTCCTTCTCTTGGGTTGCCCCCAAGTTGAGCAGCTCCAACCCACGTGTAATCTCTGCTCAGTTCTGCAGAACACAGCCTGTGAACATTTCTCTTTCTGTTTTGCTTTCTGTTTGAAAGCAAAACAGAAAAAGAAATGTTCACAGGCTGTGTTCTGCAGGGCCAATGGTGCTGTTATCTCTCATGGACCCTGCTGGCTGACTCTGAGCACACCTTGTGTGGGGGCAGAGCAGCTTTCACCATGAAGAAAAGAAACTCCCCATCTTTTTCAGACAATATTTCAGTGTCTGAAACTGCTCTGGGTTTCCCTCTGGGCCTCTTGAATGTATGTGGTGGGAGTTGATGGCTATGCCTCAGTACATGCGTTTTTCCCAGAAAGCAGAACAAACATTGGCATTTTATCTTTATTGTAGCATGGCAGCACCTGTGTTTCTGTACCTGTCTTTTGGCCCCCCAGTGTGCTGTTCTTCATTGCTAAGAGCACATCAGGCTTGCTGGAAGCCACTGTGTTTGTATTCCAACTTCCTATCTCCCAGCTTACAGCCCCACTGCAGGGCTTCTGATTTTCCCATCTCTGGCCTCTTCCATCTCTTGAATATTCCTGAGCTATATTGAGGCTCTGAACCCCCATGTGCTATCAGCAGCCACCCCACTGAATTCTAGTCTAGCTATTTCCAGACCTGTGCATAGGAAGGACCACCTGAAAAGCACATTAAACTGTTTTCTTTTCCTCCTTTTCAGTGCTTTTCACAGCATCTCCAGTTTCACGATCCTCTGAACTGTAGCATTTCTCCTAGATCTTTTAAGTGGATGTTAGGGGAGTTAGACCTGGATTATTTCAGTGGTTCCTCCACATTTTAAGACACATGACAGCTGAGAACTCTGCACCCTCTGTTTATAGTCCTGTCAGGCTGAAATCCTCCCACACCTGCCTGTATGAATGACTTTTTCAGCCTCATTTCCATGCCATGGGAGGCACCTCCGGGTCCCAGAGGCGCACAAGTACCATTTGCCACGTGTCCAACATCTCCCAGGAGTGTGACACAGGGAGGAATGTGAACCTCCCCTTTGGAATATCTGTGTGTCAGGCCAGGAATTGAAATCCAGGAGATGTGGGGCTGCAGGATGCCTGTCTCACTGTGCTTTCCCCAGCAGGGCCGGTGGCTCCACGCTACTTCTGACACGTTTTGCATTTCTGATTTGCCAGAAGAAAGTCACCAAACAGCAAATCTGACAAACAAACCACAGAGAACATCTGATCTGATCAGAAAATACGTAAGCCTGTTAGGGAGTGTAGGCATGGCCAGGGCCAGGATTGATGGGGAACATATTTGTTATTAAATCCCAGCCACATAACCCGATCGGAAACAGATGTGAGCCTTGGGGATATTAGAGAGTGGGCAAACTCCAGGGATCCTGAAGGTGCTGCTGCATGGGGGGAGAAGGGGAAATGGCATATCTTGGCTATCGCTTGGGTTTTATAAGGAGGAACTACATTTTAAGCTTTGCATTCTCTGCTGGAGCTGGAAAATGCAGAGGGAGAGGTGGCAGGTTAACCCAAGGATGGCTGCCTTTGGGAAGGGAAGGTTGGTGGCTAATAGGAGGGTTGGGGTGAAAGAAAACCATGTTCTCTGGCCCTAATCTGAGTGCAGGTGGGCTGTGATGGAGTGTCAAACTGTCCTGCCATGGCCAGCAGGGCAAAAGGCTAAAACCTGTCCAGGAAAGATGGAGTTGCAGAAGTGTAAGAGGTATTGTTTGGGTATAAAAATGGTTTTCAGAGCAATTTTGCTGTTTGAGATTTGATAAGCTTTTTCAATACTTCAGATTTCCAGTACTTTCTCTACAACAGGCAGACACAGAATTTTGCAAGACAAGTTTCCTAGGATATTTCTGTGTTGCAAGCCCCTGTATTTTCCCTAGCCATCTTCTCTGAAACAGCTGAACCCTTTTATTGGCTGACAGCTAAAAAAAAAAAAGAAGGGATAACAAAAAATTCAGCCCAAGGCAGACACTTGGCATGGAAAATTGAAGCCCAAGTGGTTTAAGTTTAACAAAGTTATTAGCAATTGAAAACAGGGCTTTATAATTGGAAATGTTTGGCAAGCTGAGTAAGAGGTTGTGCTACCAGCCCTGCCTCTTAGATGTGTTCATGTTCAGGGATGTGCAAACACCCAACACAAAGGCAGGCTTTTGTTAAAGATGCTTGCAACTGGAGACAGGCACTAACGCCACGACACCACCTTTTGTTCACCTCTTTCTTCTCACCCTCAGTTCTCCAGGTTTTTGGTTGTACTTCCACCTCCAATTATAATTAAAACCAGAGTGCAAATGCTTCACAAAAAGCCAACTTGCAGGTGCTGGGAATGCAGCACAGGCATTTTGTACCTGTGCTTTCCTCTTTGCCTGTTGCAATGGGAGTGGAGTTGTTGTTTTCAGTCTCTGTGCACGAGCTTGTGCCCCTTTGCATATTTGTATCTCATCAGGTGTAGGTGGCAGATTTTTGGGTGGTTCTTCTGGCCAGAGGGCACCTGCCAGGGCTATGAGATGTCCTAACTGGGCTGAGCTGACCAGCCTGGCCACTGTTTGCCTTCACCAGGGCTCTCTGTGGGGCTGGCTGCTGCTCCATCCCATGCCCCAGTAAAGTTTAAACTCTGGCTTACCACGAGCTCCAGTGCAGCCAGGAAACGACGTCAAGTTGAGCCATCATATTGTTTGAATTACACCAATATGAAAATCCATGAAAGCCACAGGGAGCCAGCATTTCCCCTTCTACATAAAATGGGGTTATGGCCATATTAAAAATCACAACAAAACCCAGCAGCTTTTAACAGGAGATGGTGGAAGAGAGGCCTTCAGAGATGCCAAAAAAGCCAGGCATAAAAATAATTACATTTGAAACAAGGCCCTGCTCTTTCTTCTGCTCAGCCTCATGGTGACCCTGCCCCTGTCACTTCTACATCTCCTGCACTGCCTTTCATTTTGGAGAGGGGAGAAGAGCAGCTTCTGATTGCTGAGTGGCAGCCCAGGCCATTCCTAGAGCTGGTGGCTGGAGGTGCCTGGTGTGAGTGGGATGTTTGGTGTCTCTCTGGTGTGCACTGAATAGCCCTGCTCTGTTCAGAAAACCTCTTTGCCTTGACCCAGCAAGCTGTGATCATTCACAAAAGGAAAAGAAAGCTGAGGTTCAGGTACAAAAGAAAAAAATGTCTGTAAAGAAGACTATTCTCCAGCTCTTTCCATGACTATTTTACCAAACTCTCTTGTAAGCTGCAGAGCTATTCTTCTGATATTAAATAAAGAGAACATTTCCAAACTTGGGCAGCACAAACCTTTATTTTTTCTGGTGGTAGCATAAAGACCTCATCCTGCTTTATGAGACAGTCAGACCTTAGGCTATGCTGTAGAAGACCACCGAATGGCCAGTGAGGCCAGCTGAGGCCGAGGGGCAGATGACTCAATTGCCTTCCTATTTTACAGGCAAAGAGGAAGCAGGGGTATTCTGATATTCATATTTTCTCTCAGGACCACAAAAGGTCCCACTGCAAGGCTGGACATCACCGCCCTCAGAGTGCCATTGAGCAAAGTTCACTGCCAGACAAATGTTGTGTCCTTCCCTAACACTTGGCTTATTCTCTGTTGGTTTCCAGTTAAATCTCACTGTTGCTAAATCTGAATGAGTTTTTGCTTTCAGATGCTGCTGAAATCCCCTGGAGAGTCTTCCTACTTTTTCTCCAGAAGCAGAACCATTTGTGTACTGAGGCTCATTTTGGATATTAATGATTTGGTTTTTTTGCTCTGTCCCCAAGGCTCTGATGCTGTCCCAACTCCAGATCCAAGGCAAACCAGCCCTGCTGAAATCCAGAGCGAAGCCTTCACCCCTTTCAGGCTTCTTTTTTGTTGTGGTGTTGTGAGTGGTGTTTGCACACTTTTTAATCACCTCAGCTCAAGTAGTTTGAGTCCCTTGCTGTTGGTAATTTTGATATATAGCTACCATGCTACACAGCAAAAGTATTTCTGCTTTCCTACCTCCACATATGTATGCAGTCAGGAACAATTACCACTGTCAATCCTGTCTGCCTGCTAACTTGCTTTTTTTTTTTTTCCCTGTTGGTCATGCTGTAAATCATTTTCACATTTACAACATTAAGAAGGTGCTCTGAGCAATCATTCTTGTGGTCAACAAACTGTTACTGATTCTCAAGTGTCATGGGTCACTACTTAATTACTGGATTTCACTCCCAGTTAAAACCATTAATCTTGTCTCCACCACCTTTCTCTGGGCCTCTCAGTCCAGTATGTTTTATGTTAGGCACATAAGTGCTGGGTTTTTTGGTTTTTTGTGTTTTTTTCATGCCAGCAGAAGTTCTGTAGCTGGAATTTCTGGGCTTGATAAGTGAGGTCACCCGACAGAGCCTTTCTTTGGCATGGGTCACTCTAAGCCGAGCCTTTCTCCAGAGAACTGAGTTTTTCAAACAGATACAGAGATACTGAATTAGAGCAAAAATGTAATGAGGGATCTCTGTGGTGGTGATGCCACCTCAGCCATGGGAATTCCCCAAGCTTCATCCCATAGGATTATTGCTGAAAACACAATGGGTATGGGCACAACAAGAAATTCAGAGTAATCTGGGAAAGCAGACATTAATCTGTGAGTCCCAGAGGTTCATCAGGAGTGGAACTCACCTGGGAATTCATAGGTGTTATACTGGACAGAGAAAAGCTCCTCTGTTTTTCCCTAGATGAAACTTCAGCAAAAACATATTTAGAATTATAAGCACAAAAAAAAAAAAAAGGAACATAAGGGCTGCAGAATCCTAACAAAGCCTGTTTCACAGGCCACGTCCACAGCGCGCTCATACAAAATGCCACGTGAATCACACTTAATTTACTGCAGAATATTCTCTGCTATTTCAGGGAAAAAAAAAAAAAAGCAAGCCTGTGAAGGGCAAGAGCCTTGCTGCATGTTAGTTGTAAAAGTTCCACGAGTATGGAATCTATTAAAACCATTATTTGTTTATGATGTGAAAGTGATTAGTCTGCTTCGAAAACAAAAAACATGAAAACCCTAAATGCTGGGACTTTTCAGGAGAATAGCCACTGCTTCTTCATTATAATAATTTATATAATATGGCTCTATTTCTATGATATCTATAATTACTGTAGCAATTGGTTTCCTTGGCCAAAATCAGGGGTCCTCTTGCGTATTCTTCTAGAAAACACATTCCCTACACTGATGAGCTCTAAGCAGGTGAGAGTTGGATGATCACCTCAGGCTGGCAGATGGGGAAGTGAGCTAAAAACTCATCTTGATTTGCCCAGGGTCACAGGGAAGCAACCTGGGTACCTTGGCTCAGCTGTCACCTGGAGCCACATGGCTGGGCTGGTGGAGCCAGAACATTCCAGCACGAGCACAGGGACATCCATGTGGCCCCAATTACACACCCAGGGCCTTGGTTTCACTTCCTGGACTGAATACAACAACAGGATGCTGGAATATTTAGGCTGTGTTTACTGCAGGGAACAGTTTCTACTTTAAAAGCAGGAAAAAAAAAATATCTGCTTTTGTCCAAGATGTCAAATCACAGAAAGATGGGCATTTTGTAGAAACCTCACCCAATTTTGGCTTCTTGCCACCTCTTTTATGACACTGCTCACTTGATTTGAACATCCTGCTGGTGCTGAAGTGCTCCATGGCTTTTGGGGACACCTTGTGCTTGCTGTCACCCTCCCTCGTGCGTGCTCACCTGGATGTTTGGGTGTTCCCAACACACAGCCCCAGTGTTCCCTGCTGATGTCGCGTCTCACAAACCATTGGCAAGGCCTTCTAAAATCCAGGTGTGCAACACTTCCCACTTCCCAGGCTGTACCTCCTCCCCACATGCTGCAAGTCCCACCCAGAGCTGCCTCTCACCTTTGGAGCCTGGGGCATTTCTGGCAGACAGAACATCTGTGTCCAGGTGGCCATGAAAATGCCACCAGTGAAAGCTGATGTCAGGATTCTGGTCCTTCACTGATGGCTGATAACAAAAATAAGTGTCTTTAGGTTTAGCAGCCTCTTGGAGCTTTTGCCTTATTATTCCCAGGCATGGCATGAGGCTCTTCAAGTTTTCCTGGCCTATGTGCTTTGAGCCCCTTGTTTAATTTGAATCAGATTTGATATGGGGCACAAATTAGGCCATCCTCTTCTGGTTTCTGCTCCTGAAAATGGTTTCCTTTTCTGCTAATCTCAGAGTCCTTCCTTTCAGATGTTGTTATCCAGTCTTTCTACCTCAGTGAGGTTTCAGTGACATCCATGGCACTGTGGTGCCTCACAGTTTGCACCACAAACTTCTGTCCATTTTCTGTGACTTCTTGCCTCAAAATAATCCATTTAGTGTTGGTCTTGTTCTCTTTGGAGCATTTCTGAACCTGGGGTCATCAGCAATCTTCATTAGCACATTTCTTACATTACATGCCACAGTAACTAATGAGAATTCCCAGCAATATTCCCAATGCCCAGCACTGAAGAGCTCCATGATAATTCCCTTTAGTCAAAGAATTTCCTTTTCACATAATGCATTTCCTTTCATACAAATCAACACTTCATGTACTTTTTCAGGACTTGTACAAATTCCTATTTTTTCCTGAAAAGAGCCATTTTCCATGTGGTCCTGTGTGACTTACTTTACTGAAGTCCAGATCAATTGGATTCACTGTATGTCCTCTAGGAAATCTCTAGCAAAGAAGCCAGAGGAAATGAATATCTGTCTGGCAAATCCCAAAGTTGTACTCCATCCCAGTTCCCATATATACTTATGTCTTTAATTACTCTCCTTTGACTGCTGTTTTAAAGCCGTGTGTGCTATTAGAAATGATTAATGGCAACTGATTTGCCTGCTGCTATTTATAATCTTTGACCAAGATGCAGCTGACACTTTTCTGCAAGCCTTTGGGGAGCAGATAACCAATGTGCCTACTGAATCCTGGCCATGGCGAGGAGAGGTTTCCAGAGGCATTTGGGCATTTAAGGGGCAGGTCCCAGCATTCCAAGTGGGATCCTGGGCCACAGAAGGCTTTAGAAGAGCTGTCATTCCCCTTGGTGGTTCTCACACAAATAATGGTGTGTTGGTCACGTTTCTCCGTGGCATTTTCTGCCCAGATTTTATTTGTCCCCTTTCCCCACTTGCTCATCATGAGAAGAAACTGGAATTGGTTTATGCATTGGCTTCCTAAATTATTGTTCTTTAAATGGAGTTTTTTTCTGAAAAAGGGAAATTTATTGTCATGCTTTTCTGTTAGAAACACAAGTTTTGGTTTGTATCTACATCTATATTCATTCAAACTCAAGCAGATGCCCACAGCTTTATCTAAAACATGCAAAATGCCTGCCCATGCTTGCAATAATAGAAATGGGTACTTTGTCCAATTTGAAAAATACCAGCCAAAAGGGAGGAGGAGGGATAGTATGGATAAAGAATAAAAAGAGCCAAAATAAACTCAGCAGAAATGAGAAAGTGGTAGCTGGAAACCTGAATGCAACAGAAGGGAAATGGAAACGTGCATGGAGAGTGGCAACAGAATGGTAATTAGTACATCCAACAGGAAGATGAGGATTTGACCTGGGAAAGTAAGCAAGGAGGAAAAAAGAGAGAAATTCAGCTCTTTACTAAGGAGAGAAAATGCTTCCCCCAGAATCTGGCATGGAGAGAGGCCTGGAACGGATGAGAATCTGGATTTCAAGTGAAGGAATGTATGAGATGAGTCAAGGGAGAGGGAAGGATTTCAGGAAGATTTACTTCTATATCACAGATGTTGGAAGAGATAGCAAAATAAGTTTTTAATACCTTGAAAATTTCTAGTCAAAGAGAAGACATTTCTTTCCCCCTTTAAAACTCAATAACTTGAACTGAAACAAGTGGCCAATTATTGCTAGGGTGAATATGGAGATGTGGCTCTGGTGCTTGGCAGAGAAGTGTTTGCCAGCAAATCTGAGTTGTCCCTATCTTTTGTTTTGGATGTTCCTGGCGTGCCAGGTAGGAACAGTGAGTTGTGTCGGGCTGGGAGAGCTGAGGGGGCACCACAGCCTCAAGGAATGCTCTGAGCAGCTCTGCTCCCCCAGCCTGGGGCAAGGCTTGGCTGCCCTCCCCTCCCTCCTCAGGAGCACAAAATGCAGGATTTGAGAGTGACAGGGTGGTGAAAGCCTGTGCCTCTGAGCAGCTCTGCAGCCTCTGAATGAGGGATGTGTATCCCTGCCTGTGGTGCAGTTGTGGGATTGAGGCACATTCCCTGGTGTGTGTCCCACTTTGTCCCAAACAGTTCATAAGTCCAGGAATTGCTAACAAAGGACATTCTGTTAAATGCAAATAATATCTGGAATACAATCACTGTTAATGCAGTTCATTTAGCCATTAATTTTATAGATTGTTGAAGCAATTAACAGTGCATAAAGAGGACTTCCTCCCGTGCAAGTGTGATCTGTGGTTGAATGGACCTTTGTAATGATCTCTAAGACAATGGCACAGAGTGGAACTGGAATTTCACTTGCCTTTATGGCCTTATTTGGGTATTTTTAACAATTTGTAAAATTATTTTTCTTTTTAGTGTGCTGACTTTTCATGGTTTAACTTGTTTGGTTTTGTGGGTCAGTACAAATAATTCTAAAATTAATAAATTAGTATCCTTTAGGTAAATTATTTAAATACTCAAGTATATGAACAAATGCTGCCTTACACAGAAAAGCTGTTATGTTTTTTACAGCTGGACAGGATCTGCAGCATGAACAGGGTATTTTTGGGGTGATTTCCAGTTCATTTGTTTTGTTCCCTTTCCTCAAACATGCCTTTTTCTTTTGGTTCCCTGTGTGTCTCATCTGCAGCTAAAAGCCATTTAGCAGTGCAGCAGAAATGAAGATCTCAATTTATTTTTGCTGTCTCACAGTTATATTCTCCCAATGGGAGACCATCCAAAGAACAGAACTTCCTCTCCTACATCACTGCTGCTCTTTGATCTTTCTCCTTCACCTGTAGACTCTTCTCCCATTTGTACTTACACAGATCTTTTGCAATTTTAAACCTTTCCATAGATGGAAACCCTTTCTGCCTTTCTTCTCAGAGATTTTGGTCCTTCCTCTGCCAAGAAAATGTTTTATTTTGAGAGTGTGGGAACAATGATGACTACAGAAAAGGCAGCACAAGCAAATAAGGTTAATTCTGGCTCACTGGGCATAACCTCAGTTAACCAAAGATTCAGGGACACACACAACAAATTCTCAGTCTTGCTTTTCTACTGGTTAGCCTTATTGAAATCAATTTGCATCCTTTCATTCCCAGGGTGTTCTTACAGTGTCCATGCCTGTTTTGGTAAATATTTGTTTGGTAGGTAGCTGAAACTCAGTCTTTGGTGTCATAATATCCTTGCTCTTGAAGAAATTAAGAGGTGCCCATTTGGTGTTTATTACAAGAACTTTTCCTCCATCATGTAAAGGGAATGATATATCTTATTTCTCTCATTAGAGTAAAATATAACCCTTTAAATATGTTGGTACATCATTGCATAAATTATGAGGACTTCTCTGTTGATATGGAATGCAGATTTTTCAGAACTGCAGCACAGAGATGCTGGGCTGTGAATATAAAAAGCAGATGTCTTTCACTCAGGAGGTTCAAGCTTATCAGGGTATTTTAACTCTTGAGGTTCTGTGACAGGAAGCTTCTGTTGGACAGAGGGAGCTGACACTTTCAAGGCTGGGCATCTAGTTAATCCTGATTTGGGATTTGTTACAGGGTGAAACAGAGTGTGACAGATGTGGAAGTTTTGCCACTGTGGAGGTTTTTTAGTGAAAATAAAGTGTAAAAGGTGGCCTGTAAATAAGTATGTAGCTGGGTCATTGTCCCTTTCTGAAGCCCCCATGGCAGACAGTCTTCATGCAGTTGCTTGCTTGGTTTGCTTATCAATGTGAAGTGTATTTCCCACTCTGCACCCACAGCTGTGGGGCTTTTGCATATCACCCATGGCATCCAAACAAATAGCAGGAATCTCCCCATGTTAGGGCTGAGACATTCAGGCTGCACAGGGAGGCTGAACGTGGAAAGAAAGGAAACAAAACATCTCACCCACACCCTCTGTGTGGATCAGCAGGTGACACAAAGCCATTTGTACCATGTTTGGGGGTCTCCTGGGCAGTGGGAATCCTGACATGTTCCTTGAGGCACCATTTCCAGGCATCTGGAGGCACTGGAATTGCACCTGCAGCCTAAGGATGTGGTGGCTGAAGAGGGTGATGACTTCACCATGAGAAAATGAACTTAGGGCTGTGTGTGGAAAAAGAGATGCATTAAAAAAAAAAAGAAAAAAATCTGCATAAAACAGATCTTTGTCATGAAACACTGATTTAAACAAACTCTGAGAGCCAGGCAGATGACTCTAAAATGTGAGGCTGGCCTGGACTTCATGGCATTGCCACAGCAGTGTATAGTGTTTGGAGGGAGAGTTATGACGCAGAACAAATGAGATAAAAAGCTTGTTTAAGTGTGATTAAATGGCTCTAAAAGCTGCCCATTTCATAGGAAGGAGCTGCAGGCACAGTTCCAGGCTGCAGCATGCTGTATGCTTCACCAGCTCGTCACATCCATCTGGGCTGACTCAGAGGAATCTGTTTTAAAGTAATCCAAACTATGAATTTATGGACGTTCTCATCACCGGGCCCGAGTGCGTGAGGGAAGATACACCCAGCCAGGTCATAAAGTGGTACCAGCATCTTCTGTTTCTAAAAGCAACATTTAGATGTTTGGGATTATTGTCCTCTGACATCCCCCGGCAACCATCAGCACTGGTGGGGTGGTGGTGGCCTTGTCATTTCCATATGGAGTTGTATTTGTTGGCAGCCAGCTCCAACAAGAAGGATCATTGGGACTGGATGCTCCTGAGAGGGAAGTCAGGTTGCAGATGGATCAGATATCCCTGCAAAGAAAATGCTCCTTCAGCCAACAAGCTCCTTCTTTGATGGTTTATCCCAGGGAATTGAGCTGGTCAGAAATGTTCCCATGAAACATCATTCCTTAAGCCTGGCTTATTTCTCTGGAACCGCGCTGAGCACAGTTGACTTTCCCCCATGCCTGAGGAGGAGAGCTTAAGGAAACCCACCTGTACTCCTGGCAGATGTGTTCCAGGACAGCAGAAACACAGAGTGCACGAGTCCCTGGCTCCCAGCGGATGCAGCTGGTGGGTTTGCCCCGAGGGCAGGGACCCTGGGAGCTCTGCAGCTGCCCCTGAGCCTCTGACGTGAGCTTCACTGCAAGGCTGCAGCAGGCTCTGGGGAGCTCCTGAGCTTCTGGCTTCCTGGAAACTGCTCTCCTTTCAAAAAACCTGAGCAAGGTTTCTGTTCAGTTTGGATAAAACCCAAATTTTATATATTTTTATATATATATTTAAATCCATACATTTTCAAGGCACTGGAAACACCGTTTTTCGGCCAGTTCCACTTGATAGTTTTATAGGGCTTTGCCATAATAAAAGCGAAGTGAGACGAAACCGAAAAGCCCTGCTCAGTAACAACGTGGGCTGGGGGAGTGGGAAGGGAGGCTCTGAGCAGAGCCAGGCTCCCTGAGCCACTGCTCTGCCAGCAGAGGACAAAATACGAGCGCCAGAAGTGGGATTGAAATCACATGGCTGCAAAGCTCTGCATCTCAGGGACCTCTCCACCCTCCACCCAGGGCAAACCAAGGTGCTGTTTGTGCTGCTCTGTCCTGAGAGGTCACTGCTCTCCTCCAGGATAGCCCTGGGTTATTTCTCAGGCATATCTGAGCAGATGCTTCCAGCCTCGTACAGCCACATATGGAGCTTTGCTTTGTCACCAGACCCTGCCAAGGATCCAGCTCTCCTTTTGACAACAAAGAACTGGTTTTATTTACTATGAAAGCTGGTCTGGCCTTGGCTCTCTGTTTTGTAAGCTATTCAGCTCGTGGCAGTAGCAGTGCAGCTCCTCTCATGTGTTTCTTTCCAGCAAAGGATCAAGTCCAGGTTTGGAGGGAGGAGGAGGTCGAGGGGAGGAGGAGTGAGGCAGAACAGACTTTAATAGCTCGGTGTCATCATCAGCATGAGCCAGCCAGGTGACCATGTCCCCCCTGCATGGTGTCCCATCCTCCCCTGTGCTGGGAGCAGCTGTGGCCTGTCCTGTTTGTGTGTGGGGGAGTAGATCAGCAATTAGAGCCAGGATCTGTCCTGACAAGGCTTTTCTTTCTTGCTGCCTAACCCACCTCCCTCCTCAGTGAAGGCACTTGTCTGAATCACACAGTTATAAAATAAACTGGTTGCAGGAGATCTCTCAGCTAGATCAGGACTATCATCCAAAGTAGATCAGATGAGCCATGCCTTGGAAACAGCCATGGAAGCAGATGCAAGATCACCTCCAGATAATGCCTTCCAGAGCTGAATTACCCAGCTACACAGAAAGCTTTTGCACTATACACTTCTCATATTGCTATTTGTGTTGCACCTTTCATTAACTTTCTCTTCTTCCCAGACTGCTTTTCTGCATGACCTCTGAAACCTCCATTCACACTTGTTGGACATGCAGGCTTCCCCTTCTGCCTCCTCTCCACCAGGCTGTACAAGCCCTGCTCCTGTGCCCTGTGTTTCCCCCCACAGCTGGCCAGGAGCTGCTGCATCATCGATTGCCACGCTCTGGGTCCAGCTGTCCAGCCCCTTTCCCACCCACACAATGATCCATTTGTCCACTCCATGCTTCCTCACATTACAAATCCACAACCATAAGAAATGGGGTCAGAAGCCTTCCTAAAAGCAGAGCAGAGCTCTGTTCCTCACCTTGTCTCCACAGCCAGCCATCTCACCATACAGGGCAATCAAACTGATGTGCTCCAGGTAGATCTGTGTTGGCTATTCCCTATTTATCTTCCAGGACCCCCTCTGTGTGAGAATGCACTCCAGCCCATGTGTTCTGTGGTCCTTCCAGGGATGGAGGGAATGCAGCTGCCTGAGACCCCTTTTACACCTTTCTGATAGACAATTTTAAATTTTTTTTAGCTTTTTCCTGTCATTAAGGACTTGCCTTGATCACTGTGACCTTTTTTTGGGTACTAAACACTGGTCTTAAACATCACCCAGCTCCTTCATTCCCCTGAGGTGAAACCAATCCATCTCCATGGATTCAAATCCTGTGTTTTCTCCAACTTGTTGCTCCACTCTTGGTTGCTCCTTTCTTTCCCAAGCAACTCCGGTTTGTGCTGAGGTCTAGGAGGAAGATTTACTGGTGAAGACAGAGGGGGAAAAAAAAGGATATTTAGTATGTTGGTTTTTTTCAGACTGAAAGTGGTGCTGTCAGGAGGTTGTCGGCCACACAAATGACAAATTTTCCATTTGAACTCATTAATGGAACTGCAGGGTAAGATGTTGCAATCGTCCAGAGCTCAGTGTGAGACAGGGATTTGCTTTGCTCAATATCTGAGTTCCAGCAGATCAGTCTCATAGAGTGGGAACCCAAGTGAGGATGAATTCTCTATGCAACTTTGATATGCTTGTAATTGTTCCTATTTTCATGGATATTTTGGGCAGTAAGCCCCTTATCTCCAGCCATGTGAACAGTTTTCTAAACATCTGTCAGTAGCACCCATGCCCATCTTGCTAATTTGGAGTGCCAGCCCTACCAAATCTGTATCTCACTGCTAAAAATGTGATGCAATTTAAATCGTGGCCTGTCTCAAATGCTCAAAACTTTGTTCTGTATTTACAAGGCAATCTTTAGCCATAGGAAGGAACCCATTTCCAGCAGGAAAGCATTAGTGATGGGTGCAGTGGTGAGGGGATGGAGCTGAGCTGTGACTGAGCTGGGCCCTGGAGGTCAGATGGTTATCAGAACCAGCTGGGCCTGAAAAACCCAGAGAATAAATGGGTCTCTGGCATTTAGGCACTCTGCTAAATAGGATTTGTGGTGCTTTCTGCTTCAAGCCCTGCCAAGAATAGCATGAGTAGCCTTTCTTGTTGAAAACTGGCACATCTGGTCCCAGGCCTGCTTGGAAGCACTGGGGCACAAAAAAATACGCTGCGTTACTATTGTTTGTTTTGAAACCTTTACTGGAGGATTCAACCTAGGCTGGATATTCACAGTGTTATGTGATTGCTCGTCTTTCTCAAGCTCAGCAGCAGAGCAGCACAAGTGTGAGAAAGTATTGATCATGAGGCAAAAATGGGATCTGCTCCTGTGCTCTGCTCCTGTTCTCTGCTCCCCCAGAGTTCCTGGGACACCAATCTTTCTAAAGTAACACAACATCCCTGCACAGAGGAAGAGTTAATTTAGCCAACCTACAGAAGGAGAAAGGACAGAAAAGTGAATGCATTTGGAGGGGCAGCCTGATGACAGCAATGGGAGGGGAGCTTGGGTGTGTACTGGCCCTTTTTGGGTCCTTATTTCCAGGCCAGCTTCCCCCTTACTGGCTCACACCACCCACCACACTCGGAGGGAAGGCAGAAACAAGAGAAGTGGGTGGATTTAATCCTCTATTTTAAAGATGTTGCTGCTGGGTTTGCAGATGGTGGCAGGAGATGACAGAAACAAGCTCATTATTCCTCTGATCATTTCTTTCATCCCTAGTAAAAAACCCAAAATCTTAAAACAAAGAAGTCCTACTAGAAATGTGGAGTTTTCTCCCTCTATGTTTTTTTTTTTCTTTTCTTTTCTATTAGAAGTAGGTAGAAAGAGAATAAATTCTTGCAATAATCTCAGGAATATATTTTCTAATATCTCAGTGATGGCCCATTCCACATAACTCCTATAGTTCCTCCTGCTATAGGCTGATGCAAGGCAGAGGACATGGATGGATGGCTTTTCTCATCCTTGCCTGCAGCTTTCTCCTCCTGGTAGCTGTTTCTGAGCTCGGATTTGCCAGTGGCTCCTGTTCCTTTCTTCCATGGGGACGAAGAAAGTGATGAGGATTCCCCAGCCAAGAGCAGGCTGGTTAATCCAGACAACATCCAGACAGGCAGGCAGAATGTGGCAGTGTGGACAGCTGGGCTGTGTTGGACCCAAATGTGGTTTCCAGCCCTGAGCTGGCCCAAGAGCACTGACTGAGCTCCTGGTGCCAAGTGAGCCATGCACTGTCCTGGGAAACTTCTGATGTTTCAATACAGTCCTGTTCAGCAGGACATACTTGGAGTTCAGGGAAGGAACTTCAGGACCTGCTTCCATGAATTGCAGCACATTTATTTCCCTAAGTTCTGATTAAACAGCGAAAAAGCAAAGGGAAATTCAGCCATCAGATATTTTCCTGTCTTGTTGCTCTTAGAGCTCAGTTTGCACTCCTGAATTAGACAGCTGTACTCCCAGTAAGAAAGAATCACCTTCTCTTTTTAAAATTTTTTTTTTAGGAAGGATACAACAGGTGTGATTCCCAGAAGCAGCTCTCCTTGCATGATTCATACGCTTCAGCAACACCTCGTCCTCCTGCATTCTCAGTTTTCCACTGTGTGTTCCTGGTGGGATGATTTGTGCTGATCTTAGCTCAACAGGCTTTACAGGTCCCCTGGTTACGGCCTAATAAGTGGGGTGTAATTATTAAAGGAAAAAACAAAACCGTACCAAACCCATCAGGAAATTTCTTAGAATAATATGAATTGCCCATTCAGCTGTTCACACACTGCAAAGCAGAACCCAGACCCCTTCTGGAGCTGAAATCCTTCTTGAAGCCTGGATCCCATTGAGGATATAGGACTGGATTCTCATTTATACTGAGGTCTCCTGAGCCAACAAGTACAGGATGTAAATTATTTTTACTCTCACTTTCACATGAGAATTAGGCCTTTAGAGTCAACTTGAGTTACCTTGTGCTGGCTGCAGCAGCCATTCGTGACCACCTGCTGTTTCTCGGTTGAGCTCAGCAGTATTTAGGGTTTTTTTGGCAGGAATTCTTCCTTTTTCTGTGTGTTTTCATAGCCCTGGCCACTAGGTGCTACTGCAACACAGATGCAGTGATGGTTAAATGGAGCCAGCCAAAATAGTGGCCCTGGGAGCTCAGCATGTACCACGGGCAATGCCCATCCTGAGGTGCTCAGGGGATGGCCTGGTGAGCCTGGAATGATAGAGGAGTATTGGGTGAGGCTCTAACAACCTCTCTCAGGAGCTGAACCCCAGAGCAAAGGGCTTGGAGGAGGAATTCCACTTCCTGCAGCTCAGGGTGAAATATGGGAGAGCACTGACTGCAAATGGGAATGGGGCTTTTGGCCACCAACCATCGATGGGAGACCTAAATCTAAAGGTGAGTTGTGAAGTATTGCTTCGCTGAAAGAAGCATTGATTGAAAGGGACATCAAAGATCATCTCATTCTGGGCAGGGACACCTTCCCCTGGATCTGGTTGCTCCAAGCCCTGTCCAGCCTTGAACACTTCCAGGGATGGGGCACCCACAGCTTCTCCAGTGAGACACTGAAACTGGGAGTTCACATCTCACTCCTCCCAAATGGTTCATTCATATTTCATAGAATCATAGAATTTAGGACCAAAATGAAAGCTTGGACCTTCTAGGGTGACATCCTCAGTGTAGTAAAAACCAGATTTCAGTGGTGAACCCGGTATGGAGACCAGCTGATGGTGTGTTGGCAAAAGAATCACCTCCAATAAAGCTTCTTCTCAACCTTATATCAGGAGAGGAATACCATCCAAATTCCATGGTTATTTGTGCTCCATGTCTGTGCACCCTCTTTGTGCCTTCCCACTTGTTTGGATCCACCTTGGAGTATGGAAGAGGTTCTCCTCAAATACATACAAACAGGAGTCAAACAGGGAACAAAAATATATGTGCTAGATCTGGGAACAAGAATACATGTGATAGATCTGCTCTGTATTCTGCTACTGCACTTTCTTTCTGGTTTATATTTCGTTTTTTTGTTTGGTTTTTTTTTTCCTTGTAAGAAAAAGAATCCTTAATAAAACGGAATTTGTAATTAAAGCAACAAAACAAAACTTGTTCTTTTAAAACTCCAAAGTGAAAAATCTGCTTTTAGGAAAACTGTGTTTCTTTGGCTGGCTTCATTTGATATCTTCAATCCTCAGCATGATGCTGTCTTTCATAAGACTTAATTTGTTTAATAAAAACCAGCAATAAATGCCGGCAGCAAATGTTCCCTTTGCCCCGTTGCTAACTTTGGTTCATCTGGGCTGACTTCAGCACCTCCGAGAAGGCAGCAGAGGGACAGTTTGTACAAGCCAGCCTCAGAACAAACATATTAAATGGAGACAGAGACTCCGCATTCCCAGGGGCTCTGATTTGTCCCCCTGAGCAGTTTTCTCGCTGTAAGGACCCACAGGTCCCTGTCCAGCCCCAGCATTTCCCTGCTCCACACCATCACAGCCTGGGCTCTGCACACTGAGACCTTTGTGTGATTTTCTTTTTTTCAGGGTGAATGGGCCATCTGCCAAGAAGGTCGGGCAGAGCTCCATGCATTTGGTAGTGCTGAATAATTCTGCTGCTGTCTTCTGTAAAAGGAGTGAGAATGCAGAGATTTTTGTTGGTATCCTCTAATGCTCTGATAGTTTTACTCTGGGCTTCTAGGAAAACAACAAACAATCTTTATCTATTGAGCTTGTAAATTTTGATTGCTCTTGACATGGCCTACTGTTCTGTGCTGTTTTAATTACTCCCCTGCCTTGTATCCAGTTGGAGCTGGAATTCAGAGCTGATTTAGTTTTTCATGCATGTAATGCAACTTAAAGAAAAAGCATTTCACTAGAGAGCTTTGGCATTGTTTGGTCCATGTTTTACTGCTAAACTTTGGCTTTCTTTAGCTGAATGCAAGATGCAGGCTAGAGCAGAGCTTTGTGAACAACATCTTGGTACTTGTTTTTATTTTTCAGCTGCTGCCTGAGAAGCTTGGCCATTCCTTGTTGAGCCCTTGCAGAATGGGAGCATCCTTGCTCCATCTGGTGCCCTTCTCCAACACAAAGTATTCCACAAAAAATGACATGAGCAGTCAGGGGCCACTGCAGACCTGTGCAAGGTGGTCTGTCCTGTTCTGCCAGTGGGGTTTGTGAACTAAATCCAGAAATCAGCTCACACCTCTTCCAAAAAAACTGTGTTGAATGCAGGTAGTGCTGGGCCATGATGGGGACAGGCATGGCTGGCACTGAGCTGCCATTCTAGTAAGGTTGGTACTACCTGATTTGATCTGTTTTAAGGCAAAAGGAGCATTTTCCCCCCCTTTATGCTGTCGTTCAAGGAATTGCATATTTCCCAGTTCACTGGCTGACCTTTGGCGCTGGTAATCACTCCAGACAGAAATCACTATCTTTTCAGGCATATATCCAGAGTTCCTGCTCTGCAGCATATGTTCAAATGAGAGTTTGCTGAGGAGCTAACTCTCCATCCAAGCAATAAATTCCTGAGGTGCTTCTGTGTTTGCTTCAGTCAAATGCTGAACCTCAAACCTCATCCCAACCTGGTCTTTAAAGCAGCTCTCCAAACCTGGCATTTTCATGCTGGTTGGAAAGAGCTATTGAGGGACCTCAAAGAAACAAGTCTTTGGAAGTTCTTTTAATGGAGGTTGAGGGAGGAGAGAAGTTTGGCAATGCAAGATAAGCAGTGATATTACGAAATTGTAAAGCTGTCTCCTACTGAAACCATGTTAAATGATTTGGAACACACTGAGAAAAGAAATGTGCACCATCAGCAGTAAAGAGCTTGAGGGAGAGTTTGGCCAACACCAAAATTTTAGATTTGGATTGGGACTAATTTGCTTTCCAATTTTGCATGTTTTCCCTGCACTTAAATAGTGCTCTTTTGAAGGCACTAAACCAGACCATTTAATTCCCATTGTACCAGTAGAACCCTGCCTGGACACTTCCCCACCCACAGCTAAGTGCTTTGTTTGTTGTCCATTGTCACCTTTTAGCCCCACAGAGTGATTCTGTTGTAAATTATAATATCAGGATATAATTTGTCCCAGTGCCACATTGCTGTTGTTGTTTGAATACTACTTTGGGAGGAAACAGTTTAGAAGAACCATTCAAATGAGGCTCTTTCAAGCTTGGACACTGGAAAAACATCAAGAATTAAAATACTTAACCAGACTGTTTGGTATATTGCAGTAGACTGGCTGGTGAGTGTGTTTGTCACCATCCTCTCCAAGGCAGGATGTGATGTGAATCTTGTAGTGCCAAACCTTACAAGATATTTTTCTTCAACTCCAAGTGATGGATCGTGCTTTTAGGATCTGACTGCAGGGCTTAGTGTAGTGACAACATGCCATTTTTCATGGCCATAAAGTGGCTACAATAGATCTGAAGCGTTGTGAACCGCAAATACTTAGGAACAAATTTTATCTGCTACTCAAAGTTCCATCCAGATTGCTACATCTTTCCTTTAAACAATTGTTATTGTGCTTTTTGTGCAAACATTTGCTTATGAGCTGAGCCTGGAGGTTACAAATTCAGAGTTTTCCCTCTGAAAAAAAGGCCAAGAAAATGGTCTTGATTGATGGTTGACATTGGGTCCTCCAAACCTTTGGGAATGTAGATCTCCAAAAGCTTTTTCTTTGATCACATTCTTTCCATCTCCTTGTCTTTACTCTGTGTCAGAGCATTCTATTTTGCTTCTGGAGTGGTCATGTACCCCTTGAGGCTCCTGCTGTGGGCCAACTCAGCCCCTCACACCCACCTTGTCCCCAGTCCAGGCCTTCTGTCATGAAGGTGGCACAACCATCATGGGCACCCCATCAGGAGATGCCAAACCTGAGCAAATAGATCCTCTGGAATTACATTTATTGCCACGATGGGCAGGCACTGAACACAGACCTCTTTAAGGAATATTTACTGAGAGAGCTGTTTAAAAATATGTTTATCTACAGACAAAAAAAAAAAAAATGTCTTAATGAAACAGTGATCTTATTTCTACAGAACTTACCAGCCCAGGAGCAGAGCTGCCCACCTACAACTCCACTACTTCCAGAGGTAACACCTCAGAGTTGTGTAGCTTGCAATGTTCCACCAAAGGGAATAAACCCTCCTGGAACCACCAGAACTGCGAGTTGCAGAGAGGTGATTGTCTCTGTGGGATGGTCCAGAATGAGTAAGAATCACTTGCATTTTTAATTCTCTTGGACAATCCTCAATCCTTGCTGCCTCTGGTAAAGGAAGGCTGAATGGATCCTGAAAGTGCATGAGGGGCTGTGCTGCAAACCAGCCTCAGCAGCACTTGGTGCATGTGTTTGCCCTTTGATGTTTATCAGTAGGAGTAAAAAACATCAACACCTGTGCTCTCTTTTTGTATCCCCTGCTTTGAGGTAGGGCTGCCTTGGCTTTGGTCACAATGCTCTATTTTGTTCCCCTTGGTTCTTTCTTTTCTTCTTTGCTTTGACACCTCAGTTTTTGTCTGCTAATTTGTTATATTTCTGACACTGCATAGCTCTCTGGGCC
Source organism: Ammospiza nelsoni (assembly GCF_027579445.1). Classification (NCBI taxonomy): domain Eukaryota; kingdom Metazoa; phylum Chordata; class Aves; order Passeriformes; family Passerellidae; genus Ammospiza; species Ammospiza nelsoni. Next base: position 31,888,741 of record NC_080641.1, read on the forward strand.
AATGCCTTTTAAGAGCCTCTGGAGCAGGACAAAGGAAAAGAGCCAGTTCTGGAGAAAGGCTTGGAGGACACCCTCAGGAGAGCACACAGGTGGTGTGCTGGTCCAAAGGAATAGGAGACAGCTTCCATCTTGAAGGCCAACAATGCATCTGCACTCACTGCCTCTGCTGCTGAGTAATTCCAGTTTCAGGCTGGGCCAGCTGTCCTGCAGGAGCTGTGCTGGGCAGGGACTGCAGTCTGCTCCCCTCCATCACCCAGCTTAAAACTGTGCTCAAACCATGGTCAAAACTATGGCCAGTGATCTCAGAGCTCTGTTCTAACCTCAATGATCCCACAGTTCTGAATGCTGATGGCATAGTCAGCAAGCTGTGCAGCTTCATTAAGAAGTTCAATTGCTTTCCCTTCCTCAGATCCCTGAAAAATGGAAATATATGATGTTAAATCCCTCATTCACCATGACTTAGTTATCTTAGGTGGTCTGTTCTTCCCCTGAGAGCCTTAGGGATTGTCCCACACAAAACTACCTGGACTTCTTGTGATGACAGCACTCAAACATGGTCATTCCTTGCTTCATTGCCCAGTGCAGAAACAACTCTTTACAGAAAGGGTTAAGGATGTTCCATGTTTAGCATGGTTAGGGACTTTAGCATTATTAGGCAATGTTGAAATTCATGCATCCTCCTGATCCAGTGAGGACAGCTCTGAAGTGACCTCGTGGAAAACTCTGAGGAGTTTCTGTAGGATTTCACACAGGCTTATCCCCATCGTAGATGCCTTAAATCATAAAATCCATAAAAATGGGTTCATGAATGCCTTTTATAAATCCTCAACAGATGAGTGAACCTGGTGCTTATGCAAAAGAAGGGCTTGCTTGTTTTACCCCCACGTTTCAGAGATGAGCATCATGCTTCACATCATTTTGATGATTTCTGGTTCCCCATCCCCAGCTGCTATCCAAGCACTCTGTGTAGCTCAACATTGCTCATCTGGGGGAAGGAAAGAAACCTGAGCAAGGCTTTTTACAGGCCAGGACAGAGTGATGAAAAACTGTAATGTGGCAGGGTTGTATCAGCTCAATTTGAAATGATTCAGAGTTCCTTCTCTCCTTGGGAACTCACAGAGGGCTTGGGCAGACCACCAGTCCTACGTGGCAGCTCCTAAATGTCAGCTGGAGGCCTCTGGATGTTGCCAGCCAAATTCATGGGCCTGTACCTGAATCCCAAAGTGGTGGCCTGTCCATTCAAAGTGTCAAGAGCCAAAAGCCCCTCTATTTGTGCTGAGCATGGGGTTTATTTAAAAGCTCCTTGAAAACCATTGGCAAGTAGCCTTTGCATCAGGGCCATTGTAAAAAACAAAGTTTGTGACTGGATCAAAAGATTGTTTTTAATCTTTTCTGCTATTCTAAAACCAAGTTCTGCAATGCCCTCAACCATTTTCATTGTACAAGCCCATGTACTGAGAAAAGTGAACAAATTAGAGGACACAGAGTTTGTGCAGTAGCAGAGAGAAACCTGAATGCATTTTAGGATCTGAATGTTCTTATCCTGCATCCAACAAACAGGAAATATATTCCCTCTGTGTGTTTCATTGCTAAGAGAGAATTTCCCAATCAGTATCTTTATCTTCCAAACTGTAAATACCCCAGGTTCTATTCAAAAGCATTGAGAAAAACTGAGTTGTGCAGCCCCTTCAGTGGGAAATGTGAATATCCCTGCTCATCCCTTTCTGCTGTGACACCATATAAATGATACAAATATTGCAAAATTGCTCTCCCCTCTCCCTCCTGCTCTCCCCCACCTAGCCACCCCCTTGGCACATGCAAATTTTGCTCTGCACACACACAGAGCCAGCTGGTTTGGACTCCTATAGCAGCCTGTGGGGTAACAAGGCAAAACCTCCAAAATCAAAGACTCTTGGGCATTGTGCAGCCAGCTGAAAGGAGCAGTTCTTTTCTACCTGCGTGAAAAAGCCCAGGGTGTGGAAGCAGTAGGGTGAATTGCCCCTCATTGTGGGCAGAAGTAAGGAGCTTTCATTTTACCTTCGCTAGGGAAGGCAGCAACTGCAGCAGCCTTTCTTCTGCCTTTGACAAGAAGTGAAATACGCATGTGATGGGGAAACAAATTAATTGTGAGGGTCCTAATTAAAATCACTGGGAGAGGTATTGCATTACAGTGCAAAGAAACAGATGAACATGACCTTTCTGTGAACTTCTCAACCCTACTAGGAGCATAAATTTGAAGTCTCTTAGCGGAAAAGTGTTCTGGCACTGAACTGGTGTCTACAATCAGGATTTTGTCTGCAGGTATCAATGCACAAAATCTCTGCCTCGTGGAGCCCCGAGTCCCCTGAGGCTCCTTATGTTTTGCCTTCGTTTGTTATAGTCCATGTCAGAGGGTTTCAGTGGCCTGGCTCTGGCTGCTCCCCTCTCCCCCAGCATTTCCCTAAAACACAAGGAAAAGCTCTGCAAGGAGAGGGTGAAAAAGGCCAGGGTAGCTGGAGCAGAACGCCAGGCTGCGTCCTGCAGAAACGTTTGCTGGAGATATAAAACTTCTGTCTGCTACCAATTGTCACAAACGGTTAAAGCAAGCAATTTATGGCTGTGTGGCTCACATTTACCCTGCTAGATTTCCATCTCTCACTCCTACCTGGCACATTTCACCAGTTCCTCCTGATTTTTAACTTAGGGCAGGGCAAGATGAGCGTTACGAAACAGATACACTCATTTTCTTTAAAAGACTGCGGGTTTGTTTGGGTTTTTATTTTTTTTTTTGGTTTTTTTTTTTGGTTTTTTTTTTGTTTGGGTTTTTTTTTGGCTTCCTCATCATTAAGCAAATGCTTTTGCTGAGTGACAGCTGTTTCTGCTCAGAAACGGGACACAAAGTTTGGCTTTGTTTTAATCCTGGGATGTTTATCACAGCACTTTGAAGCGAACCCCCTTCATTTTCCCCTTCACTTTCCCCTTCTCTATCTCTCCAAAGCTTTGGGGTTGAGAAGAAGCAGGAAGAGGAAGGGTTTTCAAAGGGATGTTTTGCTGTTAAAAGTTCAGCTTTGCCCTCATATGTGACTTTCCTGGTTGGCAGCTTTATGGCTGAGACCCCTGTTCTAAAACTGGTGCGCACTGGTGATATCATGAGCGTGCCACATGGTGTCTGATGGCTTTCAGTGACAGCAGATTTACAGCATTTTCCCTCATAAAAACCCTCTCCTCTGCCAAAAGAGGTCCAGCTGGAGTTATGAAATCACTAAATGGACCCTGCTGCAGAGAGGGAGTTTGGCCTTTCCAGTCCCCTCCATCTGCTGTGTGCAGTGCACATCACAGCCTGGCACTCTGGGAATCACACAGCATCCATGGGTACCCTTGGGAAAGCTCCTTATCCCTGTGGAAACATGGAATCTGAGAGCATTTGGGGTCTGTGTGTGCTGATTTGCAATCAATGGGAAGTTAATCTCATTCCATTGTGACCAAGTTTTATTAAAATCAGTGCTTAAGATACTGGTGGAAAGGCCTAACCCCCCCTCGGCTGTGAGGTATTTCACCCCTGAAATCCGAGTGCCTCCAAACCGGGCTAATCCCTTCCTGAGTGCTTGGGAAGTGGTTGGGGGAGCTTGGATATCACCCCAAAGGGGTCTTAGTTAGTAATTCTTTCACTAGGAAATGTGTTCTGAGTCTGCTGTGGCTCTCTGACCACTAATGGCTTTTGTGCTGCTCACTGTGAAATTCAGAGGCAGTTAGGGGGATGGAGACAGATCTGATAGCTAATTGCTGCAAAAATCATCCTGTGAATGGCTGAAAACCAGAATTGCTCAGCTGAGGTCCACAAATGCCTTCATGCAAACTGAAGAGGTGTGATGAGGATTTGGGGATACTGGGGCAGTATGGGGGTTTGGAGGAGCTGGGCTGGAATCAGCAGAGGCAGCATGGGTTTCCCACCACTGCAGAGACCCTCCACTGCCATCCAAAGGCACCACTGGCTCTCCTGGCCATGGAGAATTTGCAGTTTTTTTGAGGTTTACTCTGAGCCCTTTTCCCTTTGGGGTACAGCTGTGCCATGAACAGAGTGTAAGGGACATATTTGCACAGGGCTGGAGAGCAACTTCATATCCAGCTCCCTTGGAATTCCCATTCTGAGTACCAGTTTAAGACTAGAAAGTCCAGTTCCTTGCTTGCTTTAGTTTTTTGGATTAGGAGGACAGTATGATTTGATAGGCATCACTGAAAAGATATATATATTGATCTTTATATATATATATATATATATATATATATATATATATATATATATACATGTTATATATATTTCATATATATACATGTTATATATATTTCATATATATAACTACATATAACTATATATAAAAAAAATATAAAAATAAAAATAAAAATAAAAATAAATACAAATATATATAAATATATGTATATATATATGTATATATACTTGTTATATATATTTAAAAAAAATAATAATTTGTAGCTGACATCCTGGCTGGTGTCAAGGGAGTGAAAAGAAAAATGGAAAAGAAAATGAAAAAAGAAGAGTGAAGAAATAAATGTCTCTGTGAAAAAGAATAAGAAACCCAGGGAAATCGTTCTGTGTCTTACAGTCTGGAATAAAAATCAGGGTGTCAGGATGAGGGAGTCAGCATTTTTCCTTATGATTTTTGCAACACATTGGACTAATTAAGTGAGAGGACTGTCCTGGCTGGCTTCTGCTCAAACACATCTCACCTGGCTCTGTGCTGTTTGTGCTGACCCCTGTCAAGGGAGAGTTTAGGGACCAGATCTGAGAATAAGAGGGTTAAAGAGCAGGCTGGCATTTGGGCTGTGATGGCAGAGGCCTGGCACAGGCTGGGCTCCTGCCCTGGGGCCCCTCCAGGGGCAGGACACAGAGGGGCTGTGTCGGTTCCGCGCCGCTTAACGTTGGTTTTATTTATTTATGTGCCACGTTTAATTCTTTATTTATTCTGCATGTGGGCGTGGATTCGGTGCTTGGCTCCAGGCAGTCCTGTGTTTATCCAGAGGGCTGCAGAGGCTCACACTGACAATAGGTGACAAGGCCACCTCTAAGCCTGCTGCCACTCTGGGACACCGAGGAGCTGCCGGCGCTTTAGCTGACAGGATATTTACTGCCTGAAACAGCCCTGAGGTCACTGAGTCCATGCCCAGGGGCCCAGACCATTCTCTGTTGGGCTGTGGCTCCCAAAGCACGAGTTGCAGAGGCTGAGATGCTGCAGGGAGTGGCTCTGAGCTGCTGTTTGTCAGCAGAAGGGAGTTGGCCGTGTGGGATGGAGTTAATGGCACATCTGCACATCTTCCCTGGCCTCTCTTGAAGCTCCTTCTATTCTCAGCGACAAAACAGCCCCTGAGGGGCAGATGCCACCAAGTGCACTGAGGGAATACCCCTGTGGATGCTCTGGCTCCTGCTCTGCGCCGGACAAAAAAGGCAGGAAACCAAAATACCCTGTCCCGGTGCCATGTCCATGCCCTTGGCCCCGTTCTCACACCACATGGAGCACAGAAGCCACGGGGAGCCAGTGTGTCACCATTGTTCATTGTTAGTGGCTTCGGATCTGAGGCAGAGGGCGGGGAGCCAACATCCCACTCCAGCCTGCAGAAACCATCCAGCTCCCTCTTTGCTTGTGGGCAAACTGGGGGGATAACAAAGGGCGCTGCTGAAATCCAGCAGTGTGGCAAGATCTGTGTGTGATAGCTGCAGAGCCAGTTGAAAAGGAGGAAAATAGGGTTTTATGAAGAAAAATTGCAGATCTTGTGTTGCTGCTGTTTCCCAGGGTGGTGCCGTGGCTGAAGGTGTGTCCTGGAGGGGTTCTCATGGCTGCCCTGAGTATTGCAGAAGTCAGAGAAATACCATGAAGATGTCAAAGGAAAAGGAATAAGAGAACCCCACAAATGAGAGAGATACTGTGAAGATGTCAAAGAAAGAGGAAAAAGAAAACCCCACAGACAAACAGCCTGTCAGTGCATTCAGTGGTGAAAGGAAGGTGAGGCAGGGATGAAAGAGGGACAGCCATCAATTAAGGAAATGAGGAAAAAGCTTGTAACACTTCAATTTTCCAAACCCCAAAGTTTATGTAAACCTTAGTTTGTTTTTGGTTTTAAAATCCTTCCCTGTGAAAGAAAATATCTAATGACTGGAAATTATGCTTTTGGACTGAATCTTTTAATTTTGGGAAGCCATAACAAAAATCTTCACATAAAATATTCCAAAAGGCTGGAGGTGTCTGTGTGCAGTGCTGTAACTAGTGAAGGTGATTCTCAGATCAGACAGATGTTTGTTTCTGCACAAGATTTCCCCTGCTCTGAGGACAGTGTGACACCTCCTTTCCTGACAAACCCAATCCCATGAAAGGCTGGCACATTTAGCCTGTGATGGCCGCAAAACCCAAGCCCTTCCCCACCAAGGAGGAGGTCAGCAGGAGATGACAGCTGAAATATGGTCCCACATCTTTCCGTGTGAGCAGCCAGAAGCTCCAGATGTGGCAGGGAGCAGGGATTCTGGAGGACACAACAAACACATGGCCGTGGGGAGCAGGAGCCACAGCCAAAGGTGACACCTGGGATGTCACACTTCCAGCTGCAGGATGGATGGGCAGGACACAAACATCACCTGTGGGGGTAGAGTTCTCCTCCAAGGCGTGCAGGAAAATCTCTTTGCTCTCATTTCCCTGCACGCCCGTCCCTTCTCATACCTCTGATCCAGATGCTCCTTTTCATGCTGCTGAGAGAGGCTAATATTGCTGACAGGAATCGATAATCTGAGACGTGGAGCTCATTTCTTGGCAAATCAGCGCAGAGGAAGTAAACAGTGCCTGTTTGTTTTGACTTTCTTCCCTCGTTAAATCTGGTTTATTTTACTAGATGGTCTTTTGATTTCATTAATTAAAATATGGCTGGGTAGGGAATGAGGATGAGGACAAAGGACTTGGGATTGATATATACAAAAAGGGAGGAATATCTCTTTGGATTCCTGTTGCCACTAAGGAAGTTGTAAGAGGTAATGCAGATCTTCATCTCTTGGCTCTGCAACTGAGGGGAGGAGAGGATGGTAATTTTAGCTCTCCGTGGTGCTTTGCTAGGATTCAGGATTGAGATTCAAGGTCTTTGAAAAAGCTGGGTTAATTAATGATAAATAAAACATGGTGAAGATAAGACATAGCAAAATAAAGCAGACTAAAGCAAAAATATATATTCCAAATAAATTGTTACAAAAGCATCCACTATGTATCCCCTTTTTTAGCAAAACATTTGGGAATAGGGTTTTTTGTCTGTTCATATTTCAGCAAATATTAATAAGCCGTTGTACTATCAGTGTGTGGACTCTTTTCAAATTGGGTGCACAGATTTTCCTTAATGCTTTCACCAAAATTTCCCCTCTGTGCTGCTGCACTGTCAAGACAATTCACCCAACTCATACCCCACTTGCTGTGCTGAAATGAGATCAAGTAGCTGTGACACTTGTAGCTGGAATAGTAAATGTATTAAAAATTACAGCATGGGAAAGACAAATTCTACTTCAAAATCAAGTCTTGGACCTCAAAACGATGGATGGTGGCCATTGGAAAGAATGTTAAAGGCAAGATACAATATTTCATAATTTTGAAAAATGAAACACTTGGGAAGTGTCAAAGTATTTATTCAGAACTTTGCATAGGAATTATTTTAACTTTCGTTGATTTGTTTAGTCTCGAAATTCACATTTATTTTAAAACAGGTGCTAAATAACTGTCTTTTCTTTATAGGTTTCCTTTTGGGCTGAAAAACATATGTCATTCAGTGTAAATCTACACCTTTTTAAGACAGTCAAGTGCTTTCAGTTGACTCAGTAAAATGCTTCCAGTTGACTTTACTGCTGGACAAAAGCAAAATCTCCATTTTGGATTGAATTGAACCAAATTTCAGATTATTTCTTCTGTTCTGGCTGACAGAAAAACCAAGTGGCTCACCCTGGGATGACGCCCATGATTGAAGGAGCAATTAAGCCCTTTGCAGTAATTGGATTATGAGGGAATTGGGCTGGTGGCTGCCAGGCTTCCCACCAGAGCCTGCCCAGCGAGGGCACAGCACCCAAAACCCAGGGATGTCCCCAGGTGGTGTGGCTAGGAGAATAAACACATTTCTGCTGGCTTCAGCATTGAAAAAGTTTTATTTTCTGCCTGTATTCTCTGATTTGCACAATCCATAGGAAAATTTTATTTTTGCTCCAGGAAGGAAAGTGTTTCCCGCCCTCCCCAAAATACAAATTCTGTTTTTTTTTAGCAGGACTGGCCTTCAGCAGGTCCATGAGCTGGCCTGAACTTGAGAAGAAACATTGTGAAGGGCTTGTGAGCAACACACAGATCACACCAACAGCTCTCTGTGTGTTTCCATGACAAAAAAAGGGATTTTATCACCTCCTGTCAATTGGGAACCAGCTGAATCGGCAAATCTCATTTTTTTTTCTCCCTGCTACATGTTGGGATTGCTAGGCAAGCAGGCAAGCTTTTAGAGTGTTTTTCCCACTCAAGGTTTCCTACTGGGTGCCATTAAGAGGCAGGTAAATTGTGGAGGTGGTTGGGTGATGCATAGCACAATATTTTGTTTGCTACCTCACTGTGATAATTTGTGCTTTGCCGGGACGTTCTGCGAAACTGAAGGCTGTAAACATGTGTTATAAATTGCTCGAAAATGAGAGGAAACTTAACTTTCCTTATAAAAAGACTAAGGGCTGTAATTTATTACTGTAAACAAGAACGAGAGGACGAAAAAAAAATCAATTAAAAAGGAAAACGTCAAGCTCTTTTTGCTCAGAATTTGAAAGGACCTGAAGCCGATTGTTTCCTCCTGTGGAAGGTCTGGTTTCTATCAGGCAGGCAGAGGGGCTTTTGTTTCTAGCAGTCAAATCAACAGGCCAGTGAGAGTAGCTTTGAACTGCAATTTGTCTTTACGTATTTTGAAAATGTTCTTTCGATGTGTTTACACGTTGGCTGGGGCACTTCTGCTGCAGTCAGCTCTTTCTGGGATGATTAATCAAACTATCAAGTCTCTGATTAATCAAAGTTCCCCCTGACAACTCCTTTCTTTCAATCACCTGCTGAGCCTCTACTAAAACCCAAACAAGCAAATGATTAAACTCTTTTTTTTATTTTCCTTTTTTTTTTTTTTTTTTTTTTTTAAATGGGGAAGAATGAAAGAAAGAAATTAAAAAGAGGGCGGCGTGTCTTGCAGATTTGGCACTTTTCGAGGTACATACCTCGAGGAGAGAGAGATCTTGGACTGCATTTGTGATGCAAACTGGAACCTTTGGCTACCAAATGCAGGATGTGGTGTATCCTGTTCAAAGAGGCACATATTTTGCATGTTTTTGTTGGCTCCTCTCAATCAAAGCACGCTGTGATTCAGCTACACTAAAAATTAACAATCTATGTTATAGCCATGTATTACATTACGCCCCCCTTTTTTTTTCTTTTTTTAAAAGATCTTTTCCAGAAAGACATCTCCTAAAGAGAACTGAAGGTAGGTAACAAAAACCTTCCAAATGTTTTCATAGTAATTATTCAATGGCAATCAAATCATGCCACTTTAAAAGATCAGCTGAGCTATCTGTAAATATTTTCTCATCTCTGTAGAGCAGTACAAACTCCTAATAAAATGCATCTGTTTCCATTTCTGGAGTAAATTTGAGGTGGATTTTTATGTCAATGCCTCTTCAGTGTCAGTGCAAAGAGCAAAGAGGAGAAAGAGTTAAAATCGGAGATGCTGGCCCACAGCAACTTGGTATTTGTGTGAAACTGGTTTTGGGGATTTTCTTAAGCAGAGAAAACAGATTGCATTGATTGAGTAGTGCTGTCAAAAACCAAGGACTGAAATCTCAGTGATGGGTGTTGTCATTTGAGTCTGCTGGCAGCTTAATCAAGGCTCTGAGCACTGTCTTTTTTTTTTGTCTTCTAGGATTTTGGATTCTTTGTTAGCAGCCATTCTTCACCTCTGTCCTTCAGAGGTGTTTTATAAACCAATGAGGTGTACAGAGGTGACACCTAAATACAATTCACTTTCTTTACAGAGAGAACCAAACTGAGCTACCAAGGAACTAAATTACTCAGCTATGTCCAAGATCCAAGGAGGGAGAGATTCCTGGGTTACTCTAACACTGCTCACATCCCCAAATGCTCCTCTGACCAGGGAACCATGTTCTTCCCTTCAAGCCAATCCCACCTGCTCCTGAAAATTGGATTAGAGGGTTGCCCTGCTGTGAGTGCACATAAAACACCTCTGGGTTAACGCAGACTAGGAACACAACCTTTTTTTGCATTCTCTGTTTCAGCATCACTGGTAAATCTCCAGATTTCCTGCTATTCTCTATTCCTGATGTACAAATCCTCCTGTCAGCCCACGGTTTTGTTCCTCTGCCACACCTATTTCTAACTCACTAATTGCTCTTGTTACATGCTGATGAGCCAAATAGTTTTTTTCCTTTCCCCAGGGTGGCAATTAAAATCCAAGACTGTCTTTGTTAGCTGAAGTGGCCTTAGGAAAAGATCTTGTCCAACACATCTAATGACATCTCCTTAGCCTTTAATTTTCAGCAGGCATTTCCAAAGAAACTCCGGTTTTTTTCAGGCAAAACTTTTTATTTCAGATAATGCTCTTTGCAGCCTTCTTAAAATTCAACATTGTGTTCATTCTTCCAGTTGCAAAACCCCCCTGAAAAACTACCTCAAGCAAACTTATTTTTCTCCCTGTTTGTATTTATTTTGTTCTGTTTTCAATAACCTGTGCCTGGTGTGTTGGCTCTTTATCAGCCTAAAGAGGACTGGACATGAAAAACCCAACTCAGCAGCTCAAAAAAAAAAAAAAAAAAAAAAAGGGGAAGAAGAAGCCAAAATACAATTCTTAGAGAAATGATGTTCTGAGGAGTGAAATGACATAAAGGAGTTGGTTGTACAAGTGAAACAAGCAGTTGCATGTTGATTTGTGGATACAGAAGTGCAATAATGTCTTAAAAACAACACGTCTCTTCTGAACTTCATCATGGAGAAGACTCCTGATGGCTGACAGACCCATGAAAATAGCTAAAGTTGTCTTGTAGATGAATGTTTCTGGCTGTACACCTAAACCTTAATTTTAGCAAGAGGTGAGATCTCAGTCAACTACACTAAACTCAGAAAAAATATGGAGAGATAAAGACATATAAACTAATGCCACTAACAACCTGCCACATTTGAAATATTGAGCAGCCCTTTCTCATTCTGTAAAGTTTAAATATTTAAACAAATGGGGAAAATTCATCTTATTCTTGGCACGGGTCTTATCCATTTTATTACTCAGTATCTCCAATTATGCTGAGATGCCAAGTAATTTCCAGTTTTTATCAAATTTTAACTTTGGAGCATGACTCTGGGATATTATGTTCAGAAGTGTGTGGAGCTTTTGAAGCCGAATTTCCTTGGATTTAATATATCCCTTTCAGAACTTTCCCTTTAGATGGAAATTCATTCTGAGGCAGTAATATTATATGTTATTTCTAAAGCTCTGAAGTTTATAAAGCATATAATGAAATTTAAGTCTTTAGCCCAGGTGGAGTCACAAATTAGCATTGAGCTCTCTGCAAACAGCAGGGCTGGTTGCCCTTTTTGTGCTTTTGCATCATTTTGGATAAACCATGGATTGTGGCATGAAACAGCTGCAGAGCCATGGCAGTCACACTTTTCCTGGGAATGCAATCCTTCCTTGGCAGGGGGAAGATGCTGGTGCTGGAAGTGTGGGAGAAAACTGACCATGACCTGGAGATATTTCCCCAGAAACTTCATGAGTGTCTTCAATCTGTACAGGAACAAAAGATTCCTTTTGATGTTGTTATTATCTGGAATGTAGCAATGGCACAACATTAATCACAGCGAGTGACAGAGAGGGGTTTTATTTTTAAATCATTTAAGATCACCATTCTTTAGTTATGAATTTTGCCCTCTCAAATCCTCAGGCCAGTTTCCTACTCAGCCAAATTTATCTGATTCCAAATTACCAAATAGCTTAAATAAACTCAACATGCTGAAACAGTCGCTCCTGTGATGCTGGACAACATGAGTTTTCCTATTGTTTCTTTTGCAACATATTTATTCTGCAGGATATTTTAACCACCAGCTCAATGTTTGATATGTTGAACATAAATTGAGCTCCATCCTGGGTAATAAGGGAAATGAAAGGAAAAATAAAACACAGTGAGGAGAATTAATCTGTTACTACTGTCTTGTGTTGCCTGTATTACATCAAAGAAGTGCTGCTGGGGAGCATCATCTGGAAGTCCAGGAATTAGAGCAGATGCATGGTCACAGCTTGTGTCAACCTGTGCCTGTGCACATGGACTTTTCTGGTTGTCAGAGCAGGTGAGGGAGCCACTGGAATTCAGGCATTGCCTACTGGGCAGCCCCCAGTAGCTCCATCACCTCTTAAATGTGTTTTCTCAGGGCTGCTCCTCTGTGTTTCAGGTGGGTCTTGCCTGCCAGAAGGAAAATTCTGTTTATGTAGCATGCTATGGAGGTGACACGCTCTTTGCCCCTGTTAGGAAAAGTTTGCTTTTTCCCCTGAATCTAAACCAAAAGTCACACCCGGTGAAAGAATACAAATGCTCTTTTTATTTGGGAAAACACATAGCAGGAGTCAGTCACTTTCCCAAGCCAGTTGCAGGTAGAACTGGGGTCCAAATTGGCACAGCAGGGAAGCAAGCAGGAATTTCCAGCTGAATTGTGGCTAATGGACACTGTGCTATGTGACATCTCAGCTGCTGAGCCCCAGAGTGTGTTTTGACCAAGGAGATGAATTTAAACAGAGCAAGGCTTCAGGTGTGACTGCTCAGGAGCAAAAGGCTTTCCAATAGTCAGCACTTTCTGGCTTATCTGACAGGCAGACACTTGGCCTTAGTGCTTATTGGTACAGGCAGAGTGTGTTTCATACCCATTAGCTGCTTTTCCTTCCAGGAATTGACTTGTCCTGGAAGCTCTGCCAAGTGCTTTACATGCAAGCCCATCACTGATGAGCACCTCACGCTGCCTGCTAAGCCACAGCTGAGTCCAGCCTGCTTTGCATTCCCTTCCCATACTCCAGAGAGCAAGCACCAGGATTTTGTGAGCCCAGAGCAAAAAAAAAAAAAAATAGAAACAATGGAAGTGTTCAGTGGTGTTTCCTTTGGAGATGCTCGGCGCTGATTAGATCTCCTGCACAGCAGGTATCCACCTAGCAAAGAGCTTAGCAAGAGCTGCCAGGGCAGCCCTGCAACGTGAAGGGATTTTTAATTCCATCTGTCACACACACAGCCCCTTGCAAGGCTTCCAAAAATCACATAACCCCGTGCCCAGCCCCGGCTCTGAGAGCCAAGGCCTTTTGTTTATTGTCTTTGGGCCTGGTGTGCCTGCAGCTGTGCTGGTGGCAGCCCCAGCCCCTCTGACAGACCCCTCGGTGGGGACGGGCACCTTCCCATGCCCAGAACTTCATTTTTTGGAGGGATGGTGGCAGAAGGTCATGGGCATCTTGTCCCTGTGCCTGAAGTGTCCTCTTGGAGCCTGCTGGTGGCCATGCCCTGTTAAGTGTCCCCCTGAGTGGGTTTTCCCCACACTGCCACCACCAAAGGGGTGAATTGTCCTTCACACCTGGACTATTGACTGTGATGACCTTCTCATGGCCAAGGTCTTTCCTAAATCCCACAAACTCTTTCTGGGCACCAGGGAAGATTCTATTCCAGTCATGAGAGGTTTCTTTCAATGTCTCAGACTGGTGCCTTCTTTTTTGTTCCCTGTTTCACATCTGCTGCTCCTCATGCCAGAACTTCTACATTGCAGCAATGTGGGTGCTTTCAGGTGGCAGGAGGGCTGAGAGGGAGGTGGAAAGCTGGGGGGTGGAAAGCTGTACATGACACTTGTGGATCTCCAGTCAGCCCCTTTATTGGAGCAACAGCACCAAATTAAACCTACGGTGCATAAAATAATAATAACGCAAGTCCAACTGGAGTCACACCCGGCCTTCAGTCATAAACAAAAACACGAAGCTGAGAGTTTCTCTGAACTCCAGACATGCTACCAGAGATGTGAAAACAGCAGAGGGGAAAAGATTCTCTTTCCAGCAGATTTCTGGATCTGCAGCTCACGTCCCCTCGGCGAGCAGCTGCCATGGGGCGGTGGCACACGCGCCGTGGAATGTCTCTGGCACAGGGGCCTTTTCCAGCTGATGTTTTCCTAGAAGGCCATGCCAGGAGACATATTTGTGTTTATTGCCAGGGCCGGGAGCTGCCTGCAGGTGCTGATTATTTACCGTTCCTCCTCCACAAGGGAGCCAGTGTGTGAGCCACCCTCTGCCCTGCCTGGAGTCACCATCGCGTTCCCAGCCCTTCCCTGCAGCTGGGAGTGAGCTGTTTGGGTTGGCCTTGGTGGCACAGATGGTGCCACCTGTGGCAGGCTCTGCCAGCAGGATGGATCCCAGGCAGCTGGGAGGTCATTCCTGGCAGGGGGAAGCCAAAATCCCATTTGCACTTACACCAGACTCCCCAGGCTGACAAATACCTTTGGCTGCTCCCACGCCCTGCCTTGGGGCTGATGGACTTGCAGAGGAGGCCTGCTCAGCCCTGAACATGGCCCGGCCTAACTTTGGGAGAAAAAAAGCATTCAGCATCCTCCCAAAAACCAGAGCAGCCTGGTTTCCCAGGTTTCAAAGTGCCTGCAGATCTGCTTGCCTTACCCATAACATAATGACCCTCCACTGTCCCATGAGAGGGTCACCAGAGACACTGAGCCCTCCCCAGATGAGCATTTATTTCCTGCAGGGATTTTCTCTGGCAGCACCCAGCATGCCAGACTCAGTGATGTTAGGTTGGTTTTGCATACAAGTGATGAAATCCAGAGTATAAACTGGGATTTTTCACTCCAGACGGCTATCGGATGAAGAAAAAATAACTTCTGGCTTTCTTCTGCCCTCTCTGTTCCCAAACAAGAAGCATTTATTATAAAATTTTTTAATTAAGATTTAGGCTGATAAAGCAAAATTGCTGCCTCACCCTGTAATGCTGTTGTTGAAAAGACAGCTGAACATGATTACTAAAGGAAAAGTTTGGCCTTGATGATCTACTCTTCATTTTTTCACTGTGTTCTTTGCTGGTGTCCAATAAAATAATAGAATGTAAATCACAGCAGCCTAAAGGCTCAGGGCAAGATTCCCTGACAGGTGGCCTTGGAGCAGGCAGGGATTTGGGAAGATTCTTGCAGTGTGACTAAAATTGTCACATTCTGACTTTGTCAAATTTATGTGAAAAAGAAAATTATGGAGTCTTTGCACCTGAAGCTATAAAGTGGCTCGTGCTCCCTTGAAGCAGAGCCAGCACTTATTTGAAATTTGGTCCACCTCAGGGACCATCATTTGAACTGAATAATAAAAGCCAAATTGAGGCAAATTCGCCACATGGCAGGGGTAAATGTGAAAGGCTTGTGTTGAGCTTTTTCATATGTTTGGTGTGGTTGTTTCTGCCCCATGTTGGTGTGACATTGAGCCCAGTCAGGAGATCCACAGCCATGCATTTGTGTTTAAAGAAATGGCATACCCATGTATTTTCCAAGAAAATTCTCTAATTTGCTGGATTTTTTTTCTGGGCTCCTTTGGGAAGAGGAGTCGAGCTCGGTAGGAAATCTAAATTTGAAAGTTTGTGTAAAACATATTTAAGGGCTTTTTGTTTTCAAACAATAACATTCCCGAGAAATATTAAAAAGAAATACATATATTTCTTTCTTGTTTATTTTTTTGTAATTTTTAGATCAACACCCGTCATTTTCATTAGTGCTCTATGACCCAGTTCATCACTAACATGCTGAAAATTAAACATCCACTGAAGTACTTCACTAAATCAGGGGTTGGAGCTCCCTAATGACAAGTACATGCACACTCCACCAGCCAGCCATATGATTTTTTTTTGCATCTATTTATGTCCTTTCTTCCTCCAGTGCAGAAAACCATGCCAAGATGCATTTTGTACCGGCCTACCGCACACTGAGATTTCCCCTGCTCCCAGACCCCTGACAGAGAGCACTTTTGCTTTCATTTATTACTTTAATATAACTTTCCCCCCCCCCCCTTCTGTGTTTCACAACATTTAGCAACTTTCCGCTGGGCGTGATGGCCCAGTTTGGCACTGGTGGAGGAATCCCAGGCATGCTCCACCAGCCCCTCCTGACCCGTGGGCAGGCTTCAGGCTGCCACCCTCACCTCTCCCCTTCATTTTTTGGGGGGCAGAGCTGGGTGAAGCCCAATTTTTCCGTCTCACTTCGATATCTCAGGGCTGTTCCTCCCTCTCCATCTCACTGAGAACCAACGGGTCTCGTTGGAAATGGATGAGTGGGAGAGGGAAAGGAGGGGAATAAATACCTTGCAGTCCCCTGGTGAGGGAAATGCTCGTGCTGCCAGCTCTCAGCTCCATTTCCAGCCCTAAAGGCTGTGCCTGTCACATCCCAGCTGCCCTCCCCATCCCAGGCTGCAGGATGCTCTCACAAACTCCCTTTCTGTGCACGACTAAAAACTCCTCTTTGCAAGAAAGAAGTGGGAGCAAACCCATCATGTTCCTCCAAACAGTTTCCATCTCAGTGCATTGGTATTTTTCCACCTCCAAAAGCATTTCATAGGATCCTTCCAGCCCATTCCCTCCTGTGGCCTTTAAAAGCCATCTCAGTCACCCAGAGTTGTTTCAGTAGCTGGTCCCAGAGGAGTGGGTTCAACTCTGTTGATGCCAATGGTGCCTAATTTGTATGGATGAGTGTTTTCATGTCTAAAGATACATGTAATGCTTTGGAAGACATTTATGCGCCTGATATAATTAAACCCAGTGGTTTTGTATTCCTTCATACTGGCATAGTGGAGATGTTATGAGAATACCAGCTCTTTCCTTATGGAAAAGTCTTGCAGAATGTAATAAGAAAACAATAACCATTCTTAGGCTTTGGAGGTTTTTGAATAGGGTTTAAAACTGAATTACATCATTGCAGTTCTATAGCATGTCTTAAAAAGTCTTTGCAAGAGGGGATCATTCTCTATCAAATTTTAGAGATTACACAGCCATTTCCATAGATTATTTCATTTCTCTCCAATTCTACTGGTTGCACTCCTATTAATTTCTGTGGGGTTTTCCCATATGGCACATATTATTTTGGCCATAAAACTACTCCCTGAGGCAAAAAGGCACACAGCCTCAGTTCAGCCCAATGAAATCCCATCAGCTTCCAGAAAGACTGAGTCAGGTTTGCAAAATGATTTTGTGTCCTTGTTCCATACATGCGCTCCAGTGCTGTGCACACGGATGTTCCCTGCCCTGAGGAGGGCACAGCCCCAAATCCGAGATGTTTCAGTTCCTGTGTGCAGTTTAGGAGGCGTGCCAGAGCACATGACACTTAGTGGCATATAGAAGAGATTAGCGGTGTGATCAATTAAAATGTTTTAAATTTTAAGCAGCTTTTTCTTCCAAGCTTCGCCTCCTTCGTTCTGTCCCCCTGCCCTTCCCTCCAGCAGTGTTTATGATGTGTTATGAGCCACCATAGCACATCTGCCCCTCTCCTGCCTCCAGGGCCAGTGCTGGATCAGCCTTGTGGCCATTTGGGGCTTCCCTGTGTGGCTCAGCCACCCTTGGGAGCATCCTTCCCTCCCTGTGTCCCTGTCCCTCAGCTCCTCCTTGGGAGCATCCTTCCATCCATCCCTCCACACTGGTGTCCCATGGAGCCCATGAGGCTAAAGAAACCCCCCTGACCATCAGCCCTGGTCAGGAGCAGCCTGATCTCTTCCCTTAGGAGAAGCTGCTGTCCCAAGAGGTGCAACCAGCACTAATCAGGGTGAATGATGATCCCCAGGGGCTCACACACCTTCCCTGCGCTTTGGGATACCAGGAGAGCAATTCCTTGCTTGCTGCTGATGTGCTGTGGTAGGTGGGTGGGTGGGATGCCTTTCAGCTTTCACCTTACCATTGACCTCATGATTTATTTTGATTAACCTAAGCCTACTGAATTCCAGCCCTTCTAGTAGAGAACCTGCATCACAAACTCCAGGCCTAATTCAGGCAAGCACAGCGTGCGGCTTCGCTTACGTTCGTTTCGCAGTGATTTATTTTTTCTTCTCATACCCTTATGAAAGTGGACACCACCCGTGGATGGTGGGGTCAGACTTCACCTTCTCTTGCATGTGCTTAAGTAAGCAAATGTCTTTGAGGGAACTTCAAAGCAGGGGATTGGGAGCAGGGCAGATTTTGAGCCCTGGAATGAACAGCTTGGCATGTTGAGGTTGAACCCCAGCACGGCGCTGGATGTGTAGGTGTCTTGGATGGAGCAGGGTGTAATATTAGCCCAGAAGAAAGCATGATTCTGGCATAGGTTGGTACAGCTGCACTTTTGCCAGTGGGCTGGTTTTCATTTCCAGAGGACGAGACCTAGTCCTTTATCTGCCATTTGAAATTTTGAACTTATCCAATGTGGGGTGTAGAATGTCTCAACCTGCACAAAGTGGCCAAACCCTTCATTTCGAAGAAGCTGCACCTTTTTCTTCCAGAAGAACATCTGATCTCTTGAAGCCTGGCTAGGAATCATTTAACAGTGGGAATTTACTCCTGTAGCAGCACAAATAATTTACGGCGAGGCTTTTGCCATTATTATTCCGCTGCATTTCTTCAAGATACAAAATTATTTTATATTGCATATTTTCCCATGCCCTTTCCCTGCTTACACTGTCTGCCTCGACTCGTTGCTAATGACGTTTGTTGACAAGCTCAGCGCATTTTGATAAGTCTTCTGCCAAAGTGTCTCTAATAAAAATAAGAAGAATGACAAGTGGAACAGCGCAAAGAGGATTCCAACAGCAACAACGGAAGGTTAAAGCAGCATAAAACAGGGGGAAAACATAAAACCAGAACACAGTGAGCCCAGATTGCCTTTGTTAAGAATATTTAATGCTTAATTTTGTTTTATAACCCTGGCTCTCAAGCTATCCGTGCAGATTAGATTCCCTTGTTTTGCAGTTGGAGGAATTTGCCTTCAGTTTCTGTTGGGGCAGGGGGAGCTCTGTGTATGTATTTTGCACCTTCAGCCTTTGACCTTGTTGGAATTTTGGTCTTGTAAAGGTCAGAGCAAGGAGGTATGTCCTGTGCCTGTGGCTGGAGAAGGGCTCCCAGCCCCTCAGCGCAGCTTGCTGCCAAAGGACAGAGATCCCACGGCGCTGAGGTGGGGCAGATATAATGGGGAGAGTGTAGCCAAGCATTCGGGACATTTCCTGGCTTGGCACATCCAGCTCTGCACCAGCTGGGGGTGCATATCTGGCCCTGTGCACAGCTGGGGAGAAGGGGTGAGAACCTGCTCGGTTCCCAGGCACAGCACCTGCTGCTCCTGGCAGGGCATTGAAGCAGGGAGTGGGAACAACCCTCAGCCCTCACTCCTCATCCCATGGAGCCCTTCCCTGCCTCCTCCACCACCACTGCTTTGTTTTGGATGGCACCTGTGATTTCTCAGCTCTGTGTCTCCCCCTCCTGCACATGGAAGAAGAAAAAAAATAATTCCTGAGTGACTTTGCCTCTGTTTGGGCTTCACCAGGTGGTGATGCCACAGTTGTTAAGGGATGACCTTATTGCAGGGCAATCAGAGGTTGGGGGTGGTTTTTGTCTTAGGGATATAAAGAGAAATAAATGTACAACTGAAGCAGCAATGGATGATTTGATGGGAGA
Source organism: Ammospiza nelsoni (assembly GCF_027579445.1). Taxonomy (NCBI): domain Eukaryota; kingdom Metazoa; phylum Chordata; class Aves; order Passeriformes; family Passerellidae; genus Ammospiza; species Ammospiza nelsoni. The sequence continues at coordinate 31,908,455 of NC_080641.1, forward strand.
TTTCAGGGCAGGCACTAAATGCATCGCCCATGCTAGACCTTGGTGCCGTCAGCTGGGACTGAGTGCAGGGAAAATCAGCGACAGAACCAGTTAATACTCATGAAATAGCCCCGTTTGAAATTCTGGAGCTTTCTGCCGAATTTAATAAATCTTTTCAGCTGTTTCACAGAATGCTTTGACAACCCTTTCAAAGATGCAGGAAGGCCAATGTATCCAAGCAGCTTTAGAGCCCTTGGCCCAGGATCGGGGCTGAGCACAGCTGTGCCTGACCCTGCCGTGAGAACCAGAGAGGGGCTGAATTCTCCATTTGTTAGCGCTGGGAAGGTCCTGGTTTGGCTCTTCTCCACTGTGAAAAGTCCCTTTTGAAGCAATGAGGGCTGGAGTTACAGGTGTCCCAGGCTGGGATCAGGGACAGCAGCAGCTGCAGGGAGGGCTGGCCCCACTGCTGTGTCCCTGGTGTCACCTATGGGCCCTTACCAGGGCTGCTGTCCAGGACACTTTTAGCAGCTCATGGGAAACACCATTTGAAAGCATGTTTTAATGTAATGCCTTTTAGTCAGGAGCAAAGGATTAGATTCCTCTCCTCGTGCCACAAAAGATATTTTTAGTGCCCTTGAAACCAGCTGAATTTTTCTGCAGAGGGGAGGACTCTGCCCTCTCCTGTAAGGTTTTTCCAGCACTGCCCACATCAGTGCTGTGAATTACTCCTTCTGCTTGTTCAATTTTGCCCCAGTAGAACTTTTGGAACTTGTTCAAGTCAGTTCAATTTTTTTAAAAGGGAATTTAGGCACCGTTTTTCCTTGGAATTAAACTCTTAGGCTCTTTACCTGCCTGACACCAAGCTGCCAGCTCCCATGGGGTCTGTGTATGAAATTCCCTCAAGTCACAGGGGAGTCTTGGCCTTACAACAAAGTTCACGTGTGTGGGTCCAGGACATGTAGGCATCTTCTTGGAGGATGTTGTAAAACATTTCTGGGATGAAGTGTTGTGAGGATAGGGAACCTTTTGCTGTGCTCCCAGTCTTTCCATGAGGCTACAGGGACACTTGGGATGGTGCTAAACTGAGCTCCCAAGGGATGAGAGCTTCAGGAACTCAGACTGTGAGTCCTTCTTGACCAGATTCTACACTCAAGAACATTGACTACAACCAGTCTAGATTAAACTCTGGTTACTTTTTGATACCTGACCCCTCAACAGGACAATCCTGTCCTACAGGGAACCAATTCTAGAAGGATAAAGCCCAATCCCAAACCAATTTTGAGCAATACTCTCGGAACCAGGATGGTGTAGAAGGGTTTATAGCTTAAATGAGCCCAAAATAGGAGTGCAGGCATCCTTTAACTCAGCAGGTAACAAATCTCCTTGCTTTCAGAGGTGGATGTTGTCATTGCTTGGCTTCGTGGCACCTGCACCTGGCTTGCTGCAATGGGTTTGTGTGTCTGCCTTTCCTCCCCTGGCCCTTTGCAGGGATCCAGTGTCTGATCTCACGCAGGTCTCATCCCTGCCCTGCAATTCCTACATTTCTCACCACCCGCAGCTCCCATGGATGTTTGCTTTCTCCTGCCTCGGGCTGATGGCACTGTGCTCCTGCTGGCACAGACCTTGGATCCCATATTTGCAGGGTCCCAGCCTTGGGGCCGATCCTGGCTCCAGGAAAGATGTGGGCAGAGGCTCTGCCATGATGTTCTGAGCCTCAGTCCCCACCCTGTGCTCCAAACATGATATGGTACTTTCTCCTTTCTTCCCTTCGTAAAAGGTTAATTTATGGTTAATTTGGTCGTTCTGCAAATTTATATCAAACACCTTCATCTTGACCCTGTGAAAACAGATCTGTAAAAAAAAAATCAGCTGAATTTCAACAAGTTTGAATCAGAAAACTTTCTTTTCTTTTCTTTTTTTTTTAATTTGAAACATCTCTTTAAAAATCCTCTGAAAGAAATCTGCTTTTAATCCAAATTTTTTGTTTGGTTTTGTTTTTTGTTTCTTTTTCCTGGAATATCCTTCAATTTTCCTAATACAACCAAGAGTATCTTTCCTGCCTCCCTCTAAAAACAGTCTGAAAAGAAAATATATAATCTAATTTTGGGCTGAGAAAAGCCATTGGTTCATCTCAGCAGAAAAAGCTGCGTGCTTCTCAGTTCTCCAAAGAAAATCCTTCCCTTTTTTCCGTTTCTTTTTCTCTTTGTCCCACGGTTTTCCTCCTTTGTTCCATAAGGTCGACTTGGGACAATTCCTCCCCTCCCCAGTTTTTCAGTATTACACAAGTGGACCAGAAAAAACAGCCATTCAGTTGCTCCAACCACAATCTAAATGAGAATGAGAAGATATTTCAGCTGTTTCTCTAGGTTTCCATTTTTTCCCCAGTTTCTGGCTCAGTAGCTCCCAGAACCTATTATACTAATTGTTCTTTTCCAAAATCTGACTGTCAACAAAAGGCAGGGAACCAGTCTAACAATTTTGACTGGAATTTCCACTACTTTGGTATATTCCTGGTTTTGATTTTCCCAAACTTGTTTGCCCCCCAAGAAATTTGACATTTTGAGACACTTCCCAAACTCAAATTTGGTCCCATAAACTCTTCCTGTGACAAACATGAAATTCATTATCACAAGTGACACTTCATGGTGGGGCAGACACAAATGTCTCCCTCATTATACGACTTCCAGTGTGTGATGGGAGAATTAAAGTGTTTGTGGGGAATTATATGGAATCAGGATGAGGTCGAGCCAATGGTGTGAGCTCCTCAGTGCAAACCCAGCTCCTCATGTTTGCAGAGGAACTTTTCTCCCACATATATACTTAATTCCTGGCCAAAATGCCCCTTTTCCAGCCAAAATTTGTCTTGCAAATGCAATGCACATTGTCGAAGGGAATGCTTGGGCTTTGTTCAAGACAATTGTTTGTCAATATGTTTTTCCAGTGTTCCCCTAGTAGGAAAGTCCTCTCCCAGCAGCACTGCTTGGTTGTGTACAGGACGCTGAAACACGTGGCAGAAACAACAAACTGGTACAATGACATCTTTATATTATGGGCACTGAATTGTTTGAGCTATTGAGTGAAGTCAGATCTGTGTTTATCTGCATTCTGCATCACCCACTGGCACACTCAGCTTGCAGTAAATAGAATAAATCAGCTGCTTAAAATTAGGCACTTGCTGAAGGGCTCTGTTAAAACACAGCCTAAATGCTCCTGCACATTTAGGAGGGACTTGAATTTTCCCTAGCAGAGAGGTGTGGGAGAGGGATACGGGAACCTCTGCTTGGACAACCCCAGCGAGACCAAACCAAACCCAAGCGAAGCCCTTCTTAACCATTTTCCTCTTGTTCCCCTTCACATTTCTCCTCCCTTTTGTCTCCCCCAGCCCAGAGCCCCTGATAAAATGGAGCAAACAAGAGCCCAGGGTAATTGTTTGCAGCGCTGGGGAAGGTTTTTGTGACGTGTCCCAGCACTGGTGCCGCGAGCCAGGCGCTGGCAGCTGGTTCCACTTTGGAGCCGTGTACGAGCTCGCGGCTCAGGCAGTTGTTACACATTTACAAACCTCTGTCACTCTGGGGCTCTGCCTCTGCTCCCACTCCGTTGAGTTCTGCTTTGGTTTTCTTCTTTTTTTTTTTTCTATTTATTTTTTTATTATTATTATTTTCTTTCCTCTTTTTGTTGTTTGCAGAATGAATAAACCTCTTTTCGCGAGCAGGAATAAGGCCCTGGACACTCCTGGCTGCTGCTCTCCCTGTGCTACCACTCCTTCATTTGTATAAATTTAGCAGGGGGTCCGGGAGCTAAAATAGGAAGCACATGGTTTTGTGACTTTACAATTGAAATAAAGAAATCTAATATGACAGAAGAAGCATGTTGTTTATGGAACTACAGATTTCAGTGAAGGCCATCCCTACCAAATCATAATTAAAATTACCATAATGACCCCTGAGTTTCATTTGTTGGGCTGGGAGGAAGGAAAAGACGGATATTTTCAGTGGGTTCTGCTGAAACAATTTATTGAGAGCCACAGCTGGTTTTAATGTGCTGATGAGCTGGGAAAATAGTCAAAATTGTACTCCAGTCAAGTGACTGTGTAATATCTGAGGGCAGAACCAGACCAAAATCTCTGTCATTTTATTTAATCTAATGAATAGTGTTTTGTAACTGCAAAACATAATTGCTCTGCACATATGTTACACGCATACTTCACTAACAACATCCACAGTGCCACCAGTGGAACCAAGGAAAACACTTTCAGCCTGATTTATTTAACCCTTCTAAATTTTGTCAGGACTTCTTTGGAATAAACCAAATATTTGGTATGGAGATCTTCAGCAGCGTGCATGCATGCTATTGGAAGGAAACTTGTGTTCCTTGAAATAAAAGGAACACAAGTTCCTTTCTTTCACAAGAAAGACATTTTTACAAAATTATTTTTATGTTTTTAAGTAGATCTTAGGTTTTACACTGGATTTGCCTTTGAAGTCAGAGACACAAAACTAATCAACTTTAAAATTAACACATAAAATTAATGATCGCTGGAGTTGGCAGGCTGGCTGGAAAACCAGGACTCTTCTGGCATTTTCATTTGGAAAAAGCTTCAAAGCTACTGCCTGTGTTTGACATTAGAACTAAGAGCCGAAGAGTGAGGGAGAAAAAAGGAAAATGCCTCCCAAATATCAGGTGCAAAGCAAATTTCATGGGACAGAAAACCCCACGCTGTGTTTGGAGCCTCAGATTTGGAGAAATCACTGAAAGCAAATCTTCTTGCAAACCTCTGAGTCCAAGATTTTGTTGGTTGTTCATTTGTTTTGGTTTTGTTTGGGTTTGTTTTGTGGTGGTTGATGCTGTTGTTGTTTTTCTTTAGCATTTGTTTGTGAAAGCAAACAAGGGGATGGTTTGGGGGCAGAAATAGGAGAAGCCACATGATAATTCACGGTAAATCCATAGCTGTGCCTTCCACGGAAGAACCACACATCTGCAGGAATGACCAGCTTGTGTTATGAAGGCACTGTTTGATTTGGCTAAACTTGCCTAAAAAATCTGAAATCTGCTCCTTCCCTGAAGAGGCTCAGACTTGCTCACCCACCTTCTGACCAAACCCAGCAGCTCAAGCATTTTATTGCACTTTTTGTGTTTTCCCAGTGAAACAAAGCAAAATTTTCTGGGAGTGGGGCACCCGAGCACAACAAAAACCTACCTGCTTTATCCCTTCATTAGTGGAAAATTAAGTTCTCCCTGTGCTGTGAGGAGCCAGCTGGGTGTGGGGCTGGTGATGGAAGACAGCTGCAAACAAATGTGTTGAGTGAATTAATGTAGTGTGTGATGGTGGAAAAAGAGCTCAGCTCTGCGGGACGGATTTGGTTATCACGGGTTGAGCAAGGCTGGGAGAGGGGCAGCAGAGACTGCCTGCAAGCTCAGCTGCAAACTCTGCACGAGTGCTTAAAAAAAAGAGAAGGAAAGGATGTCGCGAGAGAGAGGAAAAACGGAAGAGAATATGAGTTTGGAGCAGAAAAAACTGGCAAAATATGAGTTGCTATAAGTTGGATTCTTGTTTTCTCGAGTGAATTTGGCTTCAAATGCAATTAGCTTCTTGTCACATGCTGGGGCAGCTGTGCCAAACAGTTCAACAACACATTATTTTTGTCATTGCACAAAAGGTGATATTGAGCCCAGAATAACTGTTTCCATTTATGACTTTGGCTTTTGGCCTAAGCTCAAAGGAAGTGAAGGAAAAAAAATAAAGAAAAAAAGTGATATCCTTTTCTGAAGGTCTTGGGGCACTTGAGTTCTCAGATGTTGGTGTACAAGAAAGTTTACCAGGGTCCCAGTGTCAATAGAAAAGCCAGATCCCTGATAGCTTTATTTGGGTTGTTTGGCTTTTCAATGGGAGGAAAACCCAGCACAGAAACTGTGTGGGATCAGGAACTGAAGCCACAGAGGTTCCTTAGTCCTGCATCTACCAAAGCCATTTCTGAGGTGTCAGCAGCTTCAGGAGGAAGAGGAAGACCGAGTGGCCAATATCTGTGTGTGCTACCAACCCAGCAGCTCTAAGCATTATTCCAGTCCCCACCGAGGCACAGCCTCAGAAATGTTTCTTAAACTCTCCAGGAAAATATTTTGGTCCCTTAACGTGCTCACATGACACACTGAGAAAGGTGACAGAGCTCCTGCCTGCTAAAAGAAATTAGTGTTCAACCTGAATATTGATGAAGCCAACAAATCCTGCTGGCCAGGCTGCAATAACCAGAGGCACCCACAGGGATAAATGCCAGGTAAAAGAGGGTTTTGCTTGCAGGGAAAGGGAGAGCACACTCAGGCTGGAGGTATATGTGGAAATGGATTTAATAAACACCTACTGAGTCTCCCTTCTATTCCCCTGCCTGCAAATACCCACCATGGTATTTTAATCATGATGTTTTTAATAATACAAGAAAATCTTATTAATAATTCCATTTTGGAATGTTTCTGCATAGTCAACTCCAGGGCAACAGTTAAACTTGACACAACAGTGTTTGCTTTAAAATTGTGTGTGGACCATGCCAGTCCACGGAGGTGATTCATTTGCTAGCTAATTAACAAATGTCTAATGTAAATTTAGCATTCACTTTGACTTACATTCCTGCAACCCAAACTTCTTTTTGATTGGGGTAGCTGTAAGTGGAAGCCAAATATTTTCCTTGGTGGAGCCAAGGGGATGGCATATGCTACTCGTTTAGATTTCCATTTCCTTTGCATCTTTTCAGGGGATGAAATTCAGGCGTTAATGTTTCCGAACACAAAGTCATTTTTGTATGAAAATTTGCAAATAAACCCCCCAAGATTTTGCAGTACTGCTAGAAACCGAGTTCTTTCATTGGCAAAAAAGGAATGTGCCCTGTGAGGTTCTGCCTGTTCCTTCTCACCAGATTCCTGGTGAATACATAATTACCCAATTTGGCTTTAAGAAGAGTTTTTGCCTTTCCTGTGCTGAGCATCTCTGTGAGCTGGAGAATCAAGCCAAGCCATTGCTCAGTGAAGAGGAGCTTTGGCTCCTGGTCACCTCTCAGCCCATTCTTCCAGATGGTACCTTTTTATTTTTTTTTTTTTCCTAGGCATTAAAGTTTCTGGATTATGATAACACTGACTGTGGCATAAACAGGGTCATAGTTTTCCCAAAGGCCCATGTAAGAAAATAAACAACTTAATCCTGGAAAGAGACAGCAGGCTCCTGCAGCTGACCAGGAATCTACTTCTCAGTGGCTGGGAAATACTGGGTAAATTATGGTAAAATAAAAATGAGATGCTTGAATGGGGTTTGGAGGTGTAAGGCTGAGGTTTGGGGCATCAACAGTCTGGATTTCAATGCCTCCTGTCACAGGGCTGGGCACCATGAGCCCTGTCTGCTGCTCAGGGAGTGGCTTCTGGTTATTTCCCTTTGCTTCTGGAATGTTCCCTGAGTGGGCAGGGCTCTGTGGGAATGTGGGACATGCCCACATTCACCAGTGTTCCCTGGCAAGCTCTGGTGCAGTTTGAATCCCCTCAGGAAATGTCCAGAGGCAGCAAACACAGCCACAGGCAGAGCCAGTGTGAGGCTGGATGTGGAAAACCTGCACCTCTTCCAGAACCTTCCTGCCTCAATACCTCCCCTTGTCATCAGGTTGGGCTCCCAGGGCTGAAGGAGAAGGGTTTCTGGCCTGGACACCCACCCCATATGTTGCAGCAAGAGCTTCTTCAGCTTAAATGCTGGGAAACCCATGGTAAGCATCCATCATTTTATTTTTTTAACTTTTTTTTTTTTTTTTTTTTTTTTTTTTTTTAAGGGAAGGATTACAATTTTAAGGAACATCTTGACGTTAATGTCCTACTCCAAGTGGCCAGCTTTCCCTGTCTCCCTTGTGGGGAAATACTTTCTTAATGGAGCTGGATTTTGGGAAGCCTGTCCCAGGAAGTGTGAGACAAGGAGCTCAGGCCTCTCAATGGCATTTCTATCACTTCTGCTGTTTCACATTGCAAGTTTGGAAAGGTGACAGAGATATAATTTCTTTCAGTTTCCAGCTCATCAAGGCAGAGCAAAAGCTGCTGAATCCCATCATCCCATCAGGGGCTGCTGTGAAGGGCAATTCAGTCACGTTCCTGAAGAGCATGGGAATCACCTGATGAAAGCCATATGCTGATGCTGCGCTCATCTAACACAGGTTTGATTTCAGGATTGTCTGGAAATGACCCAACGGAGAGAGGGAAGGCTTGTGAGGACTCCTGAGAGATGCCTGCACAGGATCAACCATCATCCTTGTTCGCCAGGAGAGAGATCCAGGCGTATCTGAGGGGATTTAGCTCAGAAATGGCTCTGCAATGCCTCGATAACATCATTCTGGTGTCACTCCCAGCACCTCCTGCCTACAGCTCTGTCTCAGTGAGGTGCAGGGGGGTTACCAAATTTTGAAATCTCTTGGTGATGTAATCACATTTTTCACTTAGTTTTGTTGGAGGTTTGGGCCAGATCTGGGAGATGAGCTTGGAAAATGCAGGTTTTGCTCTGAACTTTGCAGTTCAGTCCTGTTGCTGAGACACCCGAGGAGAAGGGCACAGAATATTCTCAGGGGCTTTCTCTGGTGAGGGAGGGATGCAGAGCCATGAAACACCACCTTGTTTTGTCAGCCAGCTCTGCTCTACCTGTGTGTATTTATGTTTGGGCTGCATGTATACATAAAATATTATGTATGCATAAAATATTTTTTGCCCCTGCTGCACGTTCTTCCACCTTGGTGAGGCTGGAGCTGAGGAAACGCCAGCAAAAAAAAAAAAAAAAATTCTTTTTGCTGCTTCCAATAAAACAGAGCGCCTTTTTCAGATGAAAAATTCATGCCATCGTTAGTGCTGACTGGTGTCTCCTTCACTCCTGTGCTCCCTCATGGCACAGGGAAACCTGCATAAAGAAATTTGGCTGCCTCTTGAAAAGCATAAATGAGAGGAACTGGCTGTGGGGAGAGGTTTCTGAGGGCTGGAGCAGGAGTTCAAACGCTTCGTTCTTCAACTGCTGGAGATAAAAGTCCTGGTACATTAAATTCCCACTTTCTGCTGCTGCCAATAAGCAGGGGGGCTTCTTCCTCAGCCTCTTGCCACCACAGAAATAACAGAGATAAAGCTAGCAAAATAAATAAACGCTTTGTGGCTGGAATAGATAATAATTTCACCAGCTGAATATTAAAATATCAAAGCTGAAGGAGAGGATATATAATTATGGGCCTTTGAAGTTCAATAAAGGTCTGTTTCATCAATGTGGCATTTCAAATGCAGAGGCAGAATGATAATATTGCACTGGTATTTCTGACCCACTGAGAATATGCCAGGAGGAGAAGGAAGCCCTTTAAGACAGAAGCCATTTAGACAGGGCCTGATTAATTATCCTACCCCAAAATGATCCATCCCTGACAGGAGAATGTTGCTCAGCATCATTTCTCTCCCTTTTACTCCTGCCATGTTTTGATTTAAGAAGGATTGTTTGGCCCAGGTGATGTGAAACAGTGAAATGAAACACTGAAATGAAGGGGCTCTTCTCTACCAGTTATGTTCCAGTTATAAATATTCCCATATTAAACAGGAGATCTAAATCCTTCAGTCCAACAAATTGTGGCTGAACTTAATTTGTTTGATGCCCATTTCTAAACCAGGGTTAAAAAGCTCAGCAACATTTCTTTGTGGTGTGAATTTTTGAACAAAATCAAAAATCAGCATTTAGGCAGGACATACAGGTCTGATACAAATTTTGTTCAGGAATATCACATTCTTCTCCCCAGACTTGCTCTAGAGGCGCTTCCTGCTGCCTCCAGGCTTGTGGCAGTGCTGGCTTCATCTATTTCTCGCCTTATTTCCCAGGATGCAGGACAGCCTCTGGCCCATTGTTAGAGATGAGCCTTGGCTCATGCAAAGGCTGGAGGGGAGGATTTTTGTGCTCCCAAAGGCACCACATCACCTTGGGTAAGGAGAATTTTTGAAGGAATGCTATAAAATACTTTTCTTCTTTTTTTTTTTTTTTTAAATTTTTGAAAATGTTAAAGAAAGATGTTCCACTGTGATCACAATGAACTAAAGAAACCCCTTTGCTGAGGGTAAACTAGGCTGGAAGAAAAGCTGTTAAAACCAACTGAAGGTTTATGACTGCCCACAGTGTTTATACCACGCGGTTCTTGTGCTCAGAGAGAGTTTACTACATTAGGTTCTTTTATTTTTTAATGGACTGTCGTCACATTTGGGTACATTTTCCATTTCCAATTAACATCCAGGCCAGTTTTGTGGTTTGGGAAAGACAAGCAAGAGCCCTCAGCTACATGTCAGTGGAAGAAGAGCTTTTATTTGAGGGTAGGGATGTTGAATGACCCCATGGCTTCCTGTTAGTGTTTTAAGAGCAGGACTCTCCCACCTGGTCTTGGCTGGAAAGTCAAGCTTGTGTGTACTCGTGTGGAGACCCTTTAAATGTGTGAGCAGAGTGTCCATATCCGATTTCCTAGGTAAAGTGTGCTGTGTTTTGTTTTTGGTTCAAAGTGCAAATCAGCCTGTGGGGAAGAGCTGGTCTTTCTCAGCATACCTCACACTCATGGGAGGTCTTGAACATGATGTTTCAAACTTCCCAGTGCACTATACAGGAAAAGAAAGTTTCTGAACGAGGCAGTTGAGTTTGCTTTTCAACTTGCACGCTTGGTGGTGTGCAGGAGATCTAAGGGTTCTGTGCTGATTGGAAAATGCCAATAAATTTTTGCCCTGACTCCAGTGAACGTTTGCATCAATGACTTCCAGGCTGGTATTCCCTGCTGATAAACCATCATCTCTTCAAGGCTGGGAGGCTCCATTGCTCCCCATGCCAAAGGGCCCTGGTGCTTCTCAGCATTTCTCAGAGCACCTCAGTAAAAAGTGTGTCTGACTGTGGAATGGTTTACTCCATCTAAAAAGCCAGGCTGGATGGAGCTCTGAATGACTTGATCTAGTGGAAGGCATCTCTGCTCGTGGCAGGGGGGTGGAATGAAATGATTTTTAAGGTCCTCTCCAATCCAAACCATTCCATGACCCTTGCTGTCACTCAAATTCAACAATGGCTTGAAGATTATGAATATGTTGTTGTAAATCAGGGTTTTAGAGTTACACTTTAGCCAAAAAGGGTTCTGGGAGAGCTTGGGTTCATTTTGCAGGTCATTTTTGCTCTCTGCAGAAGGGAGGGTTGGGAATGTGTGAGTAAACATCAGTCCTTGCTTGGACTTGATTTCTCTTGATACGCATTGCTCTGGATGACAAATGGAATCACCCCAATTTTGAGACTGGCACAGGTTGACCCTGGCACCCTCCCCTCTCTGCATCCCCCTGTACAAGCCAGGTTTATCCATCCAGGATGCACATGCAGGGGGATGTGGGTCCCCTGGGAAAGCCTCTTGATCCCCACACCCCGAGCTCCTCAGCCCTGGCTGCGCTCTGGGGGCTTTCACAGAGGACAAAGAATTCATTCAGGAAGTGCCTCAAATCAAAACCCAAATTATTGTAATGAAATCTAAATGAAACCATAATAGGAGAGAAATAGCAAACAGGGATTTCCTCTCTTTTTATGGCAGAACTGGCAATTTAAATTTAAAAAGTCAAAATCAGTGAGTGATACAGAGTTCAAAGGAGAGTCAGAGAGTCCTGGTTCTGCCAAAAAGGCATTCAGCTGCACATTCAGCCCTGTAGGCTTTTCTCTGCATGAAGACTTCTTTTTTTTTTCCCTTTTTTTTCATCTGTCAGCTGCTTCTACTAAACCACTTTAAATTAAGTCTTGGTCAATGTCAGAGTTGAGATCTGTTTTATAGGGATGTATTTGTGGAAAAGCATCCAAATACCTGCCTCAGAACTTGTCAGTTATAACTATATTCTCAGCAGACGTTGAAAGCCATAAACCTCATGCTGAGGGCTTTGAATATCACTTAAGAGCTTAAGCCATGTTCTTGGAATGAATTTATGAGAAAAACCCAGAGAGACTCAGCAGCAGGCAGGGGAAACTGCAGCTCTCCTTTCCTTTATTTTAGCTGGGGGGAAGAAATCCCAATGGACAGCAACAGCAAAGCCTTTTCCAAACAGGACAGCACTAGCCCAGCAGGAAAAGTCCAGAAAACACTGGAACTAAAATGTCTTATGTTAGGATGGAGGGAGAGGTGGGATGGGTTGGTCAGAATGAAGGGGGAAGCACTTCCTGCATGCTAAAATAGCTTGTTAAAACCAAATTGTCTGATAGCTGGTTGTCCTTCTTCAGCTGGCTCTGGTCCCTTTCTGACACCACAGACAAGAGCAAGCAAGCAGCTCTGATTTAGAAATGTCAACGTGGTTTAGGTTAGGGAGTGTTTGTAATAATTATGAATTGCCTTCATGGTTTGTTTGCTTTCCATAGCAATTGGGAGAAGACAGCAGCTGACAGCTGTGGAAATTCCTGGTGTTATTCCCCTTGCATAGGACAACATGGATCTAATTAGCGTGTGCCAGCAGGGCTGTATTATTAAATTAATAATAATTAGAAAGCTGTTTGCACCTGTGCTAATGTAACACTATTTATCCCAATGTGTGTTAAAGCATTAAGCCTTTCAAGTCTCTAATGGCACCACAGGCAAACTGTGACCAGAGACAGAGGCTTTCCCAGATGTACAAAAATAGAGGATCACTGTATCAAATAACTTTTTTTTTAAATTTTTTTTTTAGTGCATGTGGAGGAAATCAGAGTTATTGAAAATAAAACAGAGACTGTCTAGGCTGTGAACAGATTTTGCTAGTGCTGTGCAAGACAAACACTGGGATTTTTAACAGATCAGCCAAGAGATTTGCTCTCAAAAATCCCTTACAGACCTACTAGGATTCCTTTTGCCCCCTAAGCAACAGGGGAATGGAGATGTTTGTTGAATTGCTATTCTGTGTTAGGCTTAGCTGGAGTGATTATAGTTGATATTTTTAGAGGAAGTAGATAGACCATAAGGAAACACGTTGGAGTCTAAACTATACCACATCCACACAAAATATTTGCTGTGGTTGAATTTGTACCTCTTGAAACGTGACTCTTTAACTTAATTTCTGTTTATTTTTGGCATTGTTGATAGTAGGAGACAGCAACATCCTTCCTTGAATGTTGTGTAGCCTTCTGGGAAACACAAAAGAAATAAATTTTTACCAGGGTAACACCATTTATTATTATTACTCCCAGACATTTATTTTTATTTTACTGGGGTAGGTAAGGCCAACTGGGGTCAAATTGTCTGTGTGAGGCATCTTATGGGGAAAAGATGGCCTGTACCTCAGGAACAACTGCAGTTCAATGAATGCCTGGGCTCAGCAAAGTGTTTAAGCATGGATTTAATTGTAACCACATGCATGAGTCCCTTTGATGCTGCATCATATCAGAAGCTGTGATACAAGACAACAATTAAGAATATTGAGCAACGCTATGGACCATGGACAGAGAAGGGAGCAAGGAGCTGGGTGGACATTACAGAGGCTGAAGAAATGAAAGATGATGCCCTTTTTCCTTGTTGCTTTGTCTTTGAGGAGGCAGGAGGCTGGTCGATGAAAAGTAGAACATTTAATGCTATCAGAGCCATTCTGTCCCATATTGGTCAAAGGAAGATGACATGCAGGTGTGGATGGCAGTGAGGTCAGCATTGCAGACTGAGAGCACCCTGGCCAAGTGCTGGTGGAGCTGGTGGTGCCATTCTTAACCCCCAAAGCAGAGGTGATGGTCGAATATCTCCGTCTGAAATAATTCTCCAGCACAGGAGCAATTGCTCCAGGTCAGCATCTCTGGCCAGCTTTAACTGTGTGAGTTTGTGGCTGTGTCAGCAAATTGCTGCTGCTCCCTTGGTCACCAGCCTTCAGCTGTATCCTGTCAAAAGGCACAACTTGCCCACAGGAACCTCCTCCATGCCCTGCTGAGGTGGCGAGCAGCAGAGTGACCATCTGGCATTTCCGTGTGTCCGGCGGAACTGGGACAGATTGCTCACATCTTCCCGTGTGCAGCTGAGCTTTGCAACTGTCTGTGCTTGCCTGTGATGTCGGGCTCTGCTGGGAGAAAGTCAGTCTGATGCTGTGTGTTTTGTAACAGATATTGCTGTGCTGAGGGATCTCTGCTGAGGGACTGCCTGCTCGCGTGTGAGGTGGAACTGCTGTCGCTGCGCTCAGTGCATCCAATTCTACCTGGTCAGAGCTCAAGGTTGGCTGAAGCCTCTGAAAGAATCACTACTGAAGCATCTTGAATCCCTTTTTTCCTTTCTCATGGTAGTAAGGCCAGAGGAAATGGTGATTTTTGCAGAAGTTCTTTGTCCTTTGTGAACCCTCTTCGAATGAACCGATGAGCTTCGCTCCCTGCGCAATGAAACATCAGCACGGTGCCATCAAAGGGACAAGTTCTGCCCTCAAATGAGGGAGTGGGCAAGAAATTCTGAGCTCTGCACATGTGCCTGTGGCCTTATGTGTCTCATCTGCTCAGCATTGAATTCAGAAGCTTAAATCTACAGACTTAGTGCTGAGAATCTGTCCTGCAGTATTTACGGCTGTTGTTTCACTTTAATCTCAGCTGATCATTTGCTTCCTGGTTCTCATATAATTAGAACATATTAAACAGGAGCCAACCACAAGAAATATAAAAGGTTAAGGCAGTTAGGAAATGTCAGTAGAATGAATACAGCTCACTAATTCACGGGTTCTTTCCATAAATATTTCCACCAGCCAAAATATTGACTTTAACCTTTTCCATCTCCTGCGTGTAAAGCTTTGTATTCCCTTGTCGCAGCAACAAATACCTTGGAGCGTGGGGATGGTGCTTAGCACAGGGCAGGCAGCTACACTCTGCAGTTATGGTATTAATTAAGTGGCAGAATCAGATTTCAGCATGGTAAGGCACACCCAGAGATGGAAAACCGGGATGTAATGAAAATGAGCAACATGTTATAGCTGGGATCGCAGAAAATTGTTTAGGATGACAGTTTGCAGCTGGTCCTGCAAAAATCTAACCCAAAGATGTTTTGCTGTGAGTAGCACAAATGTTTGGATGTTTGGATTAAGGGATGTGGTGGGTTAGTGTCCTGTGCTGCTGGAAGATGTGGATCTTCTCTACATCTGGGATCTTTTCTCATAAATTGGTCAAGACCCATCTTAAAAGCTGTTTATGTCCTCCTAACTCCAATTCCCAGAGTGGAAGGTGGTTTCACCACCTCCTGACACAAAATCACCTCCTGATTTTGTGTCCAATGACACAAAATCCTTTTGGTTCTGGTGTCCCAGGGTTCCTGCGCACTCTGAGCTGGTTTTGCACATGTTATGGAGGGGATCACAGGCAAGGTTTGCTACTGACCTCCCATGGTCTGAGCTTCATTCAAGAAATTAGCAGCTCCTACCTGTGGCTTTTTCATGCTAAAACTTGTCCTCTGCCCTGACTTCCTCAGGATGCTAAATGAAAGGGGATCCACTACTGTTTTCCTTGAATCCCTACCAAACTCCTGCCTGTTTGAGAGTTAGAGATAAATCTTTCTGTGGGGGTCTGTGGTACTAAACCCAAGAGCTGCACTCAGGGTTAAATGTCCCCTGGGCTTTCCATGTGTGCATGGGGCACGGCTGCCTGTGGAAAACATGTTATTCCCTTGCTCTGCTTCCCTGTGTGCTACCTGTGGTTTCAGCTGATAAGTGCTCTGGATGTTTTCCTCTGAACCATCTCGTAAAAGCAGCATGTGCTGTTAGAAAGCAGTGGGCTGCACCTCAGAAATCAAACCAGTCCTTTAAAGCACTAAGGACTGGAATGTGATTTTCTCCATGCAGTATTCCTTGGTAGATTTTTGTGTCTCACAGCCTGCTGGGATGCTCGCACATCCTGGGAGCAGTACTGGGGGTATTCATGTCACAGGATACAAACAATAAATACAGAATGGTTTGGGTTGGAAGGAACCTTAAAGGTCATCCAGTTCTACCCCCTGCCATGGGCAGGGATACTTCCCACTGTCCCAGTTTGCTCCAAGCCCCATCCAACCTGGCCTTGGACACTTCCAGGGATGGGACAGCCACAGCTGCTCTGGGCACCCTGTGCCAGGGCCTCACCACCCTCACAGGGCAGAATTTTTCCCCAAGATCCCATCTAAGCCTGCCCTGTGTCAGTGTGAAGCCATTCCCTCTTGTTCTGTCACTCTATGCCATTTTCCCAAGTCCCTCTCCAGCTCTCCTGGAGTCCCTTTAGGCACTGGAAAAGGCTCCAAGGTCTCCCTGGAGCCTTCTCCTCCCCAGGCTGTATAAATCTGGGTCCAATCTACATGTGGGTGTACACAGATTACTGTACTTTAATGCCAATTCACATCACTGGTTTAATACTGGGCTCATGGCAGAAATCAAGATTTGCCTTTAAATGAATATATCTTTTGCAAAAGGAACCACAGTGAGCAGCCCAATGAGACATGCAGTTGTTTTTTTTTGTAAGGTTTTATACTGCCTTCATCCTCCTGGGATGTGTGTGCTTCCCATTAGTGCATTTCCCACCAACCTTGTCATCTGTCACAAGTGATTTGCTCTTTCTCATTTTATCCCTCCCAGAGGAGAACTGGTTCTGAACAGAAACCAGTTAAATTTAGGGTTTTTTTTTGTTTTCTAAATTTCTGTGCAAGTGCCCCTGCTCATTGTTTATGCTGGCAAAGCAGGGCTAAAGATGCATCCCTTTCTCTGCCTTTGGGGGCAGGTGATGTGTGTGGTGGGTTGCATCAGCACCTGGGGCTTTTTGCACATGAAAAAAGCATTCCCAGATCTTGCCAGGACCTTTTCAATCCCCTGATCCTTCTGCTCTTTACCAGTTTAATGGGTTAGAGGTGATCAAGTCTCCAGAGTGGAAATCCATCCTTCCCTGCCCCTTACCTTGGGGCACAGCTGGAAAGGGCTGGGGCTGAGGGAGCTCTGGATTCCCAGACTCAAACCACCTGAGAAACAGCAGCAATGGGATTTTGAGGCTGAGGTGGTTCTGTTTTGTTGTAATCCCCTCTCCAGTATTCCTTGGCAGCACTCTGGCTGAAACCTCCACCTGTCAACTTGTGGGTGCCAGTGACAAAACTTCAGTCTGCCCCTCTGAATTATATGGAAAATGTTATTTCTTTTCCATTCAAAAGAGCCAGTTCAGGCCTGGGCATGAGGGTAGGTGCATGGAAAGTCACCTGGGAGTAAAACCTGCATCTGCCTGGAGTTTCACCACCACATCTATTCCCTGTCATATTAATTAAGAATTATTCTTTCCCCCCACTAAAAACCTTCCTGTGAAGCTGACTCCACTGAAACCCACAAGGGCTGAGTCACTGTGCAGACCCTCGTAGCACATAATCACCTGGGGGATTATTTCCTCTGTGGAATAGCTGGAAAATCAAGTGTGTCTGGCCACTGGAAAGGAGAAGGGATTCCTGCCTGCATCCAAACCCAGGGGAGGTGAGCCATGGCTGGTGGCCAGCTGCAGGGATGAGCCAGCAGGGCCAGGTGTTTTGTTTCCTTGAACACCTCTGGCGTGGGGCAAGGCACCACTCAAAGCTTTGTCATCATCTGCTCCTTGGAAGAGGTTTTCTCCTGAGACAGCCTGTGTTTTGGCTCTGAGCTGAGCTGTGTCAGAAAGGTGTTTCTCATTGTGCCAATTATCATCAAGGAGTGGGGATTAGCTTCCTTTCTTGTGTTGCATGGGGATAATTTGGCATTGGCATGGCTTCTGAGTCCTTCTGATTGAAATGATTTAAAAGCTGAGGTCATGGCAGGGCTCCTTGCAAATATCCCCTTCAGCAGCACTTGCTGTTCTGTATTTTCAAGGCATCCCAGAGTGTTTTGACTTTTCTCAGGCATAAAAAGAAGGAAAAAAAGAGAAAGGGAAGAGTAAGTTTGGAAATGCTCATGCTTCTTGCTGGAGAGCAGGTTATTTACTGTTGTTCTTGGCATGGGAGAGTTCCCAAGGCCATGAGCCTGGGTTTGGCTGTGTTCTCATGGGCCCTTGGCACCACAGAGATTCCTGTTTCACCAGAGGGGACAGATGCCCCCAGCCCCACATCAGCACTGACCCATGTTGGGGAGATGATTTAATCATCTCTGATAACTGGGCAACCAACCAGACAGATGCCCCCAACATTCAAGGAGTAAAATCATCCTCCATGTGCTCAGAAAGACTTGCATATCTACTGAAGTCAAGGCTAAAGATGCAAAAGTGCATGTCAGCCCTATTTCTGGCTGGGCTGCCAGCATGGGGACGGTGGCTTTGATCTATGAAGTAGGGAACAACTCCTTATAGAGAGATTTCAGACTCTATGTGGGTGGGAAATCTGGGAAATCTCCTGGTGGAAGAATGCTAGTCTTGGTATCTTTCATAATAATATGAAATAACTTCAATATGAAAACTTCTACTTTTGCTACAACTGGCATAATATTTCCTTAAGTTATGATCCTCTGGATCTGTTTTTTTTTACAGGGCCTTTTCATCTTCAGATGTCTTTCCACATTTTATCTGACTGAACTGCCTTAGAAGCACAATAAAACTGAGGGCAAAATATTACCTTTCTTTGTTTCCTCCCAGGTAACATGTCACTCTTTCATCCTCATTTTGGATGAATGACTCTAGTTCTTCATAAAATTTCTTTTAGCATCCTGGTAAGATTTCCCTCTGGAATAGTTTCTCATGTGCTGTAACACGAATATGAGGGTAAGATTGACTGCCTTTCAAATTCTAACCTCAAAATTTTCGTCTGTCTTGGAGCCTTCCCTTGGCAGTCGTCATCAAAGACCCTGTCGAGCTGCAGGCAGGGGTTTTGTTACAGCAGGAGTGGTCTGGGAGCCAATGCTAATCCTGCAGCTTCCCTTCAGAGTGGGATTTGAATGTGTGTTGGTGTTGTGCAGTGAAACCTGTGCAACAGATTATGGACCCTCTGTTCTCCACCACCCCATTGCTGGTTACCAAGGAATGCAAAGGCTTCACTTGCTCCAGGACCAGACAGATTTTAAAAATACTGCTGGCACCCAGTTGGTTTCCTCATTTATCAGGGCAAAAAGGCAGCAGGAGGGGCTGCAGGTCCCTTCTGCCCTCGGCTGTACCTGGAGGAGCACAGGAGCTCTGAGGTTCATGACAGAGGAGCTGTGGCGCGTCAGGAATGCGGCTGGTGCCAGCTCAAGTGGAAGCCACAGGCCTTGATGCAGAAATTATCAGCTGAGACTGTTTGGTTTGTGCTTCACAGGGAGCTGGATGGGACCATCAACATTCCCTCCTGGGTCTACAAGTCTGTCAAAGGTAAAAAATGTGCAATTTAGGCCAAACATCTCAGGTGTCCCTGGGCATGGATGGATGAAAGGAATGCACTGGAGGTGCTGTGCCTGGAGCATAAGCCCTGACTTATTCCTTCTGCAGCAAATGAATTTGCAAAATATTTATTTGGCTGAGATTTCCATGGGAACAAGAGGGATGTTTTGCACTGGGAGACACATTTGTCTCTGGGAGTCCTTGAAAACTGGCACAATGTGTGATAAATAAATGTTCCAGCGCTGCCTGTCGTGAGGAAGGGTATTGTGGACCAGCACCTGGGGCTAGAATGTGAAGTGATTTAATTTAACCATCATGTTTGCAGAGTTGCCCAGTTGTACCTGTTGAATCCACTGTCATTGTAAATAAAATTCTCATGCTGCTGCTGGGTCAGTTGTTAGGCAAAATCTGGAGCCACTGCAGGGAGGGCTCTCAACATCTTTCAGAAGATGCAGCATGCACTCCTGTGTCACCCCTGGGTGAATGTGAATCTTCTGAAGAAGGGAGTGTGGACTGAGGTGGAGGAGCTGCACGAGGCACCCAGGAGTGAGGCTGGTGTCTTGTGTGTGAGGTGTGTGAGGTTCTGCAAACGTGGGCCCACAGGAGAGATGTTCCTGCACCTCTGGACAGCCCAGATGTGCATGGGAAGTGTGCACATGTGAACTGTGTGGGTGTTGCTTGTGTAGCATCACAGCTGAATGAGCAAACTTGTGACCCAACCTTGTCACCGGCTGGGGCCAAGCTATGAGAAAATGGTTAAAGCCATGGAGAAAGAGGATACACAGCCTGACTTGAAGGTAAAGTTTTTCCATCTGACTTCAGCTGGAGTTTGAACCATGTCCTAAGCTAATAACATTTACACCCATTGCAGGGAGGAGGCCTCTGCTCTGTAATGAGTCTGCAGTTTGTTCTGTGATACCTTTTTCCTTTCTGCCATCTCTGCACAGCCTTGGATGGGTATTTATAGAGCGAGAATGTATGAAACCTTCACCCTTCAAACATGTGCTCAGCCTGAGGAGCTGTAATGATTCATGTCCTCCTCTAATGACCACTGATTGTATGTGAAAAACTTGGATGAATCTTCTGAGGGGCTTAAAACACCATGTATATCTGGATTCCAAAACAGCCATATGGGCTGTGACTCATTCCTTCAGATGCTGTTCATAAAAATCAATTATATGGTCACTTTGGCTACCAGGAGGGATCTTTTCCCTTGCCTGCTTGTTTCCTAATACTGTCTTTTATGACTCTTAGAAAATCATAAAATGCTTGCAAATTAGATAATACTTCTGGCAAGAAACATCTTCCATGGAGACAGGTCTGTGGCAGTTTAGTTAAAAGCAGGCTGGAATCCTAGGACACACTGAAATTTTTAGCATTGATGTGCTAAAAACACCTGGCAGAAGAAAGGGGGGAAGTGCAAAGCATCTGGAAAAAGCAGGGAGGCTGTGGAGGGAGGGAAGGAGGCAGCTGATGGTGGCTGGAGCACAGTGGCTCTCTCAACCGTCTCATTCCTTGCCCAGCTCATGGAGCCTGATGTTTTCACACCTGATGGCTACAATTGAGAGCTCAAATGATTGGGTGATTGCCCACAAGCTCCTGCTGTCTGTGCATGGCTTGAACACCAGGTGATGGGAAGAGTTGGGGGGTTTGGCTCCCTGTGTGAAGATGTAGGTGGTTGTGGCAGAAGCAGCTCTGTTGACTTCTGTTTTAAAGTGTTAGAGCAATTAAGGGATGCTGAGAATATGGTTTGTGATATGCAACTGAGGTGCACAAATTCTTGATTAAAATGGTGTGCTG
The DNA here is from genome assembly GCF_027579445.1 of Ammospiza nelsoni. NCBI lineage: Eukaryota > Metazoa > Chordata > Aves > Passeriformes > Passerellidae > Ammospiza > Ammospiza nelsoni. The sequence goes on from NC_080641.1 coordinate 31,929,498, forward strand.
ATTTTCATTGTCACCTGATACTGCACTGTGGTCACCCCCAGGGGGTTTTATGCTATACCTTCTCTGGGCTAAACCATTTGAGAGACTGGTAGTGTCTTCTTCCCACCTATAAACTATGCAGATTTTTTTCTGTCTCCTCAGTGAGTAGATTCTGCTTTTGTGTCACAGCATCCCAGGCAGCAGGAGCAGTGTTTGCCTGCTGAGAGGGGCAGGGTGGGACAGCACCTCTGAACCTCCAGCTCAGGATGGTTTTTGGTAATGCCCTCAGGATTGTCACTCTGGGCTATAAGTATTGATGAAAGACATTAATTTAAAAGGAGAAAAATCTCAAACGTATGCTTGCCAGAGAGCATTGCAGCTACTTTAGATAATGCACTTTGTCTTCTGAATAAAGAAAGATTGATATCTCAGATTATCTCACGCTCACTGAGTGTTTGCTCTGAATAAAATACAACTTAGCAACTGGCTGCTTGTGCCTGTGTATGTCAATCTGACAGATCCACCAGCCTTTCCTGGAAGCCTTTTGATGTCCTGTGGCTGGTTGATTAGGAGTCCCTCAGGAGATCCAGGGCTGCTCTTCAGATAAATCTCTCCTCATGCCCTGCCCTCGTATTTCCACTGCCTGCCCCATGTGTGGGACATCCACTGACAGAAACACACTCCAGAGCAAGCCTTACCCTAATATAAACACATTGCTGCATTTCCTAATTTTATTTTTCTGGAGCAGCACATATAAATTGTTGTTTGCCCTTGGCTCAGCTCTTTGAAATATTGCTCTGCCACTCACCCGATCTTATCTTGCACAAATATTTACACACATTTGTGCTTTGTAAGGCATGATTTAAACGGCCTTTGCTGGACAATTGAGGTGGTGCCTCTGTGATCCAACCCTTTGGGTTGTGAGGGAGCCAGCCCAGGACATCTGTGCCAAGGAGGATTCCTGCTGATTCAGCCAGAAGGCTGCCATTCAAAGTTCCCATTCCCATCAAAGTTTTGCCACCTCTATGAGTAGCTGGATCTGCTGCCTACTCAACGAGCACAGAGTTGTTCTTACAAGGACTTGTAGTGAGTGGATAAGGGGGAATGGCTTCAAATTATATAGGATATTAGGAAGAAATTGTTCCCTGTGAGGGTGGGAATGCCCTGGCCCAGGTTGCCCAGAGAAGCTGTGGCTGCACCATCCCTGCAAGTGTCCAAGGCAGGTTGGGCAGGGCTTGGAGCAACCTGGGATGGTGGAAATTGTCCCTGCCCATGGGAGAGGGTGGAACAGGATGATCTTTAAGGTCCCTTCCAACCCAAACCATTCTGTGATTCTTTGATTCTGTTTTTACAGCATCTCTCCTGACAAATATTAGGAGAAAGTGTTTCAAGCCTTCCCCTGAGGATGCTTTACTCCAACGGAAGCTGAGCGTTTTGGGCAGGGGTTGCTGGGTGGGGCTGCACTCTCCAGGGAGCCAGACTGAACATTTGTGACGGCTCCTCTGGCCTCAAAACGCACGAATTTGTGCATTTCCGTGCTAAATGGATTTTTCTGTGCGTAAATCACCAGGCACTATTTACAGTGAGTCATCTGAAAGGAAGGATGCATCACTGCTGTGAGTTTGCTGGTGGCTCAGAGCTCACACTTGGTCAGAAATGATGGGGAGGTTTTGGGTTGGGATTTCTCCTGTTTAACCCTTTCTAAGATGTCCCAGCGTCAGCCCTGCTGCTCCAGTGGTCATCATTATCTGGCCTGAGCCATGATTCAGCTTCTGCTTCTTCTTTTAAATACCAAAACATAGGCAGAGATAGGTGGAAACAGTGTGAAGAAACTGGATCCAAATGATGGTAAAAACAGCTCAAAGTCAACCCAGTGATGGGTGATTCTGTATTTACAGAAGCCAGCAAGGTTCACCAGAGCCCATTAAGGTTTCTGAGCCAGGTCAATGCTTTGTCAGGACAGCTGCCTGGTGAACTGTGCACCTAATGCACTTTTAATGAAAATATTATCCTCTGGAGCAAGGCCAGGTACGGCTAGAGCAGCAGCAAAGACCCTCCTTTCCCTAGAAATCATGGGAAAAGATATTACAGCTATTTCATAAGCTTGTATGTTTTAAAAGTCTAAGAAACCCAGCCCACATCAACAGCAGAGAGAGCAGGCTTCCACACGGACACGTCATTTAATCACAATTTAATAAGGCTCCTGTATCAGACTTTCGTAATGAAACTTTTGGGCAGATCCAAACAAAGGGGTCACTGTGGGAGAGAAGAATGCAGCCTTTGATTCAGGGTTTCTTTTTAGGGTTCACGATGGTTCGTTTTCAGCGAGCTGCTGGCGAAGTGAAATGCTTTCCGCATGCCAACTGTTACCTCATAAATGGACCTTGTGAAAAGTAATTTGTGATCACAAGATGATTATCAGCCTCCTCAGCCCAGCTCCTGTGAGAAGGGCGAGTTCTTCTTCCCTTGAAGAAGCCCTTGGGTGTTCAGTGCTTCCCCAACTGCTCCAGAGAGGTGTTTAGGGCCTGGATCACAAAAGGGTGTTATTCTAATAATACAGCAAAGCTGCTGGGAGCAAAAAAGCTGGACTTGTACAAATGTGCTCAGCATGGTGGGCTTGGGAGGACATGAAGGCAATGATGGATCAGGCAGAGGTGAGCTGCCTGCACTGAGGAACAAAATCTGCTGTGCCAAAGGGTGCCAGAGAATCTCCATTCCCCTCCAGTGTCCATGTTCTGGGGGCTTGTTGTGTGAGCTGGTAACTCACTGAGAGGTGAAGAGGGCCATGAATGATCTGGAAAAGGTCAATGAAGGTGACATGAGGAGGAGAAAGGTGTCTTTGCTGTCAGTGTGAGACTCTTGCTATTCCCCTTGCTCACCAGCCTTGTAATTATTTGCGGTCCCCCTTGATCTGCAGAGCTGGGGTGGGGCCCAGGACCCACAAAGGAGGGACATCCACCACCCACTACTGCTCTGATGGACAACATCATCTGAAGATGCAGCTTCCATCCCTGGAGGAAATAAAGCACAACCTCTGAGCATTTTCAAGGCATAAATTTAGCTGGTTCATGCAGCCCCTGGACAACTCTGGCCCAAAAGGACAAGCTGGAAAATTCAGACTGGTTTTGGTTTTTTAATCCACAGTCTGTTGACTTTTTCCAGAGTCTTTAAGTTTTTTAGTTCCAGTCTTTCTGATTTCTTGAAAAGGTCATGCTTGCCTGTTTTGGGTTGTCATAAACTTGTTTTTAACCAGCCCTTGAGGTATGGTGTGTACTGAAAACTGATGATGAAGTGGTGGAGTCTCCAGCATTTTGTCATGGATGGTTATCCTTGTTTTTCCATTAGCAGGATTCTCCTGGTGTGCCATGTGTGGCAGCATGTTGCTCCCAATGATTCCTGCAGCCCATTCCTGGGGCTGCTCAGCTTTAATTTCATCCCTCATTTGTTTTCTTCTTGCAAATGTTGCACAGGCATTGGGCTGGGCAGTTGCATTTTGCGTATCGGAAAAAAGAACTAAACTCTCCAGTGATTCTTACTGCAAGGAGAGATTTATTGGAGGAAAAAATAATTTAGAGGGTTTTTTTCTTGTGAAGCTCTTTGAGGCTGAGCTTCACATCACTGTCTTCCCTGGTGTGGTGCTGGGAGGCACAAAATTGTCAGAATGGATGTGAGCTGAGCAAGGCTCATCCAGTGTGTGCTCCTGTTTACCTGGAGCTCCCTGTCCAGCTTGGTTGGGCTGTGTTTCTGACAGTTTCTGTGTTTCTGACAGTTTCTGAGTTTCTGGGTGAGCGTGCTGAAAAATGCCACGTGTTGTCTTGCTTTTCCTTGCCATGAGGGACGTGGTGGCTCTGGTTAGGATGGAGTCAGTTCCTTTGCTTGGAAGAGCCACAGATGGATGAGGGTGAGGACTTCTCTTTAACACATCACATTTGAAGCTCAGGAAGCCTCCAGCAGTCTACACATAAATTCCATGATGGGACAATGGGCAAGCAACTGTCCTGACTCCTAAATGTCTCCATAACTGTTATCTCTTTAATATTAAACAAGGACAACTTAGATTTTCTTTATCTTGCTCTAGTGCTGCAGAAATGTTAGAATTGCAGAACCAGCAACTTTGCTATTCCTTTTTTTGTTCCCCAATCTGTTTTATTAGTGGTGCCAGGTGAATTAAGATCCTGCCTGAAGAGAGCACCCTCCTTTCTCTTTAAGAAAAAAGCAATAGGATGAAGCACAAAAATTCATGACAGTTACTTATGAATACCAGGGTGCAAAAATACACCTTCCTGAGGGGAGAGACAGTGGGGGACAGGTGAGGGGACAGGGATTTTGTGCCTGTCTGCTGCTGGTTAAATGCAGGATGTGGTATCCTCCTCATCACTCGCTCATCTTTCATAGCCATCCTTTCTAGCAAAGCTTTGCCTGTTATCTTTGGCTGCTCTGAGGTAGGGTATTATATCCCTGGCTGCATCTGATACTAACAAAATGTGGCTGAAACAAAATATAAAGTTCTCAAAGCAAGCCTTGCTTTCATTTTTTTACATCAGAAGCAGGGCATTTGTCCATCGGTGGCTCCGATGCCATTGTGGGGAACAAAGACAGCCCCTTTGCAGGCTCTCCATAAATAAGCCTTGCTGCTCCTCAACCTAGTTTTCCTGGCAAAATCTTTTGCTTTCTCATGTGTCAGAAGACCTTCCCAAAGCTGCTGCTGAAGCGCCAAATGCCTCTCTGAAGAGTTTTGCAGAAGCTGAGGTTACACAGTCTCTCCTTAAATCAGAGCTGAACACTTTGGAGTGTGTCTGCTTTCCACGTGATGCAGTTTCCAAAATTCAGGCCCTTTCTGCATGCTGCAGGTCCTCCTGCTGGGCCACCAGAGCACCCAAATGCTGAGTCACATCCTAGCCCTTGATGTCCCACCACAGCCCTGGTGTTGGGCTGGCTCCCACATGGGTGAGCACTGCTCTGCCAGCCCCAGTCTGTGCCCATCTGACCAAAAATGGGGCCTGGGAGTTCATGAGTGAGGGGGCTGAGAGGCAGAAGAACTGGGAGGAGACACAGCCAGGACAGCTGATTCCAGCTGAACAGAACGATATGATGTCAGGAAAGTTTCTTCACCAAGCAGGTTGCTGTCCAGGGCAACAGTGGGGTCCCCATCCCTGGAGGGATTTAAAAGAAATGTAGATGTGGCACTTGGGGACATGTTTGGTGCTGGGTTAATGGTTGGACTCAGTAGTCTTTTCCAGACTAAGTGATTCTATGATTCTCTGCTTCCTGCAGTGGAGGATGTGCCCTTTCTCTTTTTTGCTCACTCACGTCTCCACAAAGCCTTGTACATAGTTGTAGTTCTGGGGAGCTCCCTGTGTTCCTGAGTGCCAAAATAAAAATTTGAAAAAGGGCAATGATATGACAGGGCATGGGTGCTGTCCACCAGTGGCTAAAGCTCTCCAGAGGAGGAGGAAGCAGCATGAAGGTTGCACCTTACCTGGCTGGCAGCAGTGTCTCCCAAAGGAGTGCATCCCTGTATCCATCAGTGCTGGCTCTCCAGGAAACTCCTCTGCTGGGAAACCTTGTGTGGGCAACACAAACATCCCTTGCCCCCAGCTGGCCATGGCTTGAGCTCTGGGAATTCCCAGCAGAGGTGATCCAAGGGCAGTGCATGTGGCAGGGAGGGAGTGCTCCTTTTGGAGACCACGGTGGCTGCCACCTCCTCACAGGGGACAGTCACATTCCTCAGTCCCCCACTAATGTGGGGCTGGAAGGACCGTCACAGCACCCAGAACCACATCAGCTCCCTCTGAGTGTGATGCCCTTCCTAACCTAGATTTTGAAGTCCTTCCACCTCTGTTGCTACCTCTTGTGAAGCAGCTGCTGGGTAACCCTGGTGTGGAGTGACCTGCACTCACCACTTAGCAGGGAAGGAATAAAAATGCCTGCAGCATTCCAGCACCTGGCACAGGAAAGGTGGTTTTCCATCTATTGCTAGCATATCAAGGATAGAGGAAGCACAGAAGCAGCTCTGGAGGAGCCAGGCAGAAGGGCTGGAAGCGTAGGAAGCGTTGGCCAAATAAAAGTGGAGGATGTTTGGGGTGTGAAATCGGGAAGAGTCTTCAGGAAGCTGGTAGGAAAATTCAGCGGAGATAGGAGAGGGGAAAACAAGAATGCTGAGAGGGGGAGGAGGGGCAGTCTGCCTTGTTTAGCTGTGTTTATAGAAAATTGGACCATCCCCAATTCTTGTTCAGTCCTGAGCTGCCCAGATTTCCCTGCTAGCCCCATCCCTGCGATTCCCAGTCAGGAAGTGGTGCTGGTGTGTGTGCAGGGTTATTTTGGGGCTGGAGGCTATTTCAAGAAGCATCAGCAAGGCCAAGCTCATCAGTGCTGTCACACATGGACTTTGAGGGGGTGAACTTGGCTCATCAAGAAAAAAAAAAAAAAGATCAAACTTGGCAAATCAAAATTAACATGTTTGGGCTGTCTAAAAGCAAAAACAGTGGAAGGAAATGTTTTTTCTTTTTTTTCTATTTTTTCTTTTTCCACAACTGCCACTGAAGGTCTCAATGAGTTGCACGAGGCACTTCTGTTTTATACAACTTAAATGAAAAGTCTCTTTTCCTCTTCTTTCAACAGAGAATAAAATGAGCTTGTAAGACCTCCCAGCATGGTAACAGGTATGATTTAATCCTGAAGAAAGAGCACTGGACAACACTCTCAGGCATAGGGTAGGATTCCATGATCCTTAGGGGTCCCTTCCAAGTCAGGATGCTCTGTGATTCACTGATTCACTGGCTTCCTGTCTTGCACAGAAGTGTTGGCACTAAAAATTCTCATTTTTATGTCTCTAAGTCACCTCCAAGTTCTGGTGTGGTACAGATTAGTGAAAATGATCTTGTTAAACAACAACAAATTCTTGGGATATGATCCCAAGGCAGGGCTTTAAAGCTACAAATGATGAAATACATGGGAGAAATTAAAGGTAATAATCTTTATAGTCCTTCATGTCCAATACATCCAATCCATCATTAATTGTGCACGCTGTGGTCACTCCAAAATTCACTGCTGCAGGAAATCATCCAAGCCAAATGTCCTGGCTGCTATAACTTTATTTTGTGAGGAATGTTTTAATTTCACACTCATCAGTGGCATGCCTAGGTTAGCCAGGCAGCACAAGAAGTGTCTTTATTCACCTTTCAAGACATCACATGGTTCATGGGGAGGAATTATTTCTCATTTGTGAGCAATAATGACAGAAGGTGGCCACTGCTGGAGGGGGAGGAATTTCTTCTTCATTGCACTTCATTCACACTTGGGGCAAGAGGCTTCACAGGAGACATGTGAGATCTGGCTGTAAGCAAAGCTGATATTACCATATATTTGATTTAAATTTTAATCAAATGGAATTGTTTTTCAAACGCAGATAACACAGCAATGGCTCCAAAAATAAAACACGGACAAGCAATCTATCAGGCATGTCTGTCAGCAAAACAGACTCCATCTCATAAACCTGCCAAAACAACCCTTTTCTTCAAACAATAAAAACTGGGAGGAATGGAAAACCTCAACTTTAAAAAGATTTGTATGTTAAAAAAAAAAAAAAAATTAAAATCTCCCTAGCTCTCAATCGGTGTGATTTGGAAAAGGTTAATGTAAAAATGAAAGCCATTCAATAAATCTTTTAGTGGAGATCAAAAGCAATGAGTGCAGGAAACCAGAAAATTGATGATACGACATTTTCCGACACTCCATAACATTCATATTATTCAGGGAGCTGCCAACCACAATTGTTCAAATGCTCTTTTAACTGATGTTGTTACTTGAACTCATAAGCCAGCCACTGGTCTCCCCAAGGAAAACCATATGGGAAGACAGTAGCTCAATTAAAAGTAATGTGGTGTGTGGCTCTTAATCCTAGCTTGAGCCCTTGTGCCAGCAAGCTCTTAAGTGTGTGCCTAAATTTAAGCCTGTGCTGGATTTTTGTCTGTTTTATGAGCGTTTCTTGAGTGAAATCCCCAAAATAATATTTTGCAGAGGGTCTGCTGTGCACACGGCCTGTGCTCAGAGGTGGCACCTACGTTCTCCTGGGTGCACTGGGCTCTGCCAGGATTTCGGGACGGTTTCTGCCGTGGGTGAACACGGATTTGTGATTGCAAAGCCTGGTTTGAATCCTGTCTCCCTCTAGTGTTGCAAAAACACTTTTAAAAGGACTCAAAGGGGGTGCTGGTGATTCAATGCCCAAGGTGCTCTCCTGGCTGAGGGAGCAGCAAACTGAGGCCTGCAAGATCCATGGATGGCCTGAGGGGAGTGCTTGGAGCAGCTCTGGATGGGGAGTGCTTGGAGCAGCTCTGGATGGGGAGTGCTCACTCCCATCTCACTCACCATGTGAGCAGAGCTGCTGCTGGTGGTTTGGCTGATAGACCAGGCCCATTTTGGCTGGGCTCTGCTGGATCTCCTGCTCTGCTGCAGGCATGGCTGCTCCGTTGCGTGCCGGCGTCTGTGCTGGCTGTGAGTCTGGCATCCTCCTGCCTGTCCTGGAAATTAGTGACATCTGAAGGGAGGGAATGATGAAAACAAGATATGGGAAGCTCATTTGGATGTGGGGGGAAAAACATGGGTGTTTGGGGCTCCCTGTGGGTCACACAGGTTGGGTTGTGCCCCTCTCATTGCATGCTAGGCGGTGTCCACAGGGCCCAAGAGCGGCTCCACAGGGAGGTGGTGGCATGGCATGGTTCTCCCCTGGTCAGGCTGCCATGGCTGGTCCCAGCAGATGGGAACAGTGTGTGGAAGGGAGCTGAAAACGTGCTTGTTTTCCTTTGCCTCCCCTTTGATGGGGGCAGTGCTGCCTGCACCTTGGCTGTGCGCTCACAATGGACAATGTCCCATGGAAGATGTGCCAGCTTCACTTCTTTTCCCATGGTATTTTACCACTCATTAATCCTTTTGATTTTTAGCCTCTTTGAAGCCCAGGGTTTGGATGTCTTTCAGCTCCCACTGAAGTGGGACATGAAAACACTTCAACCAGTGCAAAAGTTTAAACCCTTATTCATCCACCCTGGAAAGGCTTCGGCTTGATACGCTGACAATAACTGACTTTATTATGTTTATCTTTTGGCAGTATCTCCTTCTGCAATTGATAGTGCCTGGGGTTTTCCCTGTGCCAGGTTGAATTTCCAGCCCCAGTGAATGAACCAGGCTGCCAGGCTGAGCCATGTGCAGGGCAGGCCGTGATTTCCGTGGTAAATACAAAGAAGAGTAAAATAAACATGTAGCCCAACAGCACACGCAGACACACACATATGATAAAAAGTCTGGTCTTTCACCTAATTTAGACCAGAAAATTGGCATCTGATTTTATTGTTCAGGCAGACTCCAAGAACACAAACATATTTTTTCCTTCAAAATGAGAACTGCCAAAATATAAAGAATGATATCTGCTGGTTTGGGCTAATTTGGATTAACTGTTTCCTGACTGCTTTTTGTGGAACAAGTGGTATTTTATAACAGCAGCACTTCCAAGTCTGGCTCAGGGAAATGGCTGTACCCAGCCACCAGACTCATGCAGGACGAACTTTCTGACCTGTGTCTTTGAAAAGGGAAGAAAAGGGAATAGTCTCTCTTCCCAAAATCTCAGCCCCAGGATGCTGCCAGCCCAGGTCCTGCTGCAGCATGGAGAGGTGAATTTAGAACAGCCAAGCTAGACAGGAAAGCATGACACGGAAAATGCTGAGCTTTCCGCAGTTTGGTTCCATTTTAATTAGCATTTTCTGCACACTTTTGATTTCCGATTTTCCTGCCCAGCTGTTGAGACTATTCATATTTCTGGAAATGTTTCCAAAAGGCAAGGAGAAAAAAAGCACAATATTATGGCCAACCCGAGTGCTTAATTAAAATAGCTGGAATTAGAATAACATTGCAATTAGAGTTGTGTCTATTGGCCTTCCGGGGTTTAGGATCTGTGCTTTCAAGCCTTTTGCTGTAAACACGGGTCTGGAAATTTATCTTGGTTTCAAAATAGCCAAATGTTGCAAAACCCACCAGAAGGAGTGAGAGAGCTGGGAACACTGGCCCTGCAGGAGGATAGGGCAGAACCCACCCATTGCCTGTGGCTCTGTTTGGGATGTTGAAATAGATGCAGGGGGGAAAAATAAAATCCCACTTTCTGTAAGGGCTGATTTGAAGAATCCCACTGAAAAAGCAGTGTGGAAAGCGTGGCATGCTCTACACAGAAAGTATGCAGCGTATTTTTAGCCCCATTTCCTGGCACCTTGTGCATTAACTGCTTCCATAGCTGGAGCATGGGACCGGGATGGTCTGAGCCTCTGGAATTCTGGTGCTGGTGGTGAGATGGGGTGGCTGCTGCAGCTGTAGAGCAGAGGGGGAGTTTTAGCTCCCAGGGGATCTCTGGAGGCAGGGATGCCTGAGTGCTGCGGTGTGCCACTCACCCAGATGTTGGTGCTGTGCTGGGAGCAGAGCACACCTGCACACAAGCTCTTCCTGGGAGCAGGGACATGGGCAGCACGCAAGGCTGTCCCCAGGGATGCCATGTGGGGCCACCAGCTCCAGCAGCCTTCTGGGGACATCAGCTGTCCTATCTCCAGGGACAGGGTGGAAAGGTGCTTTGTGCCCAGGGGGTATTATTTTCTGTATGAATTATTAAACTCTTTGCAAGATGTCCCTGAGATGCTCCCCATATATGTCCAAGATGTGAGCTGGGCCCTGAGAAAATAGAATCCCAAAGATCTGAGCTGACCCTCAAGAAAACAACTGAGACAGATGACATCAGAAGTGGGGATGTGCTGGCTTTCCTTGCTCTCGATAAAATTTTCAGTAATGCCACACAGGGATGATCCTCTGGCTCCTTCCCTCTGTCCCTGGCTGACCTGGCATGCCAAGGGCCTCAGAACATCATTTCCTTGTAAACTGGTCATGTTTTATTTATTCAATATTGTGCCAAGCTGTGTGAAGATGTGAGAGGAGATGAAAAGCCCTGGGGGAGAAAGAACTTTCTAGGAATGACATCTCCTTGGATGACCTTTAGGAATACATTGAAGCATATACATGAGCAGCAGGGAGAAGTATAAGGCAAATCTGTTTGCTCAGGAAAATGGATGCTTTCCTGGAGCTGTGGGCATTTAAACTTCCCAACAGAGCCCACTTTGGTGGATACAACTGGGAGATCTCCCAATGCCTGCCAGTCTGGTTTTGCTGCTGGGTCATTGAGAAAACCACTAAACCAGCTGAGGGAACATTGATTTTGAGTTCACAGGATCACAGAATATTCTGATTTGGAAGGGGGTCACAAGAATCATTGAGGAAGTGGCCCAAACAGGGATCAAACCCACACCCTTGGAGTTATTAGCACCATCAGCACCATGCTCTAACCAACTGATCTCATCTTGCTGGTTTGTTTGTTTAGTGTTGGATTCTGATGTGAAAATCTGGGGCAAATTAAGAAAAAACAAAGGAAAGATCTTTCTTGGGAGGAAAGAAAATCAGCCTCAGGAACCCACACTGTATTTCATAACTCTGAGGAGAGGAAGAAGAGAGTACATGGACAACCCTCCCCACCACCTGCATGAGAATAATTCTGGATCTAGAAAATAAGTGATCCCACCAAAAGACCCCTAGCAAGCTAACAGGACTTCCCAGACCATGAAAAAAAGTAATGGATTTCCCCTCCTCTTTGCTGCTTTTGCCTCCCAGAATGTGTCACTGGATTCACCTTGGTTGATGTGATTTTCCCCTCCAAAGGAAGGCGGAGAGAAGCCCAGACCCCAACATCCTCACACCTGGCTCTGATTCCCGCTTGGAGCCCTAGAATTGATGATGTGCCAAGTGACGAGGCTCTGACTTCAATTTGGGTGTCAAATGGGGAGAGGTGGCTCATGAAAGATGGGTCTGGGGCAGGGCTCAACTCTCAGCTGGCAGCAGCCAGGAGGAGGAGGAGGATGAGGAAGCACAGACATGGACAGAGGTGCTGGATTGCAGGTGATGCTCAGGCTGAAGGGATGGAGGCAGGTTCCTGACAGCTGGGGAGGCCTTGTGGCATGGCTGCAAGGCTTTTGTGGCCGTAGTCACAAAATTTGAAGAGAAATATAAAGATTTTGGTATCTTGCATCGATCCTGGGAGCTGTGCACGTGCTTCAGGAACAGCAGCTTTCTGTCTCATTTCTACCCCTGCTTCTGATTTACTCTGTCACCTCAGGCAAATAATTTAACCCTGGCTTCAACCTATTTTACGGGGATGTTGCAAGGCTTAATTAGGGCTTGTAAAAGATCTTGAGTTCCTGAGAGGTGCCTGCTGGATTAGGGTGATTAATCACATGTTGATGAGAGAGATATTGGGGGGGTAAATCTGAGCAGTTAACAATAGGGCAGATGATATTTTTCCCTGGGGGAATAAGACAAGGGGGTTGTGAAAGCATGTACACATCAGGTTTATTAATTCTGGATATCAAGCTGTTGAAACTGTAGGGAGGCTCTGTGGTCAAAACCACAGAAATCTGACTGTATGGTTGAGATAAAGACACTCTGCATTTCCACAAAAATCAATCAGAGGCACATAAATTAGGGTGTTTTCCCCCCAGACTTCAAAGCCACAAAGAAGAACAATTTGCAAAGCTTCAAGTTTTGGAAATAAATGTTTGGCACTTGCTCTGAACACCACCGGAAAACACACTGAAATCACCTTGTTAGTATTCATTGCTCTGGAGCAAAAGGGGAGATTATTCAGAAGAGGAGGAGGAGGGGAAGAAAAACTCCCCACATTTTGCCGGACTTTATGCAGTTTTTCGCATGACTGCCCAATTGCCTTCCCATATAGGAGAGGAGGGGGGCAAATGCCAGGCTTTGTACAGTGATTTTCAGGATGACCCAGTTCTCCTTCTCTGCGGAAGAAACAGAGAGAGAGAGAGAACAGTCGCCTGCTGAACCCTGATTTTGGTTCATTTTTTCGGCCCAGTTCTTTTCTGCTGCAGCTTCATCTCCTTCAATAGGCTGCTCCCTAATTTGCACCAGCGCGATGAAAAGGAGCCGGGCCTTGGGAAGCAGAGCAGGCAAAGGCTGAGCAGCCTTTGATGGGCTTTAGAATCCTGATGGTGACAAAGGGAGGGAGCCGGCGCTGGGCTGGGTGTGCAGGGATTTGCCTCTGAATAGCGAGCAGGGCTCTCCAGGGCCGCGGTGACTGCGAGGAATGCAGCGAGCCCTGGCTCCGACAAGCCAGGGTGATTTCATCCTCTTCTCAGAGACACGGCATAAATCAATACTGTTTTGTAGATCGCTTGGCTCGCCACACTTTATTTTTCCTGGGGGAACATCCAGTGTCCGTGCGCTCTGGGGAGGATGCTGCAGGGGAGAGGGGCTGCCTGTGCCCTCTCCATGTGCAGCTCAGTGAAAACTGGATTTTTATTCTTGCAGGGACCAAACAGAGCCAGCCAAAACCAGAGATTATCATCACTAAGGAATCCTGCCTGGGGAGCTCCCACCAACCAAGAGAGCAGTTAGTTTGGGATATTTTAAAGCGTTTTTTTTTTTTTTTATGGCAAGGCAGTTTTAGTTGAGCTAAATGAAGCTTATTGCAGTGGGGATTTCAGCGTGCACATGCTTAACAATCTTTAAAGATTGGATATTTAACTCCAGCAAATAATCAAGTCCCAGGAACAATTTAGATGAGTAATATATTAAAAACAGGCTTACACAGATCCAAGAAAAACGTTGGAGGATCCATAGGGGTCATTGTTATGCACCGCAGGCTTAAATATATTGACTTTTACAACTGCAAATGGATGGTTGCAGAGTGGTTTCCACCGAAGAGCAGTTTCAGTTGCGATAACTCATACAAAGTGAAATTCAGTCTTGCGCTCGGAGCCGGCATGAGGTCTAGGAACCGAGTGAACTTAATCTTTATCTCTCTCCAAACATTACATCTCTTTAATCCTTGAGGCATGCCATTCCTGGGAGGATCCTGCATAAAGGATGCAAGAGAGCAGGGCAGGAATCAGACTTGTTATTTATGGAAAAAATCTGAAATTAGAGAAAACATGTTCTGAAATTACAGGAAAGAAAACATTTTTCCAGAGGGGAAGAAAATCTCAAACCCAAAAATAAACGGATTTTTTTTCACCAATAAAAGTGTTTTTTCCTTCTCTAAGATTACATCATTGTATTGCAAATGAATGAGAAGGATGAAATGTGCCAGCCAGTGTTATGTCTATCCTTCCGCTGCAGGAAAATCAGAATGCATTTTGTGAAGGGGGCTTCTTTTTGATATAAGTTTTGTGAAACTTGTAGATTTTTCTAGAATATTTTTCTATTTGGGGGGAAAACCACCAAAACAGCAAAACAACAACCAAACAACTTTATTTTGGAAAATGTGCCAACCATTCTGCTAAAGCCAAAACATCTATGGAAGTCTGAGTTTTAAAAGTGCATAGATAAGAAATATTTAATGGATATCCATTCATATTTAATGGATATTTAATTTATTGTGAGCTGTTCTTCTGGACTGCTAGAAAAGATAGAACAGTGAAATCAGCTGTCATGGGCAATGCTTTGGGATCACTGGGGTTTTCCTGGCTGGGATTGCTGCCTGAACCAAGACACACTTTACATGCAGCATGTGCACAAAACTATCCCATCCACAGAGAAGTGTTGGTTTGCACTTGTCAAAGTCACACAAAGCTACTGAGGTGACTTGAATCAATTTTAAATCAAATTTATCCTCTCATGCCAGAAAAAAAAACCCCAAAAAACTGGTTGATGAAACTGGGTTTCCATTGGCACCAAGACCTTAACACTCAGCAAATAAACCAGCGTGGGAGCTGTAATCAGCCTGGGAGGGGGCACAGCCAGATCCCCCAGGAGTGCTGAATAGCTGCATTTCTGTAATGCTTCCTCCTATGGCGTGGTGTGACAGCAGATATTTCCTCCCTGAAGATGGATTTGTCACCAACAGAACCAGGAGAGGTGGCAGTGGCAGAAGCAGGGCTTGTAATCACTGTCAGCAGCAAGGTATTTTTCAGGGACCCAGGCATCTGAAGGGAAATATTTTGTTTTCCTCCAAAAAGGCTCATTTCTGGTCCATTGGAGGAGCTATGCCATTTGCTAATTAGGGAATTGGGAGCTGGGGGTCCATGGGTTGTAATCCTTGGCTGAGTGAAGCAGTGTGTTCATTACAGCTGTCACTCATCTCCCTCCTCTCTCATTTTCCTGATCTGTAAATTGAGGTTAATACCCTCTGTGCACTGAGGGTGCAAGGAGGATTAATCAGAGGGCATCCAGAGCACTGCAGCCTTTTCCTTGGGTGGTGACTGGAGCTCCTGGAGAAACTTAAATGTCTCACTGGGAAATTTTGTTTTCCATTGAGAGCCGAATAGAGGCACTTCAGTTCTGAATTACTGAGATGCTACTGTTTTCACCTCAAAATTACCAAAATATGAAGCAATTGTTTCTGGCACAAGGGGGATGGGAGGAAAAACTGACCTTGGAAAAGTATTTAATAGGTTTACCTGTGAAGGGGAACAGGGGGATTTTTCTGTTGAAAAAAAATCCCAACTCAAACACCCTGAATACTTGGCAGCTGCATAATCATGACTTTAATAGAGCCCTCGGTTTTCCTGTTACAATGAATGAGGTCTGCTCTGAGTTAGAAACAAAGCAAAGGGGAAGCAGACAAACCAAAACCCCAGCCCTCATGGCAGTCCAGGGAAATGGGGTCACAATTGGGCACATCTCAAAACCTGTCCAGGAACTGTGTGTTCTCCAGCCGACTGCATTTACCCTCCAGCCTCTTGTTGGGCCACATTAGCAAACAAAACAAACTGGGCTGACACTTTGTGCTGTTCTGAAAGCACCACTCCCAATGGCTTTTCCAGTTCCAGGGATGGAGCAGGCGGCTTAACTACTTATTTACTCGAGCCTGCTCACCCAGAAAGGACCCAACCTGATGGATGGCCCCTGACCTCCCTGCTCTGCATGGCCACCAGCCAGACTGCCACTTGGGTGTCTCCAGCAAGCCTCCCATCTGGCAAGAGTCCAGCCTGTTTTTGCTGCCTACCAGGGTAAGAAATACTACACTTCCCCAAATGGGTGACCCTGAAGTCACGCATGGGTTAAAGAAAAGCATAAGTTATCTGGACTTACAGCCATGAAACCATTCTCTGGGAGGAAAGGGTAAATAAACAAATCATTTATTAGCAAGTAAAATTGTTTTTTCTTTGAAATGCAAAAATGTGCTCTCTGGTGAGTTATGTTTTTAGCTTCACCCTTCGATCTCACCAGGCGTGTCAGGAGCAAAGCTGCTTTCAAGTCACCCATCCAGCTGGTCCTCTGCAGGGTAGTGTAGGGCTGGTTAATCACTCAGGGCAGCACTGGATTAGGGGGAATTCAGTCACTGGGGACAGCAGGATGTGACTGAGGATATGGGGCAGCATGAAGACACTCCGATGTCCTTGGTGCTCTGGTGCAGGGAGGATGATCTCAGGTACCACCAAGGAGAGTGGAGAGGGTGTTCACACCTAATGAGGGAGCAAGGGAACAGCTTTGTGGACATGAGAGGTGTCTGGAGAACCTCCTGGCTTTTCCTGTGGTGCAGATGGTGTGGGGCAGGCTCTGGAGAGGGGAAAGTGTCAGAGTTGTGGTGTGATGCCTCTCCTGCACAGGCCCCACATTAGGGGGATGTCTCCCAACACTCAGCCTCATTCAGTTGTTTCTATTGGTGCTGTTTCATCTTCCCCACTTGGGAGAAGGGGGAAGGGCAATAGTCCGGCCTGCAGAACCCCTGGCTGGGTGGCCAGCACATGTCCTCCTCCAGGAAGGAGATGGAGCTCCCAGGGTCACCTCCCCTCACAGAGGACAGTCAGCATGTTCATTATTCCATCCACCCTCAGGAGGCTCCTGCATCACATCTCTGCTCTGGGCCACAGGGACACAGTGAACTCACATCCAGCAGGCCTTGGATTCATTCTGAAGGTCTTGGATTCACTCTGGAGGTCTTAGATTCACACTGGAGGCTTTGGATTCACTCCGGGGGCATTGGATTCACTCTGGAAGTGTTGGATTCACTCTGGAAGACTCAGATTCACTGTAGAGAACTCCGATTCACTCCGGAGGTCTTGGATTCACTCTGGAGGACTCAGATTCACTCTAGAGGTCTCTGATTCACTCTGGAGGTCTTGGATTCACTCTGGAGGACTCAGATTCACTCTAGAGGTCTCTGATTCACTCTGGAAATCTTGGATTCACTATGAAGGTCTTGGATTCACTCTGGAGGTCTTGGATTCACTGTGAAGGCCTTGAATTTACTCTGGAGGCCTTGGAGTCACTCTGAGGTCTCACATTCGCTCTGGAAGTTGTGGATTCACTCTGAAAGTCTTGGATTCACTGTGCAGGCCTTGGATTCACTCTGGAAGTCTTGGATTCACTGTGGAGGCCTTGGATTCACTCGGGAAGTTTCAGATTCACTCTGACGGTCTCTTCTCATGGCTGGCTGACACGGCTGATCCCTGGGCTGGGGGAGTTCACATGGGAAGGAGGTGCCTTTGCACCTCTGCCTCTCAGTGCTGCCGATTAGGAGGTGCCATGTGGGAAATTGGGCTGAATTCCTGCAGTTTCTGCCCTGCCCTGGCTGTCAGCGATGCTGGTGAGGGGGTGACCCCCCTGTGGGGCTGTGGTGATGAGTCAGGGAGGAAAAGCAGAGATTTTGTGTGCTGAGGAGGAAAATTAAGTGGGGAGATGAAAGTAAGAAGGAAAGCCAGGGGAGAAATGATTACTGAGTCACGTCAGCTTAGCAGATGAGAGCTCCTAATTCCTTCAGCAGGGTGCAGGCCAGGGACAAACCTCCCACTTTCCTCACCTTCAGAAATGGCTGTCAACCTCATAAAGCATCTTAGAAATGCCAATTCAGCACGGGATCAAACTGCTGCTGTTGAGGACACTCAAATTTGTGATTTGGCAAATCACAATTCACTCACAGCACCACGAACAGGTCATTTGTGCTGGAAGTAAATATTTTTTCACATTGGTGTAAATAAGTTAGAGTTGTTACCACAAAAATGTTATTTTTCTCTCGTTTCTGGTGCACCAGCCAAATGAACCCATGGACATACAAGCTCAGCACAAACCCTTCCTCCTCTTGGTTGGAAGAATTAAGATATTCATCAAGCACTTGGATTTTGGAATAAACTTTCATGTAAGAGACACGAATCCAAAGCAACAGATAATGTACATCCCTTGCCATGGCTCTGGAGCTCCAAAGAAGCTGTTTGCTAGTCAGATGTGATTTACAGAACTGTTTTCAATATCATATCATCAAGTATGTCCTAAAAATTGCCTTTGCCCCAAAGACTGGTCTCTAGAAATCAGATTCCTGACATTCCTCATATTGTCCAGCTGAGACCTGCGGTACAAACAGCATTTTTGTAAGGCTGTTTTGAAAAGTGAGCTGTGGTTGTTATTGAACCTTCTCTC
This sequence comes from Ammospiza nelsoni, assembly GCF_027579445.1. NCBI lineage: Eukaryota > Metazoa > Chordata > Aves > Passeriformes > Passerellidae > Ammospiza > Ammospiza nelsoni. The sequence goes on from NC_080641.1 coordinate 31,947,930, forward strand.
CATCTTATTTAGACTTTTCTTCTTTCTCTACTGTTATTATTTATGAACATGAAACTGGGGCTGCTGTTTGGAGAGGGATTGTTTCTCGAGTAAAATTGTGGGTTTCAGTGGACTGCAGCTTCTGAGAGAACACTTTGAGTCAATAAATGTGCTACCACAATTCCATAACTATCCACATGAGGATTAAAATAAGCTGAGGAAAGAATCAAAACAAATCTGTTATTTTTGCTGTGACTACTCGAACCTGCAGAGTGAGAGAAAAAGCACATCTTGCTTTCTAATTTAAACATCACTGATTTATTTTTAGCCCTGTGGCCAGTGTGGGAATGTGTGGCTGAAGCAGAGACAGGGATGCAATGGCTGGATAAAGTCTCCTGGGCTGCTGAATCCTTTCTCTGGCTGTTTAAATATCTGTGCCAGGCAGCAGCTCAGAGCTCCAGCATGGGATAGTGGGGGAAAATGGGAAAAATGGGATTGGCATCAACAGCCTCAGGTTCAAACCCTAAATTTGAGAATCATAAAATGCATGCAACTGGAAGCTTTTGGAGAGGCTTTCTGGGAAGGCTTTGGGGGAAATGGGAAGGCAACCTTTCCCTTAGTGCTGGCATCTTCCTATTGTTGACCCTATTTCTCCTGGAGCTGACCCATGCGAGGGTACATTTCACCTTGCAGAGCTTGTCTTCCCTTTCCTGTGACCTGACCAGGGCAAAAGCAGCTCCAGCAAACACAGCAGTTGCTGCTAAGAAGAAATCTGTGTGCTCAGACCTGAGCAGGAAGGGTCATTGTCCTGTTTGGGGAAGCTGGGTGCTTCCAGAAGAGGAGAGTGGAACAGCACTCATGCCACTGAAGCCATAGCTTTGGGAAGGGTTTTCTTGGTGTTTCCAGGCTTAAAGACAAGTCCTTCCATGAGGTCTGAGGGGATTTGCCCTTGCCTCTCCATGGGGTCCTATTTTGGAAAGGCAATTAAGCCCCAAAAGATGCAGAAGCAACAGAGAACTTTGTAAAGGGTGAGGCAAGCTGCAAATCCAGGTATTGTTTAGATGAACACAGGCATTTAATATTTCCTAAAGTCTCTGATGGTACCCAAGCCTTCCTCATGGGACTGAAGAGTGGAACTTAGGAAGGAAAGGAGACCTACAGTGCGCGCAGGGAACAGCCATTTAGGAGATGTAGCACCTGCACGCCAGGGTGGCTTTTCTTCTCCAGCATTTGTCTCCAGCCTCTGCTGCTTCTTCTAAATCATGTTTTCTCTCATGCAGGCTGATGCCCCACAGAATGCACAGTCCTGAGCTCCCAGCCTGCCTGGGGCTTGGCTGAGGCCTGCACATGGCAGCGTTTCTGCATCCCCAGCTGGAACCATGCAGAGGCCAAAATATCAGCATTCCAAATGAGCTGCTGAGGAATTCTCTGGATTTCAAACACTCTGATCCATGGAGCTCTACTTGAACCTCAGAGCCACCCTTAGCATGGGGTTCTGAACCGCTCCAGAAGAGCCAGAACTGCAGCCAGAGCAGTCTGGGCTGTGCCTTTGTACTCCATTTCTCAGCATCAACTAAAATGGAAAGGCCACAGAGACACTGTCATTTATAAAAAGATAGAAACAAACAATTGCATTTGGGAAAGCAAATGTCGCATCACTGATCCAGAGCTGAGTTGTTTACAATGGAGAAGGGTTGATTTTTAGTGGAAGGTTAACTCCTTTTCCTTTCTTTTTTTTTTTAGGTGCCTAAAATTACCAGACTTTGCATAAAATATGGTTCTGATTAAGAAACATCTGACTTAACAAAAGCAAAGTCTAAGTTAATATGTGCAGGGTTTTGTATTAGCCTGCCTTTAATTCTGAGGTAAAACTCTAATGACTACAGTAAATTTACTCATTTATGAATCACATAGGAAATGCAATACACAGAAGAGATTAGGGGCAAGAAAAACAACCCTTTTGCTGCAATTGAGACGAGCCATGCTGCTGCCCAATCCTCTGAACTGCTCCCTCTAGGCTCTCTCAGAAACAGGGACATGGATTTTTCAAGGATACATAAACTTCCACATCACAGGGGAAAAAAATTCAGGATACAAAGAGAGATTTGAGAGCTTTCCTGGGCAGAATAATGTTTTAGTAGAGACTGAATGTGTGAAATTGTGTCTTGCTGCTGGTCTGAAATTACTAAAGGGAGAAGGCAAGTGGTGGAAAAAGAGAAGAAACCTAAACTCTGCAAGTTTTTGAAGAAAGAGTGAGCCCTAACCAGCCCAGAGAGGGCAGGGCTGACTCTGTGAGGCCTTTTTTGGGCACCCAAAGATGGACACAGAGCAAGATGTCATCCTGCAGGAGCCCAGAGCAGCAGTCAAAGCTCCCCAGATGCAGGGTGAGTGGGACAAGCTTTGCTGGAGGAATGTCTGGGAGGAGAGCAGGGCGATGTGGTCACTGGGTCTCAGTGCCAGCAAGCAGCAGGGTCCCTTTTGTGGTCCCCTCAGTGCCACCCTCCCCGCACTGCTCGGTGGCTGCTCTGCCATACGTGACCCCAACATCTGCTGCTGCCCAAACAGAACTCACTCCAGTCTCACCAGAGTCACAATCTAAAATAAAAGGGTTTTTTTTTTTCAAAACATAGACCATGTAAATGTTGCTCTTTTTTTCTGACAGGACACAGACATCTTCCATTAGCCATTTTATCCCTTCAAAACGAACATCCCAGTGGGATTGTCCCAGAGGATGGGACCTGTGCTGGATGTTCCTGCTCTGGATGTCCCTCAGGACTCGAGGCAGGGCATGGCCACTTTGTTTTCCAGCCAGGATTTTATTTGCAGGCGGGAGGGAGCGTTTGATCTCAGTGATGGGAAAAGCTGCTGCAGTGGATACCTCTGGAAGCCGCTGCTTTGGCGGTGGCCCTGATAAGGCCCGCGGTGGCTTTGAAGGTGGGAGGGAGGGCACAACAGCCTGGGCACGGAGCTCAGCTTATCTAAATAGCACATCAATCACTGCCACTCCTCCAGCGGGGACAGCACAAGCCGTTCATGACACACAAACAGTGGTACTTTGAGGGACTGCTGTGAATTTTATTATAATTTCCTTCCACTTGATAAGCCCTTCCATGGGGACAGAGGTGGCAAAGCTACTCCCCTCCCATCCCAACCGGTGGGACACCTTGGCAGCCCCAGGCTCTGGGAGAGCTCCAGCCCATTCACCTCCAGCTGCAGGCCATGAAAAGGAGTGGTTTTGTTTGGTTTGGTTTGGTTTTGTTTTGTTCCCTTTGTCTGGATGGAGCCTCTCATCCCCACTGGCTGACCCGAGGTTGCGTCTTGCACACCTGCTCTTTAAAAGTCCCATAAAGTGTCAAGGTGAAGCCCAACATCCCCACACCACAAGAATAAAGCAATAATAAACCCTCCTTGCAGGAGAGACGTGGAGAAAGACCATAACTGCTCGTGTTTGGGGTTTGGAAGGCAACGAGAACCATTGCTGACGCTCTCACGGCTTTGCCCTGGTCTCTTGAGGATTTGCATGTTCTCCAAATATTTACAGAGAAACATGTGTTTGTGGATGAGGAATGCTGCCTTTTCTCCTTGGTGTTGTGCTGCTCTCTCCGAGTGGGAGTGGATGTTGCTGGGAGATGAACCACAGTGTGTGGCAGCAATAAGCCCAGAGCAGGAATGGGATGAATGGTCACGGGTTTGCAGCATTGGTTTTTCTCACAGCAAGGATGTAATTTTGTATTGCTTTTCTATCACTTTTATCAAGTGGTTCATGAGCTGATGGAAAGAGGGTGGGAATCCTTGTCCAACTCCCCAGTTTCTGGTACTAAGCTGCACAGACAGCTTTGTTTGTGGGGTGATTTTCTCATAGGGTGATTTAGAGTCTAGATCATAAAATCCTAAAGGGTTTTGGTCATCTTGTTCCAAGCCCCCTCCTGTGGTCAGAGACACCTGAAGGTGTAAGGTGCCAAAATGATCAGCCAAACCAGGGATGGGCTGTGTCATCAAGCTCCCTGCTTTGGTTTGCTGTTTGTTTTTCCCGCAAAAATTATTTATAAATCATAATGGGTTTGTTTCCTCAGTTTTCATGCACCATACGAGGGATGGGACTTACACAAGGTGCAAGTCATACAACAGGAGAAGGCAGCTGCTGGGAAAAGCTGAGCCAGATTTGGTCTCTCTGTAGAGACCCAAACCCAGAAATTTGGTTTTGCCATTGGAAAAGGCACTTGTGTACATAGTGGGAGATGTTTTTACTTTTGGGACAGCTGAGGGAAACCACAGGACAGATTTGAGCTAAGTCAGATGGCCCAGAGGCTGCTGAGGTTTGGAGATGACCCTGAGCAGCATCCAGGACAGAAACACCTCCACTTAGCGCAGTGCAGTCTATGAAAGAACATTTTCCCCCCTTTTTAAGCAAGTTTCTTGCTGTGGTGTGTGCAGATGTCCAACCCTGGCTGGCACAGGGCCATGGGGATGCATTGCAACAAACCTGGATTTTATCTGAAGGGAAAAGCCTCTGGAGGAACAAAGCTTTGAACATTTCAGTTTGTGATGGTGCAAGGCTGGCAGGGAAAGCTGTGAATGAAAGCTTGTGGGACCCAGGGTGAGCCAGTTAATCTAGATGGGTTTCCTTATTTTTCTTTCCTCGTAGGCATTGAGTGTAGGTTGAATTTTATCCTGACAGCCAAATGCTGGGCTGCCTGTGAGCGGCTCCTGCGTGCCCACACTTCTGAGCTCTGGGAAATCTGAGCTGGAAATGGAAAAACTGCAAAGTAGCAAAGCATTTTAGCTGTTCCTAGAGCAAATCCACTGTCCACTCTCATATTTATCAGCAAAAGGGAGAATTTCAGGGTGTTGTGGCTGATGCTTTCCAAACTGAGCCTCTCAAGAATCCTTCTTTTTTTTTCTTTTGTTTTTCTCTTTCTCTTTTAATTTTTTTTTTCCTGAGGCTGATTAAGTGTGAGAAAAATTTGGAATAAAAAAATTTTTCCATTCTAACCTCAGAGATCTTATATATCAAAGAAATGTGGGTGGAATAGCAAGAGAAGAGGTTGGGGGGATGGTGACAAGGTCATGGCAAATAGATCTGTGGGATGCACACCTGGGATAAGGGACTTGAAATAAAAAATAGGGAAGAAGTAGGACTTACTTGAAGGTGTAAATTTAGGGTAGAATCCCCATGTTTACAACAAAAAGAAAATATAGGGGATGATAATGGAATCATAGAATGGTTTGTGTTGGAAGGGACCTTAAAGATCACCTTGTTCCAACCCCCCTGCCCCAGGCAGCACCTTCTACTAGGTCAGGTTTTATGGGATTTCTTCCTCTTGCCTCCATATAAGCAGAGTTATGGATGCTCAGACTGAAAAAATTTGGCAAGAGGGATTTTCATCACAGTCCAAAACACAAATACATTTCAGGGAAAAAGAGGAACATTACTGTTTTTTTAAAAAAGTTATAATTTCCCAGAAAATATAGAGAAATTTCAGTAAATTTTCTAAATGCTTTTGTGAAAGGTTCAAAAATTTTTGTGGGTTTTTATCCTCCCATCCTAATCTTCACCCAGCTAAAGAGACACCAACATTTTTGGTGGCACTCCCACTCAAGTGTGCTTGCAGGATGTCAACCCACAAAGAACTATTAAAAAGAAAAATTCCTTGGACAGTTTTATGCATGGAATTACTCAAAACCCCACCGCAAAATATTGAAAAATCTGCTGAAATTTGGGAAAAAAAAGAAAAAAGAGTCTGAAAAGGCTGCAGGCCAAAAAGATTTGTATCATAATACATTCTGACACATAATAAAGAAAATAAATTTCAAAAGTCACTGGATCCATTTTCTGCACATCCACATGGAAATTCATCTCTTTTTTTTTTGATTTGTTTTTGTTTTCCATGTTCTGCTGTGGGTCTCCAGGGCTGTTGTCACCATGGCCAGGAGACAATGTCTTCTCCAAGGACGCCTGGCATGTGCCACCTCCCCACATCTCCCACTTGGCCATGAGGACGGGCAGGAAAAGATCAGGGTGTTTTCCTGGCAGGGATGGGATTGGAAAGCCTCCCTCTGTGAGGAATGCATGACCTGCCCCCAGCTCTCAGCCAAAACATCCCCCACACTCTGGGGTTTAAAATGAAACCTCTTCACCTTTTCGTTATCGTGGGCTTTGGGCAGACACTCTTTTATATTGCACTGCATCACTTATATCAAAACCAGAGCAGACAAAATTCTCCTTGGCCTTCTTCTTGTTTTGCTCTTTTATGACTCTGTGTGAATTTCAAAGCAGTCCAGGATTAGGCAGGGGTAAAAGAAAAAGGTACTCGCAGCCTTCATCTAAAACGGATTCGTTTCTGTCACCAAAGTGTGTTAAAAATATAAATAAGTAAAACATAAACTAGATCCAGGCAAGACATATGGATGTGATGGTTGAACTTTGGATGATGCTGGCCATGCCGAGCCATTGTGATGTATCCTGAGTGTGTGAAATACACACAATGATGAATAAAATGTGATTTTCACACTAATGCAGTGTTTGTATATTTACATGGAACTCTTGAAACATTAAATTAGACAAAATACTCAAGTATCCACTCAAATCTTCACATAGCCCTGCATTTACAGGACATCCTGCATATCTGCTCTGCAAAGCTGCCTTATGCAGGACAAACAGGGGAAGAAAAGAAATGGAAACCCTTGCAAGGACTGCACAATTCCATTTCTTTGGATTAGCATTCCTACCTGGAATCATCTGAGTTTGGTGTGTCTTTAACTGAACCAGGGGCTTTAGAATCATAGAATATTTCAAGTTAGATGGGACCCATAAGTATCGTCAAGCCCAACTCCATCAAGCCTCAGCAGGAGAAACCATTGTCCTTGAGCCATTGGAAAACCACCAGGAAAACTGCTCTTAGTCAGTGTCACAGCCTGTCTGAGCTGCAGCCACCAGTGTTTGTGTCAGAAAAGTCTGGAAAGCAAGTCCCAATATATACTTTACCAGTGAAATGCCAAAAAGATTTGGAAAAATCAAAAGGAAAAAAAAATTAACTTGCATTGTATTGTACCCAAATCTCTGAAATCTGAGTAGTGACTCAAACCCCCAGATAGTGCCAATCAAGAATGAGCAGAGAGCAACCATGCTAATGAATTGTGATAATTAACCATGCTGAGTTATGTCTCTGCCAACACAGCCACCTTTTTTGTTCACCAGGAGCTCCAGCTCAGCAGCTCTTCCAGGAGGCCACCAAGGCTGGCTCGTCCTGGGACACAGCACAGGATTCCAGGCAAGGCTGTTGCTCCTCCTCTTTTCTGCTCACAATCCTCAGCAGAACATTTTCCTGGGATATTCAGACACTGTTCTTATGCCTTTCCAAATTGTTGAGTGTTATCTCTTGTGATTCTTTAAATTTAATTTACTTTTATTTTATGGTTGTGGCAGCATGTTCTGCAAGGCACTCTGGAGCACTGACCCCTTTTTTCAGTGCCTTTGGAGCAATGTCTGGAGATGGTACCTCAGTAAATGAGCACCATGTGCAGGGTGAGGCTCAGGTGTGAGGAGGGAGCCTTGGTTTTGGGAAGCCCTGGCACAGGCTGCTCTGTTTGGACAGACCCAGTGGTTTGGACACTCCGACATCCGTATGCAATGATTTTTCTTGATTCACAATGTTGAAACTAAAAACCACTTGGCTTTAAACCTTAAGCCTCTGCCTGCATTCCCCTGAGAATGAGCGTTTCTGGCAAACTCCAAGTTCTTAAATATCACTTCTCCAATTACATTCTCACAGGTTAGTATTTATGCAGGCCTGGCTTTTCCAATCCATGGAGCTGGTACTGGGCTGAGGCTTTAATGCATTACAGGTGGCTGGTGGTGCTTTGGGCTCTCTGGCCAAACTGGTTCCAGATGGCCACACAGTATGAGTAATAACATCAGCTCATTAAGTTGCAAGGTTTCAACTACAATCACAGAATTATCAATGAAATAAAAGCTAACGGCGTATCAGCTGCACTCTAAGCCATAAATAGGATTTACAGCGAAACAAAAACATTTTTTGAGCCCAGATCTCTCATCGTTTCAGTGCTGGGTGTCCGCAGAATGGGTTTATTCTCTAGCAAAAAAAAGCAAAAAAATAAATCTGCCCCACCCTCTCCAAAACATATTCCTGAAGGCTACTGCACTGCTGCCCTGAGAGCTTCTGGTTTTGGAAAAGCTTTGGATTGGGGTCACTGGGAATGCAAAGCAGCACTTATCTGTGATGCCTTAGAACACAAGTGGAATGAGCCTAATTCTCAGATCAGAGATAAGCATCAGGAAGCCTCATTACCTCAAGTTTAATCACGGTTGCAAATGTTTTTCTTTGTGCAAATCTCTGTCTGTCTGTGCTGCACACATAGCCCTGGCTCCTGCAGGGTGTGCAGGTGGCTCCTGCCGCTCCATAGCCTGTGGCAGCAGTGAGTTTGTGGGTCTGGATGTCTGCTCTGCTCAGAATCACCATTGGGAAACATTTCCCGAGCTGCCAGGGTGGCTGGGGTGCCCGAGATCCCTGATCTTGGCTATGAAGGGGGCATTTCGCATTACGAAAAATGTAAAAAGAATAATATACATAAATTATGTAATGCCTCTTTGAAATGTCATAGTCCTGGGGCCAAGCAGGAGGTGTCAGTACACAAATTCAGCAGCTGAAGCAATCCTTCTGTACATTCTCCTGGCTTCTCTGAGTTTTGGTTGACTTGATAAAACTCCTGTCACCCATCCCAGACACTTCAGAGCCTGGTCAGCCTCACTGAGGGGAATCACAGGGAGGGTTCACACTCCCTCTTGCCTTCTTTTCCATTCTGCTAAATCTGACCCCACTGCCAGGAAATTGGGACTTCATTAGTACTGAAACCTAAACGACTTCAAGAAGAAAAAAAAAAAAAACCAAAAGCAGATAAACTTTAAATATGGTGCCACATGGCTTGGAGAAAGGTATCTTGTATGTTGATGTATAAATGATGCCAGAATTCTAAACAGGGAATGTTTCCAGCCAAACCAGAGGATATTTTGTTCCTCCATAGCAGGCATCCAGAAAAACAGTGTGTTGGAAGCAGGAAGGTATCTTGCTGGGTATAGCAAAAAAGCCTTGTGAAATCTGAGGGGAAAATGTGTTCCACAGGTTTGTGGGAAGCCTGAAGAAGCTTTGCATGAGCTTGGTTTGGTCCCAGAGGTCCTGGCTCTGTTTAAAGCATTGATTTAATCCCCTGAGTCATGCTGACAATCTGCTTTGCTGCTCTCCGTGTGAATAAGAATCAAAACCACTCCCTTGATAATTAGACATGTTTTCTTTAGATTTATCCTACCTGCTCAGCCTCCCCAGCTACACTTCTGTTACAAGTGCAAGAAAAGTCCACCTACTCCTCCTCCTGTTTCCAGCATCATCATCATCATCATCATCATCATCATCATCATCATCATGTAGGAATCAGTTCGAGCATTACGGTGTTAGGGAGGGTGAGCACATCTAGTGACCTCCTATTTAGGATTTAATTACCAACAGAACTGATCCTGTAGGTAGTTCTCTCTCCATCCTGCAGTTCTGATGCAGATGTGCAGTGTCACTGCTTCCAGATGCTGGCGGCCCTTTCAGAGCCCTGGGCACCAGCCCAAGCAGGGATTTGGTTTCGAGGAATTCTGGCACCGGCTGTGTTTCCAGAGATGCACACTGAGGAAATTATTGTGTGTGAGTGTGATGCAGAGACACCACTGCAGGCTGAGCTTAAGTCCCTGGGCAGGCACAGTATTGATCAAAAGTCAGGACTGTGAGCAAGCATGGACAAAGTAATGTGGGGACATAGTGGGGTGGGTTTGCTCTGTCTCAGGCTGCTCTTTTCCTTCGTGTTTTTTGAATTATAGGCCTCCAACCCCCCTGTCTCACAAGGAGCAGGTTTTCAGCAAGGTTCCTGGTGTTGCTGTGAGTTTTGAGGGAGGTCCTTGCACTTTCTTCTTTAAACACACATAATTTGGGTGATGCTATGGTGATATCTCAGCAGGGTCATCCTGCCTGGATTTTGACCTGTGCTCCCTGCACAAACAGGATTGGTGGAGGGAGTGGAGAGGCCTTGGGGGCTTCCATGGGGGCTGGGGTGATGGATGTGCTGAACTGGGACTTGTCAGTGTTAAACAAGGCACAAACTCATATCCAGGCAGGGCTTGGTGGCTCCATCCTAGTTTTTGGGTTGTTTTTGGAGATGTTGAGGGTAAGATGTGCCCTAACAGAGGAGTAACAAGCTCTGAATGCAGCTCAGCTCCTAACCCAAGGGTCTGCTGGCCACATCTCTGGGGGAGCAGAATCCCCCAGCATTTTGGGGCTGAGATTGTTCCCCACTCCCCTACCAATGCACACCACAGGGTCCTGCAAACCCCTGCAGGGCCAGCATCCCAATTTGGGATTTTCCTCTGCCTAACCAAGGGTTTGTGGCTCCCAGTGGTTGGTATCCAGCCTGGTATCAGCTTGCTGTAAATGGAGGGCACAAGAGCTGGGTGCTGGCAGTGGCTGTGTGCTGGGACAAAGCTCACATGCCAGGCAGTGGTGCTGGAGAGAGCCTTGTGTGCAGCATGAGGAATGCCAGACCCACCCGCTGTCTCCAGGGCCGTCTCCCCAGCCAGGCTCTGGATCTTATTTGGATGCAGAGAGATTTATAAGGCATTCTCTTAATTAGGGGCCCCTGTTTTGACTGAGAGAGGATGGGGAATGAGGAGACCTAACAGGGGAGAGGGTAAACAGTGGCCTGGAAGGGAAGGCTGGGGAGACCTGTGGTGGCGTGTGCTGTAAAGAAGAGGGGGCAGTAAAACACACCAATAAAAATGATGTGTACGTCTGCAGCCTCATCTAGGAGAGGGGAACAACAGCTTGTCCCTTCTCAGGGTGAACAAAAGAAACCCCTCCATGTGTAAGCAATTATTGGAAACACATGGGAGAGGTGGACAGGGCAGGCAAATCCAAAAGCCATGTGTAACTGCACAGAAGAGCAGGGCTCATGTGAAGGCTGGGAGTTCATGTATTTCACAACCCACAATGTACAGGGAGCTTGGCCTCCTCCAAAAGCTGCAACTGGGAAGGCTCCTCTTACTTTGGCCTCAAGGCCTGTGGACAGATGGCTAAAGCTGGGGAAGAAGTGCTGGGATGAAGCAGTTGGCATGCTGCTGGGGAGAGCTGGAGCTCTGCTTGGCTTTGCTGTGCCCTTTATTGAATTTGCAGCACTTTGCTGGGGTACAGGGAGCAGCACAGCTGTGTGCTGCTCAGCTAACTGCACTTTTGTTTGGTTTCAAGGGTGGACTTTTGATTGTCACCCTTAAATTTTCCATCAGCGTAGTGGCAGGATGATTTTCACTGCAGGGATGGGAGTCCCAGAAACTTTGCAACCAGATTTCCATGCTAGCATGAGGAACAAACAGCATCAGAGTCAATGGTTGGACATGATGCTCTTGGAGATCTTTTGCAGTCCTAATTATTCCATGGTTCCACAAGGACTGTGGTGTGATCTGGATGTTCCTGAGCTGCTTTCACACTCCCTGGCCATGCACTGCTGCTCTGAAGGCCACAGCAGGCTGGAACCCAAGGTGTTATCCAGCTCCTTGTGTGCAGAGCTGGAATGCCTTTGACCACGCAATGCTCTGAGGTTACAGAGAGATTCTCTTTGATGAGACCCAGCCCTGTGGAGTGCCAGATCAGCTCAGTTGAGAGCATTTGGTCTTGGCAACTGATCTGAACCACTTTTATGAGCTGCTTCATGTCCACTTGCAAAGAACATGCTGTGAACTCCGTGCATGTTGTCAGCTCAGTGTCTCCACTGCTCCAGTATCAGGTCAGTGCCTAAAAGTGCCCCCAGTCAGGATAAATACTCAAGTTGCTGCTTCCAAATGCCTCGTGTCACAAGTTCAGGGATGTTTTCCCCAGGTTATGTAGAGAAGCAGCTTGCATAAGACAAAATTATTCCCTTTGGTTTTCCCATTTTAGTCCAGGCTGCAATCCCTACGGATCATAGCATTGACTTTGTTTCCCCAGAAGTAACCAGACAACTTTCCTCCCTTTAGTCTTAATAGTAGGAGCAAAGATTGGGAGAAACTGAGTTTTTAAATTGGAAATGCCCTCCTTGTGCCAGTTTGTTGTCAAGTCTTGGACAGCTCTGAGCTGCTATGGATGCTTTGCATCCACTGTAATACAAGTGCTGTGCTTGTATTAGCCTTGCAGTCTGAGGCTGGACTGGGAAAAAAGAGCTTCCAAATGGGGCTTTGAGCCTTGTGTGAAGGCTGCCTCATTTCTAATGGACAACTTCAGGTTTCTTCACGTTGGACTGTGAGAGGAGCTGCTCTGGCTGTGAAATGCATCACTCCTGTGTGTGCTGGGAGCTACAGAAAGTGATTCTGCCTTGTAAGAAACAAGAGAGAGGAAAGGAAGTTCCCTTAGCTCCTGGATATGCCACGCTCATGAATGTTAACATGATTGTGGGGTTGTTTTTTCCACTGAGCAAGCAGATGTTTTAGTGCTCTGAGGATCACCTTTGCTGCAAAGGGTGGTGCTTGCACCTCTGGGGGCAATGGTATGTTCAGACCCAGTAAACATGTTCTGCTCCATCTCACTGAGCACTGAAAGCAGAAACTGCTCTTGGGTTTCATCGCAGAAGGGGCAGCTCTGCCAATATAAAGAGGAACTTGTTCAGGGGCTGCTTTCATCTCTGTGCATTATCAGAGCTACTAAAATAAGGAAAGAGCCCTTTAAGCCTCATTGGACAGTGACACTAAAAATACCCCCACCAGCTCTCTCAGTGCTGAGCCCCAAACAACAGGAAAACAAAAGCCAGCCCCAAACCCTAAGCCCTGGAAAACCCTGTGGTATCCATCACTGCCATGTCTAATCACAGCTAGAAACCCAAATGAAGTCTGCAGCCTGTCAGCTCCGCAGACAGATTTGGTGGTGATATGAGCAAAGCCAACATTTAAAAATGACTGAATTCTCATTATAAAGATACATGATCCTCCTTCTCATTGAGAACAGTTGGGCTTTGCTTCCAGTGGAGAGCCAAACCATTTATTTTATAGCTCCATTGTAGGCTGCACTGGGAATTGTTCCTGCAGATAGAGGTTTCTAGCATGCTTTCCCTATGTACTCTGTTCCACATGCACTGTGCCCTTTGCACATGCTGAGGGCTCTCACATGAATTACACTTTGCCTGATTTGGTTGGATGGATTTCCTACGTTTGTGTCCTATAAATTGGCATGGTGATGTATTTATTTTGGTAATCAACCAGTTCTTTGTAAATCTGTGAGCTTAATCCTCCAAGAGAGGGAAATAAAAGGCTCAGCTTTTTTTTTTCTTTTTAACAATGAAGATAAATACCTTTATTTTCATAACTTTTGGACATCTTTTTTTTCATGGCATCCAGCCAAATCATGAGGTCCTTGCTCAGGCAAGAACACACAGATGTCATTAAGTTCCTCACCAGGCTTGTTAGGGCATGGAAAAACTCTTAAGAGGAAGAATGGTCTCATGGTTTTGCCATTGAGCAAGAATTCACTTCAACTGGGCTAAGCTTTTTCTTCTGCCATATATTTCCAATGTGACCGTGTTTGACCCTCTCTCTCCACATCTGCTCCCCCAAAAATCTCCTTCTGCTGAGCTTATAAATCTCCTTGGTTCAGAGCCCCTCTCGCTGTGGGTCGGATCATGCAGGAATTTTTGCTGTGGGGTGTCAGTGCAGACCCTGGAGCAGCAGCTGGCTTTTGGCTCTCTGAGATCTGGGACTGACTCCCTCCTGCTCCAAGGTGATGGGATGTGAGCCAGGAGCCACCAGAGCTTTTTAATGCTCAGCTGTGCCCAAAATAATAGACATCAGCTCTCACCTTGTTAGCGCAGGGGCTGCGGCAATCAGATTTGGACGCGGTGGTTGTGGTGCTCCTTGCACTGGAGGTGACAGCCCAAGGAACAAGGATGGCTGTTGTGGGACCTGCCCTCCTTTTCTGGCAGCCCATCCCTTCCCAGGAACTCCAACATCATCCTTCATCTGCTGGTCATTAGTGTTTCAGTCACCTCTTGGTCAGCCCGGCTGTGCAAGTGTCCAGGTTTCATTCCTGTCTGGAGGTGCTGGAAAGATCTCCCTGCAGGACTTTAAATAATACTGGGAACACAAAGCATTAGGGCTGAGTGAGGGAGACCATGGCTGAGCATAAAGCAGCAGGGTGGTAGGGCAAGGAATGCTCCCTGCACTCAGTGACACTGGGGGGAGCTGGCTTGGCTCAGGGGGCTCATCTCAAGAGGGTGGTACAGAATTCACAGAATGACTAAGCTGGAAGAGACCTTCAAGATCATCGAGTCCAAACCCATGCCCTAACACCTCAACTAAACCCTGGAACCCAGTGCCACATCCACGCTTTGTTAAACACACCCAGGGATGGGGACTCCACCACCTCCCCGGGCAGAGCATTCCAGAACTTTATCACTCTTTCAGTGAAAAATTTTTTCCTAATATCCAACCTATATTTCCCCTGGCACAGCTTGAGACTGTGTCCTCTGGTTCTGTCAGTGCTGCCTGGAGAAAGAGACCAACCCCACCTGACCACAACCACCTTTCAGGGAGTTGTAGAGAGCAAAAAGATCACCCCTGAATCTCCTTTTCTCCAGGCTAAACACTCCAAGCTCCCTCAGTTGTTCCTCACAGGGCTTGCATTCCCATTGTGGATTATGGCATGACAAGCACACTACGGCCTCTTCAGTCTTCCTTCTCCCTGGCCTGGCTGAAGGTGCTCATCAGGCCCAAAGGCCTCCCCAACCTCCTAAGGTTTCATTGGATAAGTGGAAAAAAACAAATCCTTGAAGACATGAGCTATGGCCACCATCCCCTTGGCTGTGGCACATGTGATGATTTTTTGGGGGGGAAGAAAAATTCACATGCCAGTAAACCCCATCTATTTCTCTGTCTCTTTACAATAACTACTTCTAAAATACCCTTTTGTGATTTTTTTTAATCTGTAAAAAATCATAACTGGGGAAAGGATGTTTATAGAAAGCAGTGATTTCCTAAGTTACTCTCTTTCCATAGTCAAAAAAATTTCTTTTACAATAAGTAACGATAATGGTCCATTTTAGTTTTTTTTTCCAGCCTTTACAGTGAAAGCAATATGTTGGCAATAAATCTTCAAGTTGGGTAATTCCTATGAAATCCTGCCAGCAGAATCAAATGATTTTACTGCCCCATGTCAAGTTAATCGTTGGGTGTCAACCTGTGTCACTTCCTGCTTGAAAAATGACTGTGCCTTTAAGAGGATTTTATTTATGCTTTCCTGCCTGGTGATCAAAAATAGCAAAATGCAACAGTTAGGGTGGGGAGAAATCAATTTCATAAATACCATTACTACCACATCTCTTTGGAGTAAGCCCAAGGTGATGCCCACACAGTGGGACATGGGTGCCTGTCCTGGATATTTGACTCTGTTTTCCATTTTCTGACTGGTTGCCATGGGAAGATAATTAGGATTCAGGGATCTAAAATAATCTCTAGTCCTTCTTCAGTTGATTGCCTGAGTTGATGAGATGGGTGGGATGGGCCCCTTTTGTAATAAGTTGTCTGAAATTCTTCTTTCTAACCCATATTTAGATATGGCAAAGGCCAGAAAGAAAAGACCAGGCTGTCTTCTGGCTGCTGCCTGGATTAAATTCCCAGAGACTGAAGGAATAACTTCTGTAGTCTCATGCTACTGCTCTCATATGTGTCCATTTCTGAGAAAGGGCTCAGTCTTGGTGCCCAGGAAGGTGGTGGCACCTTGATGGGATGCCAACTGTAATCTATTAGTTTAACTGATTATTAGTTGCTAATAAGTTGGTTTTTAGTGCCTAATTGTTTTATGGTGATACCTGCAATGTACAGAGACCATGCAGGGGTGCATGGTCAGCTGCAGGCCAGCCTGGAAGCAGTTCACTGCCTTTGGTCCAAGTTTTGGAAGAAAAACACAAAGAAACTCCATATCATGGTTGGGTAGAACAGAATAAGCAAACAAAACAAGAAACTGCTCTGTCCTGTGATTTGTGGTGTTGCAATGTCCTTGTGAGAAACACTCCATCAATAACAGGCGACCTTTTTTGCAAAGGGACAAAGAACCAGGTAAGACTGTCCCACTGGGAGGTTTATTTGTTCAGAAGGCAATGATCCTTGACAGGCCCATGGGCAGCTGCAGAGAGTGGCCTGGATGGATTCAGCTCCCTGCTCTCCCCCATCCAGCCCAGGCAGGTAGATGGAAAGAGCAGCTGCCAAGCTCACCACACCTCTGCAATAACAATCAGGGATCAGCTCACCTCTGGCCCTCAGTGTGTGTCTGGAGAAGCTTTCCTGGTGCCAGTTGCCCCACGTTCAAGGCTGTCCTTTGGCTGGAATCTCCAGGGATTTGGCTTTCTGGTGAGCTGCAGCCCCAAAGGCCACATGAGGACGTTGGGATGGGCAGCATGAAAGACAATCCTCCTTCTGAGTCAGCTCTCAGCTCCTCCAGCACTGCCAGGAGTGTTTCTCTTGCTGCCCTGGCTGTTGACTGTTCTCTCTGAGCCCAAATATTTCCACTGTATATTTTGGGAAGAACTGGAACGTTCCGCTCCGTCTTCCAAAATCTGAGTATCGTTCTTTATGGCCCTCCCTAACACCTAAGAGTCAGTTCTGGACTCGCTGCAGATTATTTTTATCCATCCTAAGGGTCGTTGTACACCCAGTTTTGCAGTGTTGTGTCCACCCCCGGTGAGAAGTCCCAAGAGATGAAATAGGGATGATCCTCACCCTTGTAGCCTCTCCTGTCTCAGGATCAGCTGGCCCTGAATCAAAAGGGAAACAGCCAATGAACATCACATCATCCAAAATTTGGGGCATAATGGGGTGTCTTGTAGCTGTTCTGTGATCACTTCTGAATCTCTTTACAAAAACACCCCAAACTCTGTGGAGGAATGGCATGGAGCCAGAACACATACAGGGTTTTTATCTGGGGAGCAGGACTGGGACATGTCTCCTGCCCTCACAGTCAGACCCATTCCATCTCCGCCCTATTTGGGTAGAACAGGACAACCTTTCTGTTCTTTCCTCCACTCCATCTCTTGGTTCCCAGGTCAACATCACAGTCCCCTGAGAATTCAAGATATGATTTCATCACAACTGCAGGCCATGAGTCCTGAGAGGTAACTGTGCTCTGCTTGCATAATCCCATCCACAGAGCCAGAAAGAGAAGGAGAAAATAAATAGGGAGGATTTGGTGACCTTATGGTGCAAAATCCATACTCCAAACATCTTCTATGCTTCTTTAATAAAGATATAGGCTGGAGAGATTTTTGACATGCAAGATCCCTATGGTTTAACCCCAGCTGGCAACTAAACCCCACACAGCTCCTCACCCACTCCCCACCGTGGGATGGGGAAGAGAAACAGAAAAGGGAGAGCTCATGGGCTAAAATAAAGGTGGTTTAATAGGTAAAGCAAAAGTCATGTGTGCAAGCAAACCAAACCAAGGACTTAATTCCTATGGGCAGGAAAGTGTTCAGGAATCACCAGGGAAAAAGGGCTCCATTATGTGTGACAGTGACTTGGGATGACAAACAACAACCACTCCAAATATTCCATCTTCTGTCTTCAGCAGAAATCAAAAACACAGCCCCATACCAGCTACCATGAATAAAATTAACTCTAGCCCAGCCAAAACCAGCACAACACTTCTTGCAAACTGTGAATCAATCATTCAGCCAAGGAACCTTTACCACGTCTAGAATTTCCTGTTGCTTGTTTTGATTTGCTTCATGAACCTCTCCAGCCCAGATGTTCCAAGATGCACGAGCCTTTGAGCCAAGGAGTAACCAACTCCCAACAAGTGGCCACAAGGTGCTAATATCCCTTTGCCATCATGGACCAAGCTCACAGCTGCAGGGTATGGACATCTGAAAGAACATAGGAAAAATCAAACAGTTCAGACACATGACCTCAGGGCTAACATTTTGTTAAAGAATATTTATATATTAACATTGTTCCCTCTGATAAAGAAATTATTTAGGCTCTGCTTGAAAAGAAACTCCTCACCTATTGCTTTGTCTTCCTACACAAGGGTTTATTTTGTCACCAGGCTAAATAAAGCCATGTAGTGAGAACCCTTTGGCACCTGCTTTGCATCTGGGAAGAAAATGTTTCTGACCGCTCTCTTTCCCTGTGTGCAGTCAGTTTATAGAGCCAAAGCTGCCCCCAGGGCTCACTGCTCCTACTTGCTCTTGGAGCAATCTCTGTCCAAGGCAGCAAGTGTCAGGATGGTTGGAGGGAGTGGAGCCTGACCAACCATTCCTGGCGATGTTCCCCAAAAATCAAAGCGCGACAAAGCGTTCGGAGGATGCCTAATTATGTTACAAGGTGTGAGGAACTTGGAACCATAATATTGAGACTGCTAGAGAGAAGATTTTTGTGCCTCAAATTTTCCAGTGTGGCGAGCTTATAAAAAGTAAGCTTTTCATTTTATAATGTTTTTATATTATAATTATATTTTAACTCTCACTTTTAAACGCATAAAAAGCTGTAATGTTCTATAAGCTTGCTGAACTGGAAAATCTGAGGCATGCACGTTTGGTGATGATGACAGTTTGATGCATGGATTTTTTTGGGGTTGGTCAAATGCCCTTGTCAAAATTCCATAATTGCATCTCACCCATATGTAGGTTTTTACACTCAGTCCCATCAAAGTCTCATTCAAGACCTTAAAATAGAGTTTAACTTATTCACAGAGGTTGTGTTGGCCTTACTGAGTAGATTCACCCAAGCTCACAGTAATAATAACAGTAATAAATGATTCTTGACAACATCATTGTGTTATTTCTGATTGCTCCCCCTGGGATTCATGCATGTAACAAAGGAAGCTGGAATCACTCTGCTTTTAAGATAAAACACACCCAGCTTAATGGGGGGATGTTAATTAGACTTGGGGCATCCATGTTTTGATCTTCTTGCTTTTATCATTTTCCTACACGTGAAACGTTTAAAAAAAGTGTGGACGCCAATGAGATAAACACCTGCTCCACCTTGGAATCATCCATGCAGCCCGTAATTCAGCATGTGGCAGGGTTTCAGTGGTGAATGTGGCTCTGAAAAGGGCAGACAAAAATAGCATCGTCTTCCCAGGGAGCCAGGCCAGGCTGCTGGTGGGTGTTCATCAGTGTCTGCGCTCCAGCTCTGCCTGCTCAAGGTGTGGTTCATCTCCACCAAACCGTACTGGCGTGCTTTGAGATGTTCCAAGCTGATTATCCAGCTCATTTCTCCCATCCAAGTAGGTCTCACGGTGGGGTTTCTCCTGGAGGAGCCAAATAATTCATGGATTAATTCTTGTCTCTCTGATCCAAGCCTGGTGGGACACCAAGTGCAAGTGGGCGCACACAAGGCATCAAAATGAGATGCTGAGATAAAGAGTGAACCGCTGGATGATGCCAGTGGAGGAGTTAACATTCCCTTACTGTTCCTCCTGGGTGGTGAACCCATTCTCAAGTGTTTTCTGCGCAATCTTTACCCAAAATTAGCATTAAAGGTATCCCTGAGCACAGGGCTTCCCAGGAGTGTGTGCTCAGTTTGTGGCACAGTGGTGCTGTGCAGGTGACTAGTGAACAGGAGCAGTGCTGAGGTGACATTTACGCAAAAAATGGGCCTGCCTTTCCTGAGTAAGAAGCTCACAGTGATCCCTTCTGGATTTGAAATCTGAGAGGTACCTGCATTTTGCAAGGGCTTGCAGGAATGGAAAAGCAGCCCCTCTGCCCGGACCAGACTTCTGAAGCTCCAGCACTGGCTGGAGAATGGAGCCAGGTGGGATTTACCCCTTGCTCTTGCCAATGTGTAACCTGGCAGGGCTGAAGCTCTTGGACAGAAATCCCTGCTCCTCTGCTCTGGTGAAAGCAGGGAGCCAGAGAGCAGCAGCTCTCAAAGGCATCTGTTACCCCAGGGCGACTTGCACTGCCTGCTGTGAAAAGCTGTAAATTACACACCAATAACTGCATGGAAATGGCTGGACAAATATTTTGAAAGAGGGGAGAAACCTTGTAGAAACCACTGCTTTGTGAGTCACTCATGGGTGGAAAAAGGTGAACTCAAAAGATATCCCTGGCAAAAGATTTGCTGGACATTATCCATCCTCACAGCACTGCTCCGTCTCTTCTTCCCCCTCTTTCATATCTCCTTTCCCTTTTACTCTTGCTATTCAAAGCCTGATGAAACCATAGTTTCCAAATTGAATTTTTTTTCCCTTCCAAATTTCTACTGTCAATAAACAGTCTTCAAAGGCAGAGAGAACTCTAATGCTAGAACTTCTAGCCTGGAGCTGACTTTTACAGCTCTGTAATAAACCCCTTTAACAAAATGTTTATAATGGCCATGGCACTTGACCACTGCAGTGCTTTCTGTCACCCCCATAATGTTAAGTGCCAATAAATCACCTGCACTGTCGTAGTGTCCTGTATTTATTTACAAAGCTGTTGCAGGAGTACTTCTTGGTTTTATTGACCAAGTGGAACAAAAGCTGAGATTCTTCATTCTGTGAGTTTATTGGGAATTTGGCGGGGGGTTTCCTTTGTGATGAATACCACCTACACCTCCAGCTAGCCTCTTGTACCTGAGGTATGTAATGCTGATATTTTTGGAGGTGTTTCACAGGGATCCAGCCCAGCTCAGAGGTTGGGGGTGCAGTGGTTGCTTGGCAGACAAAGCCATGAGCATCGCCCAACCTGTGCTGGAGCTGAGCCTGCAGCCAGAAATAGCTTAGAGGGGAGGCACCAGCCTGCACTGAGATGTGGGGCAGGAGGAAAAGGGCTTTTTTCTCCTTATAGGCACTGCTCAGAGGCCTTCCTGCCCCTGCTTATGGCAGAAGGGGATTTCTGGGCTCTCATTTCCTGCCCCATGTTAGGCTGGGCAGGGCACAGAGATCAATTACTTCTCTTGCCACCCAGCTCTGACCCTGCTTTGGTCTCTCAGGGGGTTGTACTGGGGCTTATAAACTCCACCATTCCCCTTTTGCAAAGAGCATTTTTTTGACCTTTACTCACTGAGTAAAGATCAAAAAATACATATTCATATATATGTTCATATATATATATTAAAATATATATTTATATATATATGATCATATATATATTCATATTTCACTCACTGATAAGCAGAAGTATTAAAACCATAAACCCATAAAATAAAACTTCTTCCTCTTCCTTGTTACATGCATGTTTTCATCTCTGCACTAAAGGTTTCCAAAGATAACTCCCTGTTTGTGATAGAGGATGAAGAAGAGCAGAATTAGAGATTGCACCATGAGCATGGACACAGGCTTGGTTTGAAATTAATGCACAAAACCCAAACTGTTTTCTCCAAAAGAGTAAACATAGTAAATTTTCCAACTGTGTCAATAACCCCAGGACAGAACGGATTTTCAGGCAGCGATGGATCATATAGGAAAACAAGGTTTAGCTGTTGGAAATTAAAAGTTAATATTGGAAGTAAAAGGGCAATCAGCCCCAAAAGCCACCTGCCTCCCCTTAGAGTGTGTTTTGAAGATCCTTCCCACATACTGTGCTAGGAGCTGCTGCCTTTGAGTGTATCACCTGGTTGGAATTTTTCACGGAGCTTGAATTTATTAGAAAACAGCCCCAGTCAAGCAGAACTGTGCAAATTAAATTGGATTTACATGACAAGGTGGAGCCCGAGCACAGCAGCTAGGAAATGCCTGAGAAGCAAAAGACAAACCAGAGGGGATCAGGGAGGAAGGCTGCACTGTGTAAACAGTGTTTAAAAAAAAATAAAAATAAATAAAAATAAGGAAAAAATATTTGACAAATAGTGCAATAAAATTAAAATTCCCGCTTCGGCTGCCCTGGGGGTTTCAAAAGGAGACACTGAGGGAGACTTGGACACTAGAGGAAATAAACAGATTTGAGCATCTAATAAGAGGGAGGCTGGAATATTATTGTAGGATAAAGTGTTCTGGGATGGGACAAGCTGACCCAGGACTTGTTCCTGTTGTGAGGAGGGTGAAGACTTGATCTCCAACCCCAGTGGAGCCTGCAGGACTCAGTCCACTGGCTTCAACAAGCTTTGGGAGAAGCCTGACTTCCTTGTAGGCATTAGAAGCTTCATATTTTCTTCGCTGTCAGCTCACACTGCTGCCTATTATCTTATCAAAACATGGTTTCTTCATCAGTAATACGTAGGTTTCATCTGAATCTGTAAAAACTGAATTGCTTCCATATGCCAGATATTTCACTGGAGAGACCCTCCACTTTGGGAATGTCATTACTGCCCAAAATAATCTCCTGCAAGTCGTAATGTAAACTCAAAGTTATTGCAATTTATTAGCAATCACAATTTGCCAGGAAAATAGAATCAAGGGAGTATCAGGGAAAGTAACTCCACTGCAAAATGAACATGCCCTCCGCTGCAGTCTGAGCCCATTAATATTGACTTTCCAAATTCAGAGAGTGATTTCTTCCCGTGCCTGTGCAATAAGGCAGTGCAGCATGTTTTCTCCTGAAGGAAGCAACAGGATTTTGTTGAATATATGGAAGGGAATTGGTTTTCTGGTTTGTTACTTAAAGCTGATCCTTACTGTCAACATTTGTGATGAGCAAGCCTCGTGAAATAACACGGCTAAAGGCTTAATCTGGTGCCACTGTGATTTGCAGGGCTAAACTGGGGAGACATGGCTGTGGCCAGGGACCAAGGAGTGCACAGTGCTGCTCTTAAAAATGAGGGGATCTGCTCCCAGAGATAGTGTGCTGCCATGGGCAGAGCTTGGGAGTGGGCACGGAGGAAATATGGTGGAAAAATTCATGAAAGAAGTGCTAAATGTGCCATTTCCTGCTGGAGCCCTTCAGCTTATGAGAAATCCTCCCTCTTGCATCCTACTGTTTGCAGTGTGGATTTGGGAGGGTGAGAAAAGGCTCTTTATTAGCAACACTTTGATTCCCCTGATCCCGGCGGGCTCGTGGCCGGGATTTCCTCCAGCTAAACGCTGATGTGAGCAGCTCCCAAATCTATTTGTGCAGAAATATCAATGTGTGGCAGATGTGGCTGTGGGGTGGGACACCCCATCCCAGAGCCCTGGCCCTGCTGTGAGTCCTCACACAGAGGGCAGTGCTGTATGTGCAGATGGAGGCGCCTTTGGAGGTGCTGAAGTCCTTCAGCACTGGCCAGAGTTGTCCCCAGGATTGTCCCTATGGAATGGACAGGCTTGGCCTTGCTCTGGTGCATGGTTGTGACCGTGTTCACAGAGGTCCGAGGATGAGGGAAGAGAGGAGGATCTGACTCCATGTTTCAGAAGGCTTGATTTATTATGATATATATTACATTAAAACTATACTAAAAGGATAGAAGAAAGGATTTCATCAGAACGCTAGCTAAGAATAGAATAGCAAAGAAGTAATGATAACAAAGGTTTGTGGCTCAGACTCTCTGTCTGAGCCAGCTGACTGTGATTGGCCATTAATTAGAAACAACCACATGAGACCAATCACAGATGCACCTGTTGCATTCCACACCAGCAGATTATCAATGTTTACATTTTGTTCCTGAGGCCTCACAGCTTCTCAGGAGGAAAATTCCTAAGGAAAGGATTTTTCATAAAAGATATCTGTGACACATGGTGGACAACCTCATGACCCTTAGATTTACTCAGTCCCAGGTGATACCAAGGGAATTTTGGAGGGTGCAGTAAGTGGGATCATGTCAGATATCTGGGAGTGGCTGTGTAGCCACACTGAGAGATGTCAGCAGAGCTGTCCAAAATTCCCCTATCCACCCCCATGCAAAGAACAACCCCTGACTGATGTCAGCATCATAAAACAGCCATTAGTTGTTTGTCCCTTCATGGCACTCATTTCCCTGTCAGGGCTACCCCTTCTCATGTGGCACTGGCATTTCTGAGTCACTGGCCTGGTGTGAAGCTGCAGTTGTGGAAGATCAGAGAGAGAGGATGGAGCAAGCTGGTCTCCAACGGGGGAAACACAGGAGCTGTCACTCCCTGGCAGCCTGGGCTGCCCCTGGGCTGCTGGTAATGGATGCAAACTGGGTGTGGGACACTGCATCCCCTGCCATGTCACAGCAGATGGAAACAGAGCACAGCCTCACCCTGTAAAGCCACTCAGAAGCGTCAGAGGCTGAACTATTTTGGTAGGAGAATAAAAGCCTGGAAGCACCCCACCCCTTGAAAGTTTGCATGGTGGATGTTGTACCCACCCACCCTGAGCTTGCTTTAGCACCAAAACCAGGCTCTGCCTGTGAGCAGCACCACGTTCACACCCTTACAGCAGCAGTGCAGGAATAACACGCCACTTGGGGTATAGAAAGAGCAATTTGGGAGCCTTAGCCTAGAGCAGATTGCATCCTTCGAGCATCCTTATCCTAGAGCAGATTGCATCCTTACAGCATCCTTATCCTAGAGCAGATTGCATCCTTACACCATCTTCATCCTAGAGCAGATTGCATCCTTACACCATCTTCATCCTAGAGCAGATTGCATCCTTACAGCATCCTCATCCTAGAGCACATTGCATCCTTACAGCATCCTCATCCTAGAGCACATTGCATCCTTACAGCATCCTTAGTCTGGAGCAGATTGCATCCTTACAGCATCCTTATCCTGGAGCAGATTGCATCCTTACAGCATCCTCATCCTAGAGCAGATTGCATCCTTACACCATCTTCATCCTAGAGCAGATTGCATCCTTACAGCTGGAGCACCAGCTCACTTCTGTAGCAGGTACATGTTCCCCACAGGGAATATGAGAGCCATCAAGATTTGCTTCAATGGGGACTAAAGTTGGGTTTCAACAGATCTTTTCCTAACTTTTTGGATTTCTTTCTGTTATTTATACCTTGCTGGAAAAAAAAAAAAAAGCCACTGTGAAATTTTGTTCCACTCTCTTTGAATTTAATGGCAGGTTTTTTTCCACTAATTTCAGTGAGGTTGCAGGTATTGGTGTGTGTTTCCACCAGCCAGTGCCCAAGTGTAACAGCTGAGCTGGCCTGAAAAAAAAAAAAGGGTTTCTTACAGAGAAAAGGAAAATGGAGTTCTGCTGGAAAAGCTTTTGTTTGGCAGTGGCTGAAAAAGGTTGTTCTGGGACTGATTTAAGGAGCACTGGGTAAACTTATGCACATGCCCTCAGGGCAGCCATAAGTTCAGTGATGAAAACGTCTGCATGTTTTACACAGCTCTGCTCAGGGGCTGAGGGAGAGGCAGCAGCACACAGAGATGTCATTGCTGAGGGGACAGGATGCTCCAGGGGGAGCAGGACAAACCCTGTGGGTCCTTTGGTGTGCAGGATGGACCATCAGTGCCAAACACTGTCCTAACCCCATCCATAGGGAATTCCTGATGGAGATGCAGTCCCTCCCCAGCCAGAGCCAGGGAGAGCAGCTATCCCCCTGCACATGCTTCTGATTTGCATAATTTGTGTACTAATTTACGGAGCAGAAGGAAGGAGGGCTTGGAAGAGATGGTGGCTGCTTTTTTTGGGATGGTGTGCTTGATGTGGCTGCTTTCCATGCTGGAGTTTTGCATGTGTGTGTATGTGTGTGACATAAGTGGCCTTAAAAATACAAGGGATTGGGTGGGAGGAAAACGAGAATGGAAACTGTTTTTTACTAAGCTAGATACCATAATAACACCATAATAATCCTGGCAGTGAGCTAAGGGAGAGCTCCAGAGATGGATTTTTTTTCTGCCATACATTTGTTTTCAGTATAACCCAGAGAGGAGAGACTTCCCACTCGCTGAGCAGCAGCCATGCCCAAGGGGACTTGGTTATAACTAATCCCAGAGCAGGGTGTCCCTTTTGGGGTCTCCGTGTGCTTTGCACATAAAACTTGCACCCTGCCTCTAGGACTGACATTAAAATACGGAAAATGGCTAGTGGATGCAGGGAAGGCTGTAGATGTTGTTTTTCTGGATTTCAGAAAGGCCTTCGACACTGTTTCCCATAGCATACTCCTACACAAGCTAGCTGGCCGTGGTCTGGATAGGAATACCCTTTGCTGGGTTCAAAACTGGCTGGATGGCCGGGCCCAAAGAGTGCTGGTGAATGGTGTCACATCTAGCTGGCGACCAGTCACAAGTGGTGTCCCTCAGGGTTCTGTGTTGGGACCAGTTTTGTTCAATATTTTTATTGACGATATGGATGAGGGCTTAGAGTCTTTTATTAGTAGTTTCGCTGATGATACCAAATTGGGTATGAGTGTAGATCAACTAGAGGGGTGTAGGGCTCTCCAGAGAGACTTGGAACGGCTGGACAAATGGACAGAATCAAATGGGATGAACTTCAATAAGTCCAAGTGCCGAGTATTGCACTTCGGCCATAATAATCCCCTGTAACAATACAAGCTGGGGATGGAGTGGCTGGACAGTGCCCAGGTGGAAAGGGACCTGGGGGTGCTGGCTGACAGTCGATTGAATATGAGCCAGCAGTGTGCCCAGGTAGCCAAGAGGGCCAATGCCATCCTGGCCAGTATCAGAAATGGTATGGCCAGC